>NC_065919.1:45206231-45528788 GCF_024586455.1 Bactrocera neohumeralis
AATTTTCTGTTGGGTACTCGTTAGTCCATGTTCTCCATCTCTGACCACAAACTGTAGTAATTTTGTTGTCTTCAAAGTTTTTGTCTATTAAAAAATTCTTCAAGAGCGAACATTTTTTCAGCTGTAAAAAGGAACATCTGTTGAACCTAACTTGCTTTAAAAGGGTTGTCAGAAGATGCCCAGATGACAGAATGTAAGCTTTCATATGGAGATCATCTAGTATAAGTTCTGACATTGATCTCCTCTTTATACATATTTCCCTTACCACAATTTTATGCTTTCTTCGGAGATTTCAATGATTTATTCCTTCGACTTGTTCGACTTTTAACATATGTAAATAGCCTAGAGTACTTCTGGCAATGTTTGATTATCTTTATCAACTATTAATAGTCGGCTTGAACACGAAAAGCGAGAATCAATAACGAAGCTAAATTATCTTCATTTGCCAATTAAATACCAACTCCGAGCAACTATTTTTACACGCTTGCAACCTGTTGCTACGGAGTATTACAGTTTTGTTCACTTAACGGTTGTACGTATCACCTTAAACTAATCGAGATAGATATAAGGCTATATACATATAAATATATAAATGGTCAGAATGACGAGAAAAATTGAAATCTGGTTCCTTTGTACAAACGAACTTACGTGCTCGTAGATGGGCGTAATCGGTTCACTGCCCACAAATCGACATTAAACGAAAACGTATAAAGTGCCACAACTAAGAATCTAAATAAGATATAAAACAGTAATTTGATACAGGGGATTGCAGTCGCAAGGTTCACCTGTGGATAAAATTTTTTGAAAAAGTGAGCGTGTAATTAATATAACGAAGTAAAATTTTGCAGTAATAACTCTCATAAAGTATGCCACTTTTTGACCAAAAATTGTCCAAATCCAACGAATACTGTTTAAGACTCTAGGTACCGAATATGTGGACCCCAGTATCTATACTTGACTTTTTACCGAAAATATCGGTCAATGTGTGGATATACAATTGAAAGACATTTACTTTTTTGAAGATAATTTCATTTAAATGTTGACCGCGGCTGCGTCTTGGGTGGTCCATTCGGAAAGTCAATTTTGGGCAACTTTTTCGAGCATTTCGGCCGGAATAGCCCGAATTTCTTCGGAAATGTTGTCTTCCAAAGCTGGAATAGTTGCTGGCTTATTTCTGTAGACTTTAGACTTGACGTAGCCCCACAAAAAATAGTCTAAAGGCGTTAAATCGCATGATCTTGGTGGCCAACTTACGGGTCCATTTCTTGAGATGAATTGTTCTCCGAAGTTTTCCCTCAAAATGGCCATAGAATCGCGAGCTGTGTGGCATGTAGCGCCATCTTGTTGAAACCACATGTCAACCAAGTTCAGTTCTTCCATTTTTGGCAACAAAAAGTTTGTTAGCATCGAACGATAGCGATCGCCATTCACCGTAACGTTGCGTCCAACAGCATCTTTGAAAAAATACGGTCCAATGATTCCACCAGCGTACAAACCACACCAAACACGTCAAGTCTAAAGTCTACAGAAATAAGCCAGCAACTATTCCAGCTTTGGAAGACAACATTTCCGAAGAAATTCGGGCTATTCCGGCCGAAATGCTCGAAAAAGTTGCCCAAAATTGGACTTTCCGAATGGACCACCTAAGACGCAGCCGCGGTCAACATTTAAATGAAATTATCTTCAAAAAGTAAATGTCATGAACCAATCTAACGTTTCAAATAAAGAACCGATGAGATTTTGCAAATTTTATGCGTTTTTTTTTAAAAAAAAGTTATCAAGCTCTTAAAAAATCACCCGATACATATAGTAAACAACTTTAGATCTCGGTGGATGACCTACCATATAGAAAGAAGCCCACATAATGGTGCGCAGAACTTTATTTTGGATCGTTTGAACTTTAATGTCATACGCCCAGATCGGCCTAACTACCAGTACGAGTATTACCTTATAAATTAGCAACTCAGTTGGTAGTTGAATAATAGGCCCAGATGCCTGACTTTGTGAAGTGCTTGGAATAAGACAGATGTTGAAGTTTTCCAGGTTTAAGAATTAAAATAACCTCAACACATTTCCATTGTTTTGGGAAATGACAAAGTCTGTGCCAAATAAATGAAGTCTTGATATTTCTTTTTTTGATAATCTCGTGCCTCGGAGCCTGCTCTAGAGGCTTCAAAAAATCGATTTTTTTGAGGATTTTTTTGGGAAAGAAGAAATAAGTGATTAAAGCGCAATTTTTAGGGTTTATAGTTATATATTTAAACATCATTCACAAATTTTTTGGATACGAACTCTTTGATATTCTGCATTTGGGAAGCAATTGCCCGATGCATCTCGCATGTGCATTTGACCGGGCGGCGGGCTGGATACATGTCGCAATTTCTAAAAAAAATTCAAAGCGATTCATATTTTTTTATAATTTATCTTCTAGTTAAACTAACAAAATTCCAAAAAAAAGTGCATAAATTTTATTTTTTTTTTAATTTAAGAAAATGTACTTATGTTTGTTTAAAAATATGTTCAAACTTGACTTTATTTTTTATTTTTTTAAATAGAAGATAATTTAATGCCAAGATAATAAACTTTGCCACAATTCCATACGACGTTTAGTTTTTTTTCTATCCTGCCCGCCAATTAAGAAAAATCGTAAAAATGAAAAACTGAGAAATCGTTTTCGCTTTCTGCCCAATCGGTCATATATCTGCTAGTCGCTCGGTCACTATTTGCCTTCCAGCTTCGAAAATATTTCGAACTCCCATCTCAAACTTTGGGGACATATTCTTAGATTATTTTTAAAGAGATTTAAGCAAAAACAAAAAAATCGATTTTTTGAAGCTTCTAAATCAGGCTCCCCCTTAATCGCCGAACTGAGAATCGGTAAATCAAAAATCAAATTTTATAATACTAGTTGAAAGATTAAACTTTCCATTCAATTGAAATTAGTTTCAACGCACATATCAAAACCTTTGTGAACTCTTAGTAAAATATGTACTACAAGTGTGTAATAGCATAAATATAAATAGTAATTCCAGAATATAAAAGTTTAAAAGGTTTGAACGGTAGGTCCAGTTCAACAATCTCATGACGAGCTTCCTACGTAAGAGTAACTTATCGTTATAACATGCAATTAATACATTCATTTATAAATTAATAAAAATCCACTTCCCACACACACCTTTGATTAATATCGCATACTTAAGAGACTTACTTATGCACACACATTAAACCCATATCCTTACGGACACTGGTGCATATAACCGCAAACGGTAAGGATTTCTTTGATTACCGGAAATGTCCGACTAGCACGAATCGCAATGATTGCCGGAATAAAACCACAAAGTCAATGCAATTGCAGCAACTTAAAGTGACAAACTCCATACATATATTGGCGGCGGAAGATCAAGAGCAACAAGTGTTGAGCGTACACGAAAGGCCAAGTCCTGGGGGAATTCCGTTTCTTTAATAAAGCGAGTATGGACTCCTCGCATACACACAACTACACGTATATAAAGTGCAAGGAAGTGAGTAAGTAGACGTGTTCATGAAAGTAGTTCATGTTCAGACTGTATGGCGTAGAGCAAGGGAGCAAGGAAGTGTGTGAAGGACACGTGTCTGCTGCCAACCGGAAATCTTAAGCGGATTACAATGGCTGACGGCTATGTGTATTGGGAAGCAATCGCAATAATACAAACAAGCAAACAATCACTTGCTGTTTTATTTATTCAATACTTTTTCGTTTCCATCTGCTTCTTCCTCGGTGGCCGGCAGTGGTGGCCATAAGCTTTCACACTTCAATCTCGCTGCGCTGTTAAGGAGAAAATTTAATCAGAAAAAGCATATGACGATTTGTTGCATTGTATTTACATTGTTGTTTACTTGTTCACCTGGAGCGCAATTCCGTTTGCTGTCCGATTTTATTCCGACACCTTTGAGTGGACACAGTGTGACTACATTTGTAACAGGCCAAGCAAAATTTCGAAAGAATAAAATTAATTTATACATAAATTTGACTATTGGTGTAAACGGAGTTTTTTTTTAAAACACTTATCTTAGACTGATTTGTAAGTATCCAACGGAATCGAGAAGTTGTTGGAACAGTACAATTTTAAACAGTGTCTAAAGAGCAAAAGATCGAGGTTATGTTGTAGGGACGTAACATCGTGATATCGTAAAGCTTACCTATTAGTGCTTTAGTTGATATTTTACTCTTGCTAAGAATAGTGGGGGTATCCAATGAGACAACAACGGTTGAGAGAATTTTTCAACGTTTTGCTGAAATATATTGACGTTCAAAAAACCGATAATTTATGGCAAATACTTGTCATCAATATCATGATAGAAAGCGCGCAGTCGTTCCGCTTTTGCTATCTTGTTGACATAAGCTATTTATTGCACAGAAAGCAGCTTCTCTGGATGCGATTTCAATGTTTAAGTTAGATTTCAACCTAAGATGGATGGAGATCACGCTAAAGCTACTAGGTACAGTTCTTTGAGAAGCCAGATAAAAACGCCTGACCGATAAAGCGCCGTGATCCAAGTAGAGGTAATGTTATCAATAGTCTTTTTTTGACAGATTGCTCGTGAGTCGTGTCAAGCTGTCATATTATTTTTGTTGACCATCACCCACCTTGAGACTCAGCATTCATTATTGGATAAAAGTCGACCGAATAGATAGCAGATAATTTCATGTTTTGGCCGGTCGATTGGGTACTCTTAGACTTCTCTCTCTGGAAATATGTAAATTTTAAAAGCACAATCCCGCTTCGATTCAGCCCTTGGAGCAAAAACTAACGCGTGTCATTCGCCAGTTACCAGTCGAAATGCTCACACGAGTAATCGAAAATTGGACTCAATTTATGGACCATCTAAGACGTAGCCGCAGCAAACATTTGAAAGAGATAATTTCCAAAAATAAATACCAATGAAAGATCTTTTGAATGATAATAAATTTAATAATTTTAACTTGAAGTTTCTATGTTTTTTCTTTAAAAAAAAGAGTAGGGAACCTCGAAACGGACCATGCTTTATTATTCGAGATCTTCAAGATTACGAGATGAGTGCGGCGTTGAGGATAAGTTAGGATCGTCAGTCAAAGGAGTTATATGACTGTATGACTGAAATGTAATTCGTATTGACGGCATAAACAAAGCGATGATCATTTCATATTTCGTTATGTTATGTTAGAAGTCACTTCATTTGATCCATATAATTTTTTTTTAGTATGTTCTGTGTACAATCCTTTATACTTAATGATCTACCAGTTTTTTGATTTCATGAGAAATTTTGACAAAAATTATCAGAATTTTTGATTTTTTTCTACGCGGCCATTTTGTCAATTATTAGCCATTGTACGAACAAATTGTTCTATTTGAGAATTTCGTTCTAGTTTTATTCAGAAGAAGAAGTTCAGAATTACTGTATCAGTAAAGTACCTTTTTTAGCGCCGTTGGAAATCACGTGTGATTCAAAAATATTTATTTTCTTCCATTATAAAACAATTGAAGCAGCTCCTTTTTTAGTCCCGTTGAAGATATTGTATATAAATCTTTGTTCATACCTTTAGACCTGATAAGCATATAATCTGCTGAGCAAATTGATTATATTTTTCACGATTTTATTGAGAGCTTTCATTGCACAGCGTTTACTCGAATAGAATAATACGAAGTGATTTTTCGGAGAGACACAGGCCCTGTGCTATCTTCGAAGATGTTAACCTAGCTCTTAAGAAACAAGCGTACTGATTACTCTGGCACGATCATGAGCCTTAATCTTGGAACTGTTTCAGTAAAGAAGGGTTGAAGATTAAAATAACAGTTTTTATTTTAAGAGAAAGAGGAGGTAGAGGAGCACATTTCACTAGCGTTGCTGCTTCTATTGTGAATAAGAATGAGGGTAATATTTTCATTTCCAAATTGAATTGAAAGAAGCACACTGTCATAAAATGATTTGCATTTTTTACATAAGTAGTACAATCGCTCCAACAAATTTGCTGCAAGTATGCAAAAACACGTGTTTGACGCCGGAAACGGAAACCACAGTTGATTTATTCAAAGAAATAAGCGTCTTATATTATTTTCATAGAAATTTATTTCCCTTTATGTGAAACTATTTGCAGTACTTTGCATAAGTACAACTGTTAGAAATATATATTATATGCCAACTAAAATACATGTATACCGTTATACACATGCCAATAGAGCTATTTGAGTGCGTTACATAAAAGTAGCAAGCTAACAAACAACAATTACATAACTTGCATGCCTCGGTAATTTGTATTACATTTTTCTAGAAATATATGAAAAGGGTGCACTTTTTGGGTGTGGAGAAATTTCAAGTGCAAATAAAAGGGAGAACATTCGAACCATTATGTGAAATTTGACAGTTATACAGACAACAATCAAACCCCTTAAAATCCACCCTATATATGCTAACCAGCTAACTTCTTGCGTGTTTTCAAATGCCGCCCTTGTTCTCCACAGCAATAAAATAAACAAAGATTTTAAGATTTTGACTTTTCATAAGTCTCTATATTAGTCCTCGTTTAAACCGATTATTTTGCTTAAAAGTGCATTCGTGACCAGGAGTTGTTTGTTAAACACGGCCCGTTCATAAAAAAGCGTGAAGTGCTTTGTTTTATTCATTTATTATTTTTTCTAATCTATTCATTTCTGTAATAGCTAGCTCAGGCTTAGTCCTTTAGCTAAACAATAAAAAGAATTACATGTGCTGTTCACAAATCTTTTCTGTCGCCGTTTTTAGCAATTGCTCGCTTCACGACATCAAGTGGCAATCAGCGGGAAGTTGCATTCGCCCATACCGTAAAAATTATTATGAGGGTCATACATTACTTTGCCTACCTTCTCCTACACGGTTCACAAGTCTATTTCAGGTCGCTTAGCTTTAACGAATTTAAACATGTGGCTTTTTCCACACGAATGGAAAGGGTTGCGAGAGAAAAATATAAACGTATTAGGCATTTTGTTGGAAAAAAAATTGTATAAATTTCCTTTAGGCTGTAGAATAATGCTGCTTTAAAAGCCTTTTAAATAATCTTCATAGATAAAGTGCAATTTTAATTCAACGATATTTAACGATGACTTTTGTGTTCTAGAATTCGGAAATGGTACATGATCATATGGAGACTGTAAATATGCTATTTGGCTGGGTAAATAATGAAAATAATAATAATATGAAAAAAAATGAAAAGCTGCGACTTAGAAAACGGATATCATATCGCTTTGAAACACGAAGTTGGTTGTCACCGTAGGTATTATATAGGGTTGAGGCCTAGGACTCAGCTAGTCACGACATTAAATCAATCTTTTCTTGACCCAGCTAATGTTGGTAAGTGCTTGGCGGCGAAGGCTGATATTAAACTTAGGGAAGATGGTTATATGAGGTAAGGGCACACTGAAATTGTCTACTGATTTGATTGCATTCCTTCCAATCAAGATCACTGTTCCGCAGAACCTTCATCTGATGGTTCTTTCCCATTTCACATACCTACAAGGTAGAGAAAGGTTGTAGTGAGCTTCTTCACGGACGGCTCGAAGTTGAGGGGGAGAGTAGGTGGTGGAGTCTTCTTTCAGGAGCTCTCCATCAACTCAAGTTAGGTATTACCAGACCATTGTAGCGTCTTTCAAGTGGAGATGGCTGCCATCAAGACAGCAGTAGATGTACCGCTACGAAGGTATGCATTCAATCGTATAGCCAAACGGGTATATTGACTTTGAGCTCGCTGACTGTGCGCTCAAAACTAGGTAAAAAGTGTATGACTTCATTAGCAATAGCTTCAAGCTTCTTCCATATTAGACTAGTATGGGTACGCAGTCAAAACGGAATCGCTGGAAACTGCAAAGCCGCTGAGCTGGCTAGGGAGCGCACCGTTTCCTCAATTTCATCCGGTTGGAGTGGAGTCGGAGAGTTTCGTTCTGCTGTTGCCCCATTGGACTTGTAGTGATGTGTGCTGACACTGTCCAATAGGTTCACAGGCGGTGCGGTTCAGTATTCCGTTCTACTCTCTTTGCCAAAGCCGTATGGAGGAGGGCGAGGTGGAATCATTTTCTCATTTTCTCCTCTATTGCTAGACTGAAATTGAAATATGGAAATTTATCGAGCTCAGCAAAGGTGCTGGGATAGATATTAACCGCCTTAATAAGTTTCTTGTAAGCCCAAAACGATTCGTCGATCGATGAGAATCTGATGATCTATCTTTTGGAAGTTTTTGGATAACACAAAGAACGATTTTCTGTCCAAGTGAGATTTAAGGATTGAGGAACAACCCCACGTCCTAAAATAATCTCTGCAGGTATATCCAGTATAGGGGCCCATTTTAACTGGCAAATGTCAGCATAACGTTTCTTAATATACCCATCCTTAATATCCATGATTCCATCGATCATATCAAAAACTTAATGCCACCATGCTTTATTGTCTTCACCGAATAGTTTGGGAGTATTTGGTGGTCGACGGAAGTACCATATATTTTGCTTTGATTCTCTAAAGTTGATTACCATCTTGGCAGAATAATTTAAATGGTTTGGAATTCCTTTTTATGTTTTCCCCACATTTCTAACCTGAACGATCAAAAGCCTATATTCCTTGGAGCAATAAAAAAAATATTTGAACAATTTTAAACGATGAAATTCATAATGTAGTCTGCGCACTTTTAACGATTAATTGGCATTACTTTTTCTCTTATATTCTCGTAAAGTAATGTGAGGTTCTCATTATGTCAAATTTTGTGATAGTTAGCAATATTTAATGGCAACCCTAGTTCACATCATTTTTCATAAGCTTACAGGTGAACAAAAAACGATATAGTATGTATATAGAAACCACACATATTGAAACTAAATTTGAGTTTTAGTTACAAAATGGTTATATTTTGGTTATTATATTTGACACCGATAGTCAATTGTTTTTGGTGATACGTTGTTTTGCATTTTAGATGAGATATTTTAGTTTTTCTCTTATATTTTTGCATACATACATCGACTTGTCTTCCGATAATATTCGAATTATAATAAATATATTTGATATGGAAATGTGTCTTTTGTTGTATCCACAAGAAAAGAGCACACATCGTTTACTTAGAATTTTTTGGTGAGAATTTTGGCTAGATCGAACAAAACCGAAGGGATGCGTTGCAAATATGAATAATAACCAAGCAAAGAAATTTTAAAATAGTTGACAATACTTAACTTTCTTGGTACCAAATAGCACTAAATAACAGCTCAAGAGCAATAATAGAGCCTTATATGTAGATTACAGGACAAAAAGCGAAATAACAACCAAGTTAAAAAACTTGGGAAACAGATGTCAATTGGGAGCTCAAGCTAAAATAACGGTGTTTGCACAAAAAAGTTAAAATATGAAAAAAGAATAAACAAAAAATACCGAAATGTCATGCAGCTTATGAAAGTCGTTACTATGTACGATTGTCATATGACTACTATTTTGTATTATTTACCTTTAAAACGAGTGTGACACACTTTTTGTGAACAAATAACGGTCGCAACTTGCATATTCGTAACCAATTTGTCGCTTTTTGCCTTACTCAGAGAGGAAATATGTTTTTTGGTTTGCTTATTTCTCCAAACAATTGAACACAATATGTTGGAATATTGTTGAGGCATCAACTGACAATTGCATTGCCGAAATTGCCATTCAGTACACACTCAATTCGATTATATTTGCAATAAGTTTTCTTCTTAAGCAATATACAGGGCGACTGCGATGGAATTTATTGCCAGTTTTAATTATTTGCGAGTTATGGTGTCAAGTTAAGGCTGAAGACACTGTTGATTCGTAAATTATTATTCCAGTCTAACGCACACTTAAATTGCTATTGCTGGTGGAATTCAATCCTTTCGTCCGTTTTAAAAATATATTTAGCTTGAGATGATAACAGTTACTTCATTGGAAGAAAATTAAAGTTTTGTTGCCCAAGTAATGGGTGCAAGATGAAATAACTAATCGTAATATAGTAAAGAGTAAATGCTATTTCGAAAAAATGTATTTTGCTGAAATGGTAGGACCGTTCTAAATTGCTATGCGATCTGTCAATCAGTTTCTTTAGAGTAACTGCTTAAGTCAGTACACCTCAGTAGTGCGCTGCGATTTTTGCAATGGAGAATAATGTCGAACAAAGAATTTGTCACACAGTTTTGTGTTTTTAAGAAATTTCGTGTGCGGAATTGTTGCGAATATTGGAAAGCCTTACGGTGTTTCAAAAACACCTACATGCGAGTGGTTTAAAGCCTTCAAAGACGATCGAGAGATTGTTGAATACATGCCTCGTTTTGGACGACCCTCGATCTCTTCATCTGATGAAAATATTGCAAAAGTGAAGGATATGGTCTTTGAAAATCGTTAGATAAGTATTACAGAGACGACAAGAGAGCTCAAAATCTCAAAGCGAGTCGTTTATAATGATTTTGGTGGATATTTTGGGTATAGAGGGCGTTCTAACTCGATTCGTCCCAATAAAGCTGAAGTTTTTGTCCAAAAGAGTACCGACAGCTGGTCTCTTTGGACATGTTTAATCGTGCGAATTCCTTTCCCACATCTATGAAGAGCATTTTAACTGCGGCTGAGACAAGGGTTTATGAGTTTGACATGCAGACAAGTCAACAATCATCGGAATGGAGAGCAAAAACGATTCGAAACCAAAACAACCACACCAAAGCCGCTCAAAATCAAGGTAATGCTAATTGCTTTTTGATATTCCTGATTTGGTGCATCATGAATTTGTTCCGGAGGGACAGACGGTCAATAAGGAGTTCTAAGAACATCCGTCGAAAACGGCCAGAATTATGTAAGGACAATTTATGGATTTTACATGAGATAAAATAAAATTCGTGAAGGAGCTGAAGATCATAGCAAAAAGTGCTTATGAAAAGTTTTTCGAGGAGTGGACAAAGCGTCTACATGAGTGTGTTACATTTAGTGGGTTGCAATGTATACATTTTTTTGTAGTTTGAAACAACCATTTTTTAGGTTCAAATTTTCATTAATGTGTGTTTGGCGGCTATGTATTTCTTTACGACGCGAACGATTTCTCTGGCTAAAAATCGCCAGAGAAATCATGGAAGAAAAGTTGAACAACGAGGAATTGCGGCTACAGAATCAGAATCTAACGGGAGTGGAGGATCTCAACATGTTTGAATCGTATCAAAAGTCTTGAAACTTTTGCAGAAATGATTTCGAGTAGAAGGCGCAAAAGTGGGGATTGACGTAAATAGCTTTGCACCTACATTCATCAAAATCATCATTACTTGTGACAAGATGTGGGTTATAGCCAAACGAGATTGAATCCATATTATACCATGGGTACCATACTCACTAACTGGACGAAGGAGTACAAACTTGACCTTAATATTGCAGTCGATGGCGTTAAAAACCGACTTTCAATAACCCTAAGATTTTAGGTGTGACATTCGACAGCCTCTGCTCCTTCACTCCTCACACAGCCGCGATGATTGCTAAAGTACAGAGCCGCAACAAAAACCTCAATTCTCTAGCCGGCAGGACATAGAGAAAATACAAAGAAACCACACAGTAGATGCAGTAAAATGCAGACGAGAAAGTTACAGACATGTCAGAACATTGCACTATGTACTACAACGTGATGCCTCTTGTTGTCTCGTATAAATTATCTTTGCAGTCACTTGCGTGTGCCGGAACTGCCTGCTAGGAGCATCAAGAGGTCCTTCCTCAAATACGTCGACGACATAAAACAATATGCTGATCAGACATCGGACGCGACAGACTTTAGACATGCACAGACCGCAATTCATAGTGAAGCCATAAACACTTTCACCCACTCGCTCTAACTGAATGCCGACTTGGAGGCAAACTACCACAAATGGCAGACAAAGAGCTCAAATTCCCGCGAGGATCGAGAATAACCCTTGCGCAGCTTCATTTTGGATACTGCAGCAGGTTAGACTCCCACTTATCCAGAAACGACCCCAACATATCACATAAATGTCCTGCGTGCAATGAGTCCCCGCACGACACTAACCACCTCTTTGCATGCTCACCTAACTCTACATATCTGACACGCCTCTTGCTATACTCCGACCCCGTCGAAATAGTTCCCCTAACGGGAACTAGGTAACCGTTACAACAACAACAACGAGACGTGAGTTTATTAGCATGACGTGAAGGTCATAACTGTCCGACATTCTTCCAAAATATGGAGAAGCCGAAAAAAAAATCAATATTCGCTGAAGACATTAAAACCATCCCAGGCGAGGTTTGAAGCAAGTGTGTGGAATTTTGGGTTATGGGCTGGCATGTTTGGATAGATTGGATTGACTCAGGAAGGCTATAATAAAGATTAATACGAATTATTAATTATTACGTTAAAATGGAGTTTTTTTTGTCAATCAGATCAAATTTTATCAGATGTTGTAAAGTTATAAAAAAGTAGTAGTAAAATTGTGCAGGATTTTATGTGAGTGTGTGTTTTATTAGTTTTGTGAAGATTCATCCCTCTCCATTTTTCATGGTTTTTAATTAACTCTTTGGTTATCCACCCGAAAATCCAGATTCAAGCACCCAGTTACGATTAATATATGGCATTCGACTAAAAAGCATATTATAGAATTCGTACCGTAAATTTATATTGACCTTGTTTCCTGTTTTCAAAATTAATATGTTATCAAAATCTGATGAGTTTGAATTTGTAATTATCTCACTATTTTATTTATATAATAATATTTTTTTAACAGAACTGGATTATGTAACAGTATCCTCTCCAATTTGAATTCTTGTTTTAAATACAAATTTTTTTTTTTATTTTTAGAAATAAAATTTGCATTCATTAAGAAAGTGTTTTCTAACTTTTATTCATGTTTTTGTCAACTGGCAGAGCACCCTTTAAATTCAAGAATTTTTTCCATATAAGTACATGTTTTCTAAATATATATATATATGTATATACATATGTATGTGTGTGTGTATGTACGCATTGATGAGAGCACCTTTTTTAAATACATATGCATCGCGAATAGGTATTTAAAAAATGTGCTCTCATGAATACGTACGTATGTATGTACGAGTACATGGTCGCACATTAAAAGTGTGCTTAAAAACTATTTTCATATTTATAGATGATGACTTAAAGTTTTATAAAAACCCATTGGAATGCCTACAATCAGAAAACAATAACAACACATTTGTTGACGCCTGCAGAGAAAATAACGAAAATGTTTATTAATAGAAATTTCAGACTTAAGTCGGATTAGTATAATTGCTTATTTTTTTAGACGTGATTTTTAAATCAAAATAGGAGGGGCTCTACTAAATCCGAATCAAAAACATTACTCACGTACGTATGTTTTGAACTAACACAAGACTGGTACATTTCAGAGCTCTAACCAAAAATTTGACAACTGGTAGGGTTTTTAATGGGCAAAAATAGTAAGATTTTGCATCAGGAACGAATTTAAAAATGCTTTTACCGGCGGAATTTACGACTAAAACGTATTTATTCGGAGAGATAGTTTGAGTTTGCTGAATAGCCAGAAGTCACACGGAGCTAAATCAGGCGAATACGGTGGTTGCGGCATGATATTGGTTGACAATTTGGCGAAGGTGCATGATCGTGGTGCAAAAACCAAGAGTTGTGGGCCCATAATTCCGGCCTTTTTTACGAAAAGCTGCGCATAAACGACGCATAACACTCGACACTTGACAGTTTGGTCGGTCGAAAGGAATTCGGAGTGAACCATACCTCCATAATCAAAGAAAACTGTCAACATAAGCTTGATTTTTCACCTGATTTCACGAGTTTCTTTCAGCATCGCCTTATCTTTACAACAATGTTTGGCCAATTGATCGTATGTTTCCGGGTTGAAAGCATAGACCTAGGATAGACTCATCTTCTTCTTAGTATCTGGTAAACACCGCTTACGCGCAGCCGCCCATATATATATAGCCGATGTTAACAACAGCGCGCGCCAGTCGTTTCTTCGATTTTCGCTACGTGAGGAACCAATTGGATATTCCAAGCAGAGCCAGGAACAACCTTTCTCCAATTAACCTTGAAAACGGATTTTTCTGGAGGTCTTCCTCTTCTGTGCTTCCCCCGGCGGGTACCGTCGAATACTTTCCAGCAATCCAGGAATTGAACCATGTCAATGTCGTCGTATATCTCCTGGTATCGCTCATCGTTCCATCGATCGCGATATTCGCCGTGCACTCTTGCCAAGTGGGGTGCTGAGCAACAATCGGCATTTGAAATCTTTCGTTAAATTTTTCCGGATCTCAGCCAGAAACTCAGACGGACGCTCGACTCATCGACACAGTCTTGTTAGCCTACGCCAGCCGAAATTTCAATGAGGTGGAGAAAAACTATTCAGCTACCGAGAAGGAGTGCCTCGCCATAGTCTGGGGAATTCGGACCCTACCAAGAGGGATATCGATTCAAAGTGATAATCGATCATATGTCACTGAAGTGGCTGAATTCCTTAGAAAGCCCTTCCGGTCGTATAGCACGATGGGCTTTAGAATTTCAGCATACCTTCGACATCAGTCCGTAAAGTAGTAGCACCTGTTAGGACCATAAAGAACAATCCCAATGTAAATGGTGGCGAAAGGATTTCGCGCAAATCCAGAGGTACGCCGATTACATGGTTGGTGGTGTTAATCGCCACTGGTTCCCAGGATGAACAGGCTGTACCCTGGAAGTTATGTATCTAAACTCCGCAAAGGGTGTTATGACCTAGTGCCGGACACATGGGCATGACAGTAGCCCGAGTCGCCAATCGATATTACTGGCCAGAGTGCGACAACTGTTTGTTTGATGACAGCAGAGATATTTCGTACTTGCGTTTGCCTCGTTGCACCGACTTTATAGGACCCTTACCGCGATCATTTGGCAACGTCAATGCTACTGGTTTTTTTCGACCGCTTCAGCAAGTGGGTTGAATTAGTCCCCATGAGGCGCGCTAACTAGGACTTCGTGGCGCATTTCGAGAAAGAATCCTCGCAAGATTTGGTGTTCCGATGATTCTTATCATCGGACAATGGTGTTCAATATACTAGTACACTATGGCAACGTTATCTAAAGGAAGATGGTCACCGCACCTTATCTCAAGAGAATTTAGTTCAACTCAGCAAATCTCGACACCAGCAATGGGACGATTTTCTCCTAGAGTTCGAGCTCGCAGTAAATTCCAGCATTCGGAAGAAGTTGCACGACAAGGACGAGTCGCCTGCCAAAGGCCCTTGTCGAAGTTAATATCGGCACAGATATGAAACCTGAAGAGAAATACAACAGGATGGTATCGAACGTTCGACGGACCAAGGTCATTATAATCCGAGGCGTGAATGGAGCTTTGTTCTCGCGAAGGAACATCACCTCAACGTCAGTTTCGCCGTAAGTTTTGACGACTTATAAAACTGAGATACATTTCACCATAACAAATCATCCTGGTAGTCGGAAAGCATTGTTTCTACAAGACATTAAAATTATGCAAATTTTAATGAAAATAAAATGGAGATTTTGCTTACCCATCTTACTTTCACTTTACTTACCGTGACCCAAAAGATCTTTACCAAATGTTTTTTATTGATCATTGGGAACGGAGCGCGATATGCCAACGATGCCAGTAAGATCTCCGACTGTTAATTGTGGATTCTCAAGCACCAATTTCTTTATTTTATGAACGTATGGATCATCAGCTGATGTTGATGGTCAATCCTGGACACTGGCTCGGCAACGTCACGGCAGCTTCGGCAGAGATCGTAAGCTACAGACCGTCATCTCTATCGCAGCGCACGTATGCACGACCCGCAGAATCCTGGACTGCAGCGTCGCAAAACTCGTGGTAAAAATCTCCGAACGTACTTTATGTACTTCAGAATGACAATGACATTGGCACAGATGTCACTGATGGTCATACGAGTACCAACCTAGGAAAAAAAAATATTTACGCGAATGGGTTTTCCCGCGAAATTTAAACTAGAAAGTCTTGCATATTTTACCCACAGTAAAGTCGTTAAAATATGTTACTAGATGATACTACGAGTATAAAGTTGTCAGTACTCTAGTCGAACTTGCTTCGCACCAGTCGTAAAGTTATTTATAACTAGTTATTTTGGCCTTTTGCTATGTGGATTGAGTGCATTTAAATGTACATGACAGAAGGCTTCCGGTGGTTGAGCATTATTGTTGTTTCCGATATGCCAGCTTTTACACAAATAATTTATTCGAATTTCCTTCCCTTAATGGAAGAGATATCTGAAATACTATGAGCATTTCATTTACTCTAATTTTCTCTAAAGATTTTTCAAATATTATTTTTGAAAACTTCTGTTTTGAAAAAATGGATTCCAGCAATAATGCATATTGATTTAAATATTTCCTTAAGCGAGAGAAATTAAACCTTTTTAAACTTTTTTTTAGCGGTTCAGGTCCCTGGAATACAAGGTCAGCCAAAACGAATTGTTAAGGTATAAGCCTACTATTTTGTATCTTACTAAGTCCATCTCCTAATATAATTAAATGATGTTGATGTCAGATATGCAATGTGTTCTGGAAGGCCAGTTGTCGAAAATGTCGATAAAATTATGGGAATGATTGAAGCGCGGTGAGTCGGTGCAAACGATGGCCAGGCGTGGATTGAGGGTTAGGTGGTTTTTGTTATCTTGTCTCTTGGAATAGCCAGGAAATCGTCTACTAGTGCCAACAAACCCATAATTCGGACCTGTATTCTCAACAACGACTCAAGAGAGCCATTATAAAATCACCTTCAAAATGGCAACAAAATGTCATTGCATATTCGACCTAAATCGAAGTTATTCTAACTATCCTACAAAAAACTTTCATTTAATGTAAAAGTTATGGAGTTATTTGGACTAGCCCGTTTATTTTGAAATATCTAACCGTACCCATAAACGTACAGAACTTACGCAATTCTGAACCGTTGTTATACATTACTTAAAATATTAGTTTATTGGAGGATCATTCTATCTTTGGGGAAGTCACATAGTTAAAAACAGCACTTGTTACTATTTGCAGTTGATTATTTTGTAAAAATAATTTTATTCAAACATTTTAAATTGAATAAAAACAAATAGTCTAGATACACAAAATCTCGCACAAATTCGAAGAAAATATTCGTTTTGTAAAAATTGGCCAATTGTTTCCGAAACATTTAATAAATTTGCTGTTAAACAAATTTAAATATTTATTATCTAGTCACACTTCATTCAAAGCAATTCAGTTTGCAACCCAAATATAACAACAAAAGCACTCATATCTAAACAAAAATGTCATAAGGAACTACATACGTGTCAAAAGCGATGACAATAATAAAAGCCCTTGAAGCATCTTTTCTAAGCGAAATGCAAATATGAAGCTGTCAAAAGTGAGATTTTATATTAAATTTACAAAGACGGAAAAGCTCATTGGTAGTCTCATAAAGAGCGGACAAGTTCTTGTGCATTTTGATTTTAAAGCTGAATTTTATTATTTAAAATGCTGTCACATTCAGAATGCTCGTATAAATGAACATCTCTCAGCTACGAAGAAATTAATGTAAATTTCTGTTGTTTGTTGCCATTTACAAAACCTTTAAGGTATATGAAATTTGATTTATTATCGAATAATAGCAATATGGAAATCTTACTTCAAAATGAGGGCATATTGTTTAAGTATTTGCAACTGTTTATTAGTTTTACTTGAGCGGCCACCACGGCGTATGATGAACGAAATGATTCCAGTGAAAATTACATCGTCTTTTCATTAATTTATTTTAAATAGATTTTAGGATTTTCTGAAAAAAGAAATGCCTTCTCAAAGCACCATCATTAATATAATTTTGATTAAGGTACAGTGGGTAGCGGATTTAAATCCAAAATTTCGGCAATTTTTAGGCAATGTCAAAGCGCTTGGTGAAATTTTATAAAAAAATGGTCAATATCATATAAATTCTTTAAGCGGCTGAATACAGTTTGTATTTTATTGGAACCTAAATTTCTTAGAAAGCAGTAGTATGCAGCTCTCTAGTATGACTCCGGTTCTACGAGATAGAGAGAAAGGTATATTTACTTTAATAAATTCTGTATTGTTGGCTAGACTAACAGGATGTCTTGTAGATGTATGTAGTGTTAGGCTAGAAGCCTATTGTTGATATATATGTAATTTTTGTGTAGAACTTTGTCCGTCTATAGGTCAATGCGTAGAGCCATACGTTTGAAAAAAAAAAACAGAATGGTGGGAGGATGTTGCTTGAATTCAAAAAAACAAAGTGAAACCTGTAGGAGAGCATAATATAAATAGTTTATACAAAATATGAACATACTTGTATGTATATAAATAGCATACTAGTTACAGCAGAAAAAACAGTAACGATAAAAAGAGAAATATAAACCAAAACTGATGAACTAATGAAGGTGAGTCTGACAGATGGAGTCATGTGTAGAAGCAGGGTTCTCATTTACTACTCCGTAGCAGCAAAATTTCTAAAATTATTGCTATGCTATCGCTACCGCTCTCACTTTGTCGGGAGCCACAGCATAGCCTTAGCATAACAATGTAAAGTATGTGCTCTACTCTGCTCCGAGTTTTGTTAGGTAAAAAACTATAGTTGGAGCGGGAGCAAAAAATTAAATTCTGCACTATGCTCTGGCGTAGCGGTAGCAAAAAATTGGGAGCGGTAGCACAGCAGAGCTAATGAAAATTTTCATGTGCTACAGCTCCCGCATGTGTTTGTCGTTTTTTTTTCTTTTTTGCTATTTTCTGTCATAATATTTGAATTAATTGAATAATTCAAACAAAAAAATGTTATGCAAATCATTTTGGCACTTGTTGCGTCAAGTGACTTTATAAGTCTAAAATCAAATATTTTAAGAAATATATATGAATAAAGTGAATTAGATAATAATTGAATAAATTAAAAAATTTTTTTTATTATGTAAAATATTTACCATTTTTATATTACCAAGAACATCATCTATTCCAAATGTATTACAATACTCAATTACTATGAATTTTCGAAATTAATTTTAACTACATATACTTTCCCCCTTTTTATATACATTAGGGTGTTTTTATTTTTTTGAATTATTAATTTTGTTCGGTCCCCTCACGAAATTTCCTTGGAAATACCCTAAAAAAAAATTCCCTGAAAATTTTAGCCCTACATATTAACATTAAGAACTGGACCGAGGCATATAAAAATTTTCCATAGAAAATACACTACAATCTTGGCTGTTTATCTTTAAATTCCTACAGATCAGAGGTATTTTATGGCATCGCTTTGACTTTAGACGCTGTAGCTCTTGTCAGTTATACAAAAAAATGCGAATTTCGTGGAAAAATCAGGTTTAGATACCTGGCCTTTATCTTTTGGAATACACGTGGTTAATATTCATCTACTGATTACCAGTACCAGTTTTAATCCATTGCACTGCGTATTTGCAGTTCTATTCTACCATTCCCAATATTTAGAAATTTTATCATTTTTTAGGAAGAATCAGTTTGAAATTGTACACATATACATACTTCAATGTATATTGCAAAGAATCGAAAAGATTTCTGTATATCTAAAATTATAATAAACCTTTTTATCAACACTCCAATTATTCCGCTATATCCTTATGTTAGATATCCCGTTTGGTTTGTTATGAATGCATTTGCGTCCTTCACCAATAATCTAGCAAAGTATCCGCAGTGCCTTGACGATGAAAATTCCAATGCCATTTTTTGTTGTGATATTAAATATATCGGACGGGTTCGTCTTAAAAGAAAACTACCTGGTTAAGGAGCAAAATCAGTATAACCCATATACTAAGCATGTTTGGATATGAAAATTTTTACTTATTTCTTTCTATTTTTGAATTACTAAAATTTTCAAATGATTCTTACATAAATTTTGAACAAATGCTTATGATTTGAAATATAATTTTTGTATTTATGAGTTGTATTGAATTTTAGCATAAAGAGATAAAATGTATCCTATGTCCTTACCCTGCTTCTAAGCTACCTCCCCACCAATTTTAAGCCAAATCGGTTCAGCCATTCTTGAGTTATAAGCGACTTTCTTTTATATACCAACTTGTACCATACTTGTAAATTACAATAGCAAAAAAGAAAAAAAAACAACAAACACATGCGGGAGCTGTAGCACATCAAAATTTTCATTAGCTCTGCTGTGCTACCGCTCCCAATTTTTTGCTACCGCTACGCCAGAGCATAGCGCAGAATTTAATTTTTTGCTCCCGCTCCAGCTATAGTTTTTTACCTAACAAAACTCGGAGCAGAGTAGAGCACATACTTTACATTGTTATGCTAAGGCTACGCTGTGGCTCCCGACAAAGTGAGAGCGGTAGCAAGAGTAAAATGAAATGCTACGAGAGTAGCGTAGTTTTTCAAACGCTGCGTAGAAGTTCACGCAAGTGAGGAAAGTTCTCTGATCGCCATTCACTTGGGAGTGGCCAGAAACGATTCTTTTACACATGGCTCAAGCAGCTCACAACTTCCGGTCTTTGACCAAGTATCCTGTGGCGAGCTAAAGTGAGAAGGCGAAACATCCCTTACATAGGGTTGTGCGCTGGGTTTGGGACCCGCCACGGAAAAAGCCTCCCCAATGAAAAAGTAACAACAGTCTCGGATGAGAGACCCCCTTTTGATGACGACCATGGCAAACGAAATAAGGACTACGATATTAGGGCATGTACCTGGAATGTCCGGTCCTTTAAATGGGAAGGTACCGCTGCCCAGAGTGAAGGCTGACATCACCGCCGTCCTAAAATTGCGATGGACAAGACAAGAATTGAAGCGAGTAGGTCCTTGTGGCATTTACTACAGTGACCATTCAAAGAGAGCAAGTTTGGTCTTGGATTCGTGGTGGGAGAGAGACTCCGTCGCCAAGTACTATCATTCACTCCGGTGAATGAACGTCCTGCCACAATCCGCATCAAAGGAAGGTTCTTCAACATATCGCTGATTAGCGATATGAGAGCTGCTCCCGCCACTATGTCAAAATCGTGCTTGGCGACTTTAACGCCAGGGTGGCCAAAGGAGGTATATTTGGCACTACGGTCGGTAAATTCAGCCTCCACGACGAAACATTCCCAAATGGGTTGAGGCTGATTGACTTCGACTCGGACCACTATCTTGTTGCAAGATAAAAACGCACGTCAACAAACACAAGGAAGGTTCGACGTCGAGAAGCAGCAATCATTACAGACAGCCGAACGATTTTCTGCTCGGCTTGCACTCCTGCTCTGTGAGAACTCTCGTCAACAACTCAGTATAAAGGAACTGTGGGACGGCATTTCAAACTCGTTACGTACAGCTGCTACCGAAACCGTTGGTTTCTGGAAAACGCAAAAGAACAGCTGGTACGACGAGGAGTGCCGTGTCGCAGCGGAAAGAAAACAGACTGCCTCGCAACGTCACGATCGACCACAGACAGAAAAAGAAAGAGGCCGAAATTCGTGAGTACGAAGAGCTTGATAAGCTGGCCAACAGGGGTAATGCTCGAAAATTCTAAAAAAAAATGCGGCGGCTTACAGAAGGTTACAAGACCGGAGCATACTCTTGTAGAACCCCCAAAGGTGATCTAGTCACCGATGCCCAGAGCATACTTAGATTATGGAGGGAACACTTCTCCAGCCTGCTGAATGGAAGTGAACGTACAACACCAGGAGAAGGCGAACCCGATTCCCCAATTGATGACGATGGAGCAGACGTTCCATTGCCCGACCATGAAGAAGTTCGAATAGCAATTACCCGCCTAAAGAACAACAAAGCGGCGGGGGCCGACGGATTACCGGCCGAGCTATTCAAACACGGCGGCGAAGAACTGATAAGGAGCATGCATCAGCTTCTTTGTAAAATATGGTCGGACGAAACCATGCCCAACGATTGGAATTTAAGTGCGCTATGCCCAATCCCTAAAAAAGAAGACCCCACAATCTGCGCCAACTACCGTGGGATTAGCCTTCTCAGCATCGCATGTAAGGTTCTATCGAGCGTATTGTGTGAAAGATTAAAGTCCACCGTCAGCAAACTGATTGGACCTTACCAGTGTGGCTTTAGACCTGGCAAATCAGCTACCGACAAGATATTCACCATGCACCAAATCTTTGAAAATACCCGTGAAAGGAGAATCGACACACACCACTTCTTCGTCGATTTCAAAGCTGCCTTTATGCCGCGATGTCTGAATTTGGTATCCCCGCAAAACTAATGCGGTTGTGTAAACTGACGTTGAGCAACACGAAAAGCTCTGTCAGGATCAAGAAGGACCTCTCCGAGCCGTTCGATACCAAACGAGGTTTCAGACAAGGCGAATCCTTATCGTGCGACTTCTTCAACTGCTGCTGCTGGAGGTACAATTATTCGAGTGTACAGCTGCAGAACTGATATCATCGAGCACCTGCGCCGTTAGTTCCGCTTTCTCTAGACTGGACAGGGAAGCACAGAAAATGGGTCTGGCAGTGAACGAGGGCAAGACGAAATATCTCCTGTCATCAAACAAACAGTCGTCGCACTTGCCAGTTGGCTCTCATGTCACTGTTGACAGTCACAACTTTTAAGTCGTAGATAATTTCGTCTTTCTTGGAACCAGCGTAAACACCACCAACAATGTCAGCCTAGAAATCCAACGCAGAATAGCTCTTGCCAACAGGTGTTACTTCGAACTGAGTAGGCAATTGAGAAGTAAAGTCCTCTCTCGACGAACAAAAGCCAAACTCTATAAGTCGCTCATAATTCCCGTCCTGCTATACGGTGCAGAGGCTTGGACGATGACAGCAACCGATGAGTCGACGTTACGAGTTTTCGAGAGAAATGCTCTGCGAAAGATTTATGGTCCTTTGCGCATTGTCTACGGCGAATATCCCATTCGATGGAACGATGAGCTGTACGAGATATACGACGACATTGACATAGTTCAGCGAATTAAAAGACAGCGGCTACGCTGGCTAGGTCATGTTGTCCGGATGGATGAAAACACTCCAGCTCTGAAAGTATTTGACGCAGTACCCGCCGGGGGAAGCAGAGGAAGAGGAAGACCTCCAGTCCGTTGGAAGGACCAAGTGGAGAAGGACCTTGCTTCACTTGGAATATCCAATTGGCGCCACGTAGCGAAAAGAAGAAACGACTGGCGCGCTGTTGTTAACTCGGCTATAATCGCGTAAGCGGTGTCTACGCCAATTAAGAAGAAAAAGAAGAGTTATTACCGATCTCAAAGGGCGCTAAACAAGGTTCCCCACTTCTAAAGTGATTTGGACCTTGTCCATGGAAGAAGCGACCTACGGTCTAAGCCAAAAATGGCAGAATAATTTGTGAGAAATCACTCAAGCTATTTGAAAAATGTTTAGCAGATGGAGCCATCTATATAAGTTCACGTAAGTGAGGAACGTTCTCTGAGGGTCATTCACTTTGTAGCGGTCAGAAACGATTATTTTATATTTGGGTCAAGCAGCTAACGACTTTTGATCTTAGACCAAGTATCCTCAGGGTAGCAAAGAAACATCCGTTTGTAAGCGAGCTTAAGTGAGACGGTTTTCGGAAAAGGCAAAAGAGCAGCTGGTACGATGAGGAATGCAAGGAAACAAGACGTAGTTGCAGACAAAAAAAAAGAGAAATGAAACTCTTACCAAGAAGCGCTACTTCGGACTGTGTAGGTAATTGCGAAGTTAAGTCCTCTCTCGACGAACAAAAACCAAATCTATAAGTCACTCAACATCAACGTTCTGCTATATAGTGCAGATGCATGACATCGTCCAACATCTTATGAGTCGGCGTTACGCGTTTTCGAGAGAAAGGCTCTGCCGAAGATTTATGATCATTTGTACATTGGCAACGGCAAATGGAACGATGAGCTGTATTAGTTATACGACGATTTTGACATAGCTTAGCGAATTAAGAGACAGCGCCTACGCTGGGCAGGTCATGTCGTCCAAATGGATGAAAACTCTCCAGCTCTGAGAGTATTCGACGCAGTAAGAAGAGTCTTCTACTCTGTTGGAAAGACCAGGTGTAGAAAGACCTGACTACTATTGGTATCTCCAATTGGCGTCAAACAACGAGAAGATCGACCGATTGGCATGCTACTGTAAACTCCGCCAATAAAGAGGATGAAAAAGTTTTGAAGTTTAGAAAGCTGCAACTCAAAAACTGTTTCAGATATCGTTTTTAAATTTTAGCACGTTATTTTCCAAAGATAAGCTTACAGAAATATGGAAGAAATCGATATTTTCTTTAATATGACACTAGGTATTCCCCTTTTATTGGTCAGTTTGTGTGGCAGCTATATACTTTAGTAATCCAATCTGAACAATTTCTTCGAAGATTTTATCGTTGCTTCGGGTAATAATACGAACTAAGTCTCTAAGTCACAAGATATCTTTTGAAATATAATAGTTATGAGAATTTCTGGATAGCCCTTCATAGAATTTGACCATATTAAAAGTAGTGAAACTATCATCTATTATATCATTACTACTGAGAAATTATCACGAAAATGAATTTAAGAGATTGAGAGAGAATTTTTTCACCACTTTCTCTAAATTCTTTCCTCCGAGCATAATTTTGAAATGAAAAGTGAAAGAAATGAGCTAGATAAAATTTCACAAATTTAGTTATAATAAAAATCCTTATTCTGTTTTTGTTACTTTAAAACACATAAAATTGCTGCCGAGAAACTAAAAGTCCAAATAAATTAAAATTTAGTTATTATTACACTCTCGCTTTTTCAAGGCAGACCGCATACATTCACACAACATATGTGCTAAAATGAAATGTAAATTAGAAAAGTGTGAAACTGACATTTGCTTACCGAATAAATAAGAGCTTGAACCAAAATAATAAATAGATAAGCCAAACAAATATCACATAATGCAAATAAGAGCTACTCAGCTGGAAAATTGTATGCAAATAATAATATTTATAATAAATTTCATTTGCACACATAATCGCACAAATCTTTAGCGACTTGCAGTTATTCAAAAAACTAATCAAACAAGTCTCTCAATTTATGACACTCGTAGAAACTTGCAACAAACTTTGGCAAAAATTACAAAAGCGTGCGTGACATTACGCTTAAGTTGCGTAAGTAATATCTGCAGACAACTGTTTATTTGCACGCCTAACTGTCAAGTGTTAATCTCGGCACATATTTAATATTTGCTTTGTGCACGTTTTTCTTACATTTTCACACTCTTAGGCAATTTTGAATTACCCGAAGCATTCATTTACGCTCCCTTTGCCCCACGAAAGCGCAATAGAGTCTTAGCCATATTTGCTTGTCGTAAATTGAATATTTATCTGTGCGTTTAAGCCTTTTTATTATTTATTATTTCTCACTGTTTTGCCTAAATTTGTCTTGAGCGAAATCCTTTGTAATTCATCTTGGCATTTTGCCGGAAGAAATTCGTGCGCACACCAAGGTACAGTGACTCTCTGCAATGTAGAAATATAGCTTAGGTTGTTCGCTGCTGTAATCGCTTAAGGCCATTCACATGGTGTTGAACAAACATTATTGTCTGCACGCGTGTAAGCTTAGCGTTTAAAGCCACAGAATGTTACTCATACGCAATGACCGCCTCAAATTGCATAAGGTATTCGTTTGATGGTGATTTGTGATTGAATTTATTAAAGGCTATGTTTACAATTTCCGTGAAAATATAAAATTTTCTTCCTATTCTCCAAGGTAGATATATAATTCGATTATTAGTTTGAAATATTTAAACGTTTTGGTTATTCAAGGTGACAAATTGGTTAAGGAAATCTATTTATAGCGGTTAATTTATAATAGCTACAGTTAACTTCAACAAGAAATAAGATGTCTTAGAAATAGAACTAATTAATTTGCCACTAAATTAGATGCTAGCTACAAGAAAATTGCTGTTTGCACTATTTTTTTATAACCTTTTGTCATACTTTTCTGTCATTTGGAAAAGACGGAATGTCGTCCAAAATCATTTATGGGATTTTTGATCGTTATGATCGCTGTTTCGTATCAGAATCGAAGTAAACCGCAGCCGAAAGTCTTCGTAGTTAGGTGGAAGTTTATGATGAACATCCTTTGGCCAAGCAAATGTGTCAAAAATCATTTTTGACTATTTGGAACTGGAAGCTTTACTCGATAAAGAGCCTTGATAAAGCGCGACCATCTCAAAACGTTTAAACGCAACCGGAATTGGAGCCGAAAAACGTTGAAAGGTAATTTCGGAAGTCCAAAATGCTGCTTGAACGCTACAAAAGGAAGTAACTTTCGCACCGAATTGTGATTCGTGATGAAAAATAGATCCCTAAACATAAACAATTTTAAAAGACTAACCAGCAAAATCAACGGCAAAAACCAATATTTATGATGCCAAGGTAATGCTCTGTATTTAGTAGATTCATAAGAGCGTCTTGTATTATGAAGTCCTGAAAGCAGGTAAGAATATTTATTGCGTGCCCAAAGCAATAATTTTCCGCCACGACAACGCTCGGCCAGCCGCAGTTTTGGCTCATTCGCCCTATAGCTCAAAATTGCCAGAAAGATGAGAATATGTTAGAGCTTCAGATGAGCAATAGTACCTTGGGGTAGCCTTGCACAACAAATTGCTGTGGAAGCACAACGTGGAAGAAAGAGTGAGGAAAGCCAGCAATGTTTTATATGCATGTAGGCAGACGCCCGGCACAACCTGGGGGCTCTCTCTTGCACTGGTTCTACACAGCTACACAGGCGTACAAAAATCCACCTATCGGAAGCAAATGGAAAGGGTTCAGAGGCTCGGTGTCCATAACGGGCACTTTAAGAACAACTTGGTTGGCGACTCTTGAACTGGTACTAAACCTGCCTTCTGGTAATAAACCTGTCTTCGCTAAAAATTGTGCAGCAAAATCGGCGGGACGACTACTGGCTGCAGGAGAGTTTACATATAGAACCTTCGGGCATAGCTCGGTGGGTGATGGCGCTTTTCTACTGGTGGGAAAGAAAGTTCAAAGTAAACATAGAAAAAGATAGTTGGCGTAAACGTATGTTAGCTAAGCGCAACACTCTAAACATCTATACGGATGGCTCGAAAATGCACAATGGAGTTGGTGTGGGAATATACTGTCCAAAATTAGGCATAAGTCAACCTTTTAAGATGCAAGACGACTGCAGAATATTTCAAGCTGAGGTCTTCGCTTCGAAAACCGAGAAGCTGGTCTCTAATGCACCTGCAAAGAATTCCTGAGTCAACATCTACGTAGACAGCTAATCAGCTATCAAGGCAGGAACCTCGTATCGCATATCGGCCAGAAGTATATTAGGAAGCAGGGCAGCATTAGAAAGTGCTGGATGAGATTGTGAGGACTGGTGTACAGCCAACATCCGAAAAAGTGATCAACATTGGGAAACATGCATAGTCTATACGACGATTTCGACAAAAGCATGGTAAATAACTATCTAGAAACTGAGCTCCATTTTGTATCGCAAAGGACTAAAACTGGTCTATGCGTGACTTCGTGTCGTTATTCGTAACACAAAGTTTATATACATAAATATTACAAATGTTGTATGTCGTAATAAGGTAAATTACCCTCTAGTTTCTAAGCAAGCGGCATAACGGTATAAAACTATCTGTTTTATTAAATTTTTTTACTAGTGGATATTCAAGGCGCATTCCAAAGTAAACAGGACTTTTTGAATCTAGCGCCCCCTGATATTGTATCTGTATTGAAGCAGAAGGAGACTATTTTGAATAAATAAATTGATTTTGCCGAAAAACCCATTTGTTCTGTTGTTTTTTTTTAAGTCCTGTTTACTTTGGAACGCACCTTGTATGTATATCTATAGCACACAGCCTATTACATAATAGGCATTTCATATTTCACCGTAGTTAGAATAATGGGCAAATTATTTACATTAATTCGTAAACGAAATTACTCACTCAATTATAACGTTGTCTGGAAATCTGGTGAGCTTAATACAGTGGACAGAGGCATATTAAATATAAAAGTTAGGGTAATAATACTACACATATGTAATAAGAGCTAGTAGATACTGGGGCTGCAATTCAGATGGTTGTACACTATGATCAAATGGAACGGTTGATTGGGTCTCGAAAACCTCACAGACTTCGGTAGAACTTCCACTATCAAAGCTGCAACGACTCGCCTGCATCTGCGGGTCGGGTGCCATGCGCACATGTCCGACGGCGGCACTTGAAGTCATGCTGGATCTCACACCGCTTCACCTAGTAATCGGTCAGATTGCCAAACATACGTTGCTCCAAATGACAGCAGAAGGGTTTGCAGAGGTAAGGTAATCTCTTGCCCAGCTCATGAAGGACTTAAGTGGCGAAATACCACTCGCTTTTCTCCCAAGGGACAGCATTACCGAAAGTGTACTCACTAAGAAGTTCAAGGTTACCCTCTGCAGTAAGGATGAATGGAACGAGTTCATTCTCGAGCTACTTACAATGAAGTGGTACACCGGCGGCACGAAAACGTCGGAGGGAATTGGCGCAGAAGTCGCAGGACCACGCACCAAACTGTCCAAACTTATGGGTAGTTTTCCGAGCATATTCCAAGCAGAGGTCTTTGGTATAAGTCGAAGCGTAGCGATAAACCTCCAACGCAACTATCGCAATGAACGTATAGTTATACTCAGCGACAGTCAAGCGGCACTTAAAGCGATCTCTGTGTTTGACGGGATCCAATCGCTATTAATGCAGGAGTGTATAGAATGACTGAACAGTCCATTAGAACGTAACCAAGAGCACCTTATCTGGGTATCCGGCCACAAAGGTATAGTCAGGAATGAACTGGGGGATGAGCTCGATCATACCTTAAAGGAGTTGCTCCGCAAGGATCAAACAGTGTCTAGGGAGGGGTATTAGCAACAATTCCAAGTCATGCTAATGAGTGGTTACAACCTCAAAAGGTTTAAATATGTAATCAACCTCCCAAGGGACAAATTCAAGCTACTTGTCGCCTTATACACTGGCCATTGTAAGCTCAAGAAGCACTTATTCAACATGGACCTAGCTTCATGCGCAAATTTCTGGTGCTGGAATTTGGAGTCTGAATCTTATTGGTACTCATATGAATCTAGTATATATATTAAAATTGATATATTGATTAATATAGATTTATGGTAAATATAAAGTATTTGTATTTATATTATGTAAATATTATAAATTAAAATTTAAGTTTTGGTTTTAGTTATAATCTCCACAGAACAAGATTGATAGAAATTGATATTACGACAGCTTCATCTCCTTCTCTTTTTTGATGTGCCTTTGTAAGCTCACAATATTGGTTCGTGACGTCATAACGGTTGGAATGACTTGCAATTAATATGAGAACTCGACAGTTTCTTGCGTTTATGACATTTCGTATCGTAATCATGTCTCTATCAGTCTTGTTTATATCACTTTATTCTAGGTATGTACTATATAATTATAGTTTTAGATAGTTTTCACTAATTTATTATGCAGCTTTTTATGCTTTCTCTACTCCAAAATGCTTTAAGGTTTGCTCATTAATATAAACTAAACAAGCCTAGCTAGTTTATGTTATCTACATACATAAGTATTTGCTTGCATAGTTCATTCCTCTTGTATATTTGTATGTATAGTGATTAAAGAACAGACTTACCGAAGGCGCCAGATTGCATGGTTTACACGAATGGTTGGTTGATTGAAGCGCGAAACTTTCAGATTTACTTTAATTAATGCGCGTGACTCAATCAATAGCAGTGAGTGAGTAGTGATATAGCAATAACATTAAGATATGCAAAGGTTAGGATATTGAATAGGTTACTTAAATATTTTCGAAAAATTTTTTATTACTTTTATGCATTTCATACTCGCTCTTATGATATTTGTATAATAAATTTTGGTTGGTATTAATATTTTCACAGATTTTATATATATTTAGTGATGCTATTTTGTATAAATTTTAATTGTTAATATGTAAATCTTATGAGCCAGATTAAGCTTATTTGATATTTATATATATATATATTTTGGTTATATTTCTTATAAATAGTTTGCGTTAAATATTTTCACTACACGTCTACTATCAAGGAAGAAGTTATTTTTGCTAAGTGCATAGTGTATACGTTTTAGTTAACTTTAGTATTAAGTATTTAGTATATATGTTTGTATGTATATTAACCATTATGTTCTACTATTTGCTGCTATTTTTTTTTAAATACCGATTATAAATATTTCTTACTGGAATCTTTGCTAATTTTCTTAAATTGGTGTTGCAGTTGCTTTAATGTTTTTTGCCTTTTTTACAGTGCCTTTGAAAAGTTAGCGAACAAAGCATATTTGGCCGTGCTTACACCGTTTATCACCATTGGAGATATTTGTTAGTTTGTTTGCTTGTATACACTTTGTATGCTTATAATCTACATATGTGTTTGTATGTATGCGTTAGTATATATTGTATGCTTCCAGGTAGTAACTGGATTTGATCGGTTAGTTTTTTGACATTTTGTACTCTCGGTTATAGTAGATATTTTACAAAATTATTCCCTTTGGTGCTTATTCTACTTAGATAAAGTGACACTACAGATGAAAGTATACGTTTATTGGAAACAATAAATAAAATTGATATATTTGGATTGATATTTTTATTTTTAGTATTTTTATAGTTATAGGGATTTCTAAACGATTTTTTTTCTGATTTGTATATTACTCATTACTACATTATTCCTTATTATAATATGCAAATCAGAAAAAAAATATTTTATTTTTCAAAATTTTTTAAATATTTAGTTTTTTAAATACCATTATTTTACTTTGAGTAGTAGTGAACATTTGATTAGTAATATTTTTGAAGAATAACTTACGAATCATTAAGCAGCACTGTATCGTATACATTGTGATTTCTATAGTTTTATAATCCTTGTAATGCACTAAATTCGAAAATTATTGTTTATTTTATTATTTGTAGTTATAAACTTACTAACACATTAAGATTTATGGCATATCGTCACCAAAAATGCAAAAAAGCGTAACATCACTTTTCATAAGTTTACAGGCGGAGGAAAAATTATATAATAGAAACCATGCATATTGAAACAAAATATGAGTTTTGGTTATAAAATGGTTATATATTGGTTATATGTGACAACGGCAGCAGAAAATTTTGTGTTAGATATACCATATGTAATATGATAATGTTCATCGCGAGCAATAAAAAAATCGATTTTGATTTTTTTGATGATACGTTGTTTTGCACTTTAGGTGACGATATAGTCACCCATTAATACATTCAATATATTTAAATACGTCAAACCTTTTAGGAATTGCTTTTAGAATATTTAGTGTTAGTTTGAATCACTATTAGTGTAATATTTCTTTTTCTCTTATCTTCTTCTTTGTTTTTTTCCTTTTTTATTGTAGTATTATTTATATATTTTTTAAAAATTATCGATTAATTCTAATCAATAAATTTCTGAACTTTGCTTAAGGAAGTTGTGACTTTTAACTACATCTCTTGATCCTTAAAGAGCTGTATATTTCATCGAAGCATCACCTAGAGAAAAAAATATTGTAAAAACCATCCACCGCTAAATTTAGGAAGTAATTTAACCAAAATACGGGAGCCAAAAATTATATTCATCAGAAAGTGTTTGAAATTCATACTGAATGCCTTGTGACATTTGTCAAGAGCATTGGTATTTGGTATATAACTTACATAAGTATATCTTTTAGACGTTCGGCTATACTTTTTCGTTGTTAGACTTTTTAACAGCTGCTACCAGAATTATATACTGTTTGGTTTGTGATTTCATAATAAACAGACTTACGTCGGAACAAGTTTGCAAGTCGTGCAAATTTATTATCAATATAATATTTTGGTTCTCACATCTGCCCAATATTATCACCCAGTAGAGTCAATAATTCGAGAAACTAAGAATCGGTTTTGCACCACGTTTACTACAATGGATAATGTGCATCCTCAGATTCCAATTTATGGCATAGTGCAAGCCGATGACGCTACAGCTTGAGAGGCCGCTATATCCTCAAAAAGTCACTGTTTGATGTGCTCTATGGACAGAGGAAATTATTGGTCCATATTTCTTCAAAAACGAAAACGTCCATAATGTTACAGCATCGTGATTAATGATTTTTTTCGTGTCTGCCTAGATTATTTTTTGTGGGCTTATGTAATGTCGTTTGTCCTTGCGAATAAGCCCGAGATGATTGAAGCCCTGAATAGTCGGCCAGCAGTTGCTGACATACGGTTCCAATTGCTGCAAAATGTGGTCAAAAATTGGTTCTCTCGCCTGTAATTCATTCAATTAGCTTGTCACTTGCCCGAAATAGTTTCAGAATATACTGGCAAACACTTATTTTTTAATAAAGCTTAATTCTTGTTCATAACTTAAAGTTATATCCGTTTTATTTCTTCTTGAAAATCACATGTCTAAAAAATACAATGTTTTGCTGAATTGGACTTTTTGAATAATTAGAGTTAACGAAGATGCCTTCGCTTTTTTTTGGCAAAACGTTGCATAGTTTTCATGCATATGGTATATGGTTGGAAGTTGAGCTCATTCTTCATAAGCTGCATAAATTGGTTGAGAATCGCAGACAACTATGAGTGAAACAATTGAAATTACTTATTATTAAAACTAAAGAAAATCTGCATCGAATTTTATCATCAAATAATTTTGTCATTAGATGACAAGCTTCGAATTCATGCTACTGCTAGACAAAGTCGAAATATAAAAATAATCTGAAGCAAAACTTTTGAACTGATCTCATATGTATGTGATTTTCTTGCTGTATGTTCAGCAGATTTTTACGTTATTTATTTGCGTCTGACCATTTGGATAGTTTTAGTCAATATATGCGTGAAGCATAAATTTATCAATACAGTTACTTGGAATAATCGCTTCTTGCGATCATAAGTGCTGTCCAAGTAGTATAGACAGACGAGAAAAATAAAATTTTAAATTATTAATTGATAACAGCGACAAATCATGGAATATTTTATAGTTATAACTGATATAATATTTCAAAACTTATTTCTTCATAGTATTTCCTCTTATTCTAGTTGGAGCGTCGTACCAAACTTTAATATATGGTTTAATAATATCTTACGAATGATTTGCTATTTTAAAAATATTTGCTAATTTAGATATGACTATACATAGTAAGTATTGATATGAGTATTCCTAATGCATTATATATTATAGCTCTGTTCATATGAGAAAACCCGAACATGAAAGTTTTTGATTAAAAAGTACTTTAAACATTTTATTCCGCCACTTTGTCAGACATAATTCTACAAACTACTATGAGCTTCATATTAAGCTGTGTTGATGTGGAATATAGTATGTATATGACAGATGGTAGATAGATGCATATATGGTAGATGATAGATTCATTTAGGTATACGAATATTTTTTAAAATACTAGGCTAAATATTTTCATTCCAATTCACTATTTTCAAATGCTAATCAATATGTTTACTGCTAACCGCTAATTTCTAATCGCATTTCATTTTGTATTTAATGTAATTTAATATGTAAAAGGTAATAAATATTCTAAGCTTACAGTTAGTGTCACCTATGGTAATTATTGTTTCAAATGCAAGTACTTTTGCAAAGCTTTTGTAGCTTTTTAGTAATTTATCGTATATTGTTGCGTTTGATAATCCTAAATTAGCTATGGGATTACACATGGAGTTATATATGTATATATGTATGAGTTTAAGTAAATTGTACTACATATAGTATAAATATTTATTAATTGCTATAATAAATTTTGGCATGAGTTACTATTGGCCTTTGTCTTACAACTCTCGTTTAATAGCGCAGCAATATTTTACATTTTTTAACACTAATTTTTTTTAAATTAAATTACTAAGTTTTTTATAAAATTACTTTTTCTTTTATTAAATGATTAGTTTATATTCAAGTGTATATGATATATATATATTTAAATTATTTTTTATTACCAAACCAGAAGCTTTTAACATGTATGGTATTATTGGTTAGAGTTTTATGTTAAAAAAACCTTTTTTCACTTAATAAATTTTCAATATCACTGTTTTTTATTTTAAATTTACTCTGTAATATATTACTGTTGATGAACATTATTTTTTTAGTTTTGAGTCTGTACTATGCTATTCTAAGTATTTTACAGGGGAGCCAATTTTTATGTCCGTTTATAAATATAGAATAACTTTGTAAAGAGAAAGCAGCTTATTAATGATTTATAACATCGTATTCTACGAGGGCTGCCTTTTATATTTCGGGATTAGAGAACAAAAACAAATATTTCTATCGACCAATTAACGTGGGCCTTTTTTGAACAATGGACAAATTATGAGGGATCCAACGTGAACAATTATTTTAACTGTCAAATGTTCATGCAATATTGAATGTGTGCTGGTCCCACTAATGCCTATAGTTGTCCCAATCTCAGAATAGGTTACATGATGATATTGCAATATCAGTTTGTGCATAGCATCAATCGTTTCTGGAACAACAACTGATTTTGGAGGACCCACATAAATCCGCCTTAGAATGATCTAAGACCTTGCTTAAATTTACCATATTATCGCTTAATACTGGTGTTGGATGGAGCTTCGTAGTAAAAATTTAATTAAGCCCATCGATGCCTCTATATCTGAGTTAGTTCACGTCGAATACTATATAATACCATTTTTGGCCAAGATGAATATTTTAAGTTACTGTAAACAACACCGATAGTTCTGTTATATCAAAACGTTCTGAGTATGTATAAAGTCAAAAATGTCAAATTTTTCAATAAAGTTGTAAGTTGCCAGCTTGCAACACTACCGTTACTAAATCCCGAAATATATATAAAAGGCAACCTACGTAGAAAATTTTGAAAGAAGTGAAATTGCATTGAAATTTTAAATATATCTTTATGACGTCGATAACATCAAGTAACGATCGAAACTGTTCCAATGGTTTCCATCATTCTTCATTTGAGCTGATTTTTTGAATTTCAGCCAATGTCAGTGACAGTGAAATTCTCATTCTATAGTCTAACAGTAACTTCAGTAATCTAATAGTAACACTACGAGTTGATGAATAATATTTTTTTAAGCTGATTTGCGGCAAGTCTTGAGAAATGGGCATATTCATGACTATTTTTTTTTTGTTCTTTAATATTTTTAAAGAAAAATCTAAAAAATTTCGAACCTATTTTTTTAGCGCAAAAGAAGTCTTCTGTATTATTCACTTCTCTACATTGAGAACTTTCGGCAAATCAGCCGATTCACAAGCGTCTGTCGGGAGTGGAAATCACATTTGTATTTGTTTATAAAGTTTGTTTTTGTTTGAAATTAATTCAGCGGTACTTGATTATAGGGTTTAAAATGCAATTTAAAAATAAAAAGTTTTTCAATGTTTTCACGAAGATATGCTTTAATATATGGAACGAATAATACATGTTTTTGGTTCAGTGTGACCAAAAAAAATTAATATACTACTGTGATCAAATTGAAAGGTGCATTTTTATTTTTTTCCTATATATTTGTTGTCCATTTGAACATTTAAATATGAATATTTTTTTTTGTTTTTCAATTATATGTGTTTTATAATTACTTTTGCTTTACAATTTCAATTATATTTTTTTGTATGTTTTATTTTTTGTGATACTTATATGTTTTGTCATATTTAATGCTTTATTTCTTATTTTCAGTTTTTAAAAATTATTTTTTTACTTTTTATTAATTACTTTTTTATATTTTCTACAAATCTGATTATTATTTTGGTAACAATGTGCCATTTAATTAAAATATATTTGTTGTCTATTGGAGTATTTTAGAATTTTTTCTGGCGTAATTAATACGTTTCTTGTTTCTTTTAAAATATTATACTTTTCTAGAACTATTTTTTTTTAATTATTTTATTATTTTATTTTTAGTACCTACATACATATATTTATTTTTTTATTCATTTGGTTTTTTGATTATTTTATTTTATTTTATATATTTTTTTTATTTAGTCAGTTTTTAAATATTTGTATTTTATTTTATTTATTATTTAATTTTTTTTTAATTTTCTAAATATGAATAATTTTTTTAACCACATTTTGGTACCTATTTAAATAACTTTATGAGATTAACACTAACTCTATGGAAAATACCTATAATACATTTCTACTTTTCTTTTACTTGTAAATTCTGCTAAGCTATTTATGGTATTAATTTATTAAAGCAGTTAATACCATTACCGTTATGCCATTATTTCTACACTTAGGCCTATATTTCACTTAAGACCATATCAAATTGCAATTACCAAGTAGTTATGTGGGTCGTGGAGTCCTTTAAAAGTTTTATATACAGTACTGAATATTCAAAATATTTTTAAATTAAAGTGGTTAGTATTCAGGTTAGGTTTATTTTTAGGATATAATTTTTTTATATGTATGTATAACTATGATAAAAGTTGTGATAATCTACTCTTAGCTTAGCTACGTATTTTAGAATTCCAGCGCAGCTTGTATATATATTTTTATATATAGATAGTACCAACCAAAATTTACATCTACTTGTTATTCAATTACAAAAAAGGATATTTTTAACTACACAGACATACAGTATATGGTATGTTTAAATGCTAGTAAAATGCGAGAGTGAATATATTTCAATTTTATCAAAAATGCTTCAAAATTCGATTATGAGTTACGTATACATATAAGTTGCTTTTAAGTCTACAACTGAAACCGTTTGGATTGTTTTATTTCCAATATTTAAAGTTTCAAAATTTTCGCTTTTGGTTTTTAAGAGAAACTTTTTTTAAGAAAAAATTTTTGAAAAATTCGTACAAAGAGGTTTTAATGCAATTGTTGATTGTAGCTTTTATCCGTTAATTTTCGAATATCTTTCTCTCTCACTCTCTTTCCAAATGCTCTATATATTTATTGTATGTTGATTGCAGAGCTGTTTCGGCGAAGAGAAATTTTTTTCGCCAACCGATCTCAAATTTATTTATTTCGTCTTATTTCAATTTTATCTTTATTTTTTATTTTTGTTTTTGGTTTTTGTCTTTTCGCGCCGCTTGGCGTAACCTTACCTCGGCGGCGGCGGTGGCGGTGGCGGCACCTGTGCTCGGCTCGATGTCTGCAAATCGAGTGCCGATGTGCTGTTGAGCGGACTGTCGCCACGTGGTGGGCGCATCGCTGTTGTTGGCGCACGTATTTGAGCATATGGATTATCGAAGAAACCTTGTGACATGGCCAACATTTTGACAGCTATTTACTTAGATTAGGTGGTTGGTTGATGGACGTTAGCTGCAATGATATAATAAAAAAATTCTGACATTAGATTTTTTCGAGACATATTAATATATATAAAACTGCGTTCTTGGTGGACAAAAATTGTTTTTTACTTTCTGGTATGTACTCGAACAATTTCTGAAATGAATGTATTTGATTTGACAATAATGTGCGAAAAAAAGCCTGGACCAAGCGTGGTGAGGCTCAACAAATGGTTGCAAACCTGGGATTGCCGCCTAGGTTATTAGTGTTTGGTGGAATTGGAAAAACTTAATAATTTCCAACCTGGTCGAACAATAATATAATTTATGCCAACAATTATGATAAAGCAAAAAAACAGAACTGATCAACAGAAAATCTATAGACCACACACATCTTTATGTTTGGCAAAAAGAAAGAGATCGATGTTGATGCATCGTATAGCCTTGACCTTGCACTATCAGACTACCATTTGTTTGGTTGCAGATCTTTAAAGCTCTAAGAGGCTGTATATTAAAGTAAGTTTTTAAATCAGAAAAGTTTTACATGATGGAATTTAATATTCGAACAAAAAACAGTAAAGTTCATTGTAAATATAAAAAAATAACTGCCCATTTACACGGGTTTGCCTTTATGTTTTTAGATTGATTTCGGGCGAGTGACCTCCGCAACTGTTACGAATAAATTCAAGCCAGGGATTAATTTTTAGACCACCTGTTGAAGCAATTGGGACCGTATGTCAGCGGCATCAACCATAAAGTTCAAGTACTAAATAGAAAAGTTTCACAAAACAAAACGATATGGGCCAAGTTTAACGAATGTTTCGAGCTTCGAACTGTCAAAAAACAGCGTTCACTGCTCGAATTCGTCACAGGAAGTGTGCAGAATATGAAAACTATGAATTATGGGGTTTAGGTCTACATCGCAGTTCTTCGATGTTTCCAATGTAGTAGTCGGTAATGTGTTCTCTTTTGACTTTTGCTTCTGCCCACAAATAGTACTGCCAGTGATCAAGTTCACCTCGCCGCTTCAATCGTCGCATGTCGTTATCATTATCCAAAAGGCCTTTGTATCTATCTATCAAGCGGTCAATAAGATTTTCCATTTATTTGGTTTTCAAAGAGCATATTTTTTCAGAAAGCAGCGATCTCAGTTAAAATTCATCCAAAACTTCTCTAGAAAAGCAGGATTTGAAATCTTTGCCGATTGTAGCCAACAGAGGAATGTACACTGAGACCGTGTAGTATTCTTTGCAAGGTCTCACGCAAAAAATTTCACGTTTTGTTTGTCGGCCGCATATTTTTGGTTTTTTTTCGTCAAATGTGCCCCATTTCCCCCCTCTGAATCCGCCACTGATAGTATTGACCATATTTTATTTATTAACTATGCTCTGAAAAATTACAGTTTAATATCTTCATTTATGGCTTACTTATGGCACTTTATAGATGCTCGGTTAATAGCGCTTTGTGGGCGTGGCAGTGGGCTGACACGAAGTTTTTTTAATTTATCTTAATAAACACTATGTCTGATTTTTAAGATATCTTAATTTAATTAATAGAGACATGAAGATTATTAATGTTATGGAAAAATCAGTAAAGTGTCTTGCACAAACTTTGAACGGACGGACAGCGATATTCAATATTTTTTTGTTATCTAAACTTGTAAGAGACCCGGAAAAATCCTCATTACTTTGAACTTTCGCCATAGAGCCGTTAGTGTGAAAACCAATTTAAGCTGACTATTTAGGTGCAAACAGTTAAAAATATGTTCAATTTTTTGTTTTTCTTTTGTAGATTAAATTTTGATTGTACCCCGTAAACCGCAAAAGAAATGTTAATGCCAGCTGATGGTTCAATATTTTTAGTATATATTTATGCTTGCAAACTTTACAGTTATATATAAAAGTAATCATTAACAGTTATGAAATTTTTCTATTTATTTCAAATTTCGCCTAATGGTATGCTGTGCAACAGTGTTTCGTAATCCTCAATATTTCAACTGACTATTTAGCGTGCAAAAAGAATACATAATTTATTATAATGCGCAATTTTTTTATGTTCGTTTTTCCATTTTTTTTTTGTTAATTTATTGATTGTACCGCAGTAAATAACCGCAAAAGAAATGTTATCACTGTTGGTATTAATAGAACCATATCAAATTTAGTATATATTTGCTTACATAACACATCCTTATGTATTTTATATATAAAAGTAATCATTAACAGTTATGTGAAATTTTTCTATTTATTTCAAATTTATCGTTGTAAATTCAGTGATAACAGTCCTCTGCAACACCATTTTCTAATCTTATCGGCGATAAATCACCAACGTTACATAGCCGGCAGCGAGCAGCGAGCAGCAGCAACGCGTCTCCCAATGGGTTGAGCTGCGCAGCTCCAAAACAAGCGGAAATTATCAGTAAACTGTTTATTTCGGAAAGCAATTTGCATTGTAAATGGCGGGGCATATTTATATGGGAAGGAAACACACATACCCCTAAACGCACGAGTAATAAATATATCAACACTCTTGATGCGATTGTTGTTATGCAAATATACATATAATTTTATGTAGTAAATATGTAAAAGGGTGCGAAAAGGCAGATTCGTATAGTGTTGACAATAAATTTAGATAACTGTATGTAAATTAGTGTTTGAATATATTTTTATTAAGCTTAAATTAAATTTAGTTAATGTAAGTCATGTTAATTTAGCCTAAGAAATATCTAAAAATTGAAAGCACCAAACCAAATATAAATAAAAAATGTGCCTCAGCCGAAGGCCTCTGCTGCCAGTGCTGCTAAATATTTATTTGTAGAATATTAAGTATTGTACAAATAATTTATAAAATAAAAAAAAAATAAAAAATAAAAATGTGTCTAGATCATATAAGACCATTTTTCGATTAATATACTAAGGCATTTTTTCGTTTTTGACAAAATTATTTATTCCTTCGTCTACATTAATTTAGTTGATTTCAAAGTAGTCCAGTCCAAGAATTCACGAACAAGTTCAAATTAAGGTCATAAACGGCCTACAGAGCACATAATTTGCAACACCACCACTCATCTTGAGACCCAGCATTCATTACTGGATAATATTCAACCGAATAGACCAAGTCCAGCACGCAGAGAAGAAAATATAGCAGCCGTAGCCGAGAGTGTGCACGAAGTCCGTGGAGAGTCGATTCGGCACCGTTTACAGCAACTCGGACTAACGGATGGAACGACTCGGCGCATATTACGTCGAGATCTTAAATTGAAAACGTACAACATACAGCTTGTGCATGAACTAAAGCCGCTCGACCTTCTCAAACAACATCGCTAGGGTCTATGTGCTCTTGAAAAGTTCCGAGAAGATCCGACGCTTTCAAATTTCAAACTTTGTTCAGCGATGAGGTCCATTTCTGGCTCAATGGGTATGAAAACGAGCAAAATTGCCGCATTCGGGACGAAGAACAAAAAGATATTCTGTCATTTCATGCAGAAAAACAATGGTTTGGTGTGGTTTGTGGCTCGGTGGAATCATCGGTCCTCATTTATTCAATAATAACCGGTTATTTCATGCGATATTTGGTATCAACAAGACGGCACCACTTCCCACGAAGCTCATCAATCATCAATTTATTGAGAGAACACTTCGGTGAGCAGATCATTTTACATTTTGGGCCGGTCGATTGGCCATTAAGATCGTGAAGATCGTGTGATGTTACATTGTTAGACTTTTTAGTGTGGGGATGTGTAAAGTATATAGTCTATGCGGACAATTCCGCTTCGATTCAGGCTTTGGAGCAAAACATCACTCATGTCATTCGCCAGTTACCACTCGAAATGCTTGAACGAGTCATCGACAATTGGACCATCTGAAACGTAGCCGCGGCCAACATTTGAAAGGAATCATCTTCAAAAAATAAATGCCAAAGAATGCTAATAAAAATTCCTCATTAAATTTGAAGGTTCTGTATTTTTTCTTTAAGAAAATAGGGAACCTCAAAATGTATCACATTTGGTAATATCTCAATAGCATTAAGTGATAATATGTAATAAAAGTGAATGAAATCGGCCCATAATTTATGCCGTTGAGGTGGAAGATGTACTCAGGCATGCCAAAAATAAATGCAATCAGCACAGACCTTTCCCCATTTCTTTTTTGATGATGACCCAAACCTCATTTAAAACTTTTTCAATTTCTAATTTCGAAGAAAAACTTGATTGTCGGATTCCGATGTAGTGAAGTTCGAGCTTAAAAATCAATCAATGGGGGTGAAATCATCTTCTGTTACTAGAACTGGTTCAATTACCGGCATTTGTTTTTTAATACTTTATCTATAAATAATTAAAAAAAATTTTAGAACTTGGCGAATAAGAATCATGCGCAGAAAGTAAAGATGCTAGAAGATCAAGAAATAGTATTATCCCTGTTAATTTGAAAGTTACTTTTCGCACTTTATTTCTAACTTTTTCAGTAGGAATTTTACTGCGTCGAACCAAATAGTGGCAACATAATCGTTAGTTGGATCGGATTTAGGCGCTGAAGTTCGAATAAAATATCATATTTGACGACTTTTACGTTGTCAAGTTGGGTTGAATTAAAGGTCGACTCTAAAAGGTGTCTCACTTGGACAGCTTAAAAGCTCGGGTCATTGTGGTACTTGAAACAGTTATTTAATTGATCATACAGACCCTAATAAATCGACAAAGCGTGCGGACCCTATTACGAATTTGTTGGGGAAATTAATGTCAAGAGTCGCTCCCGATTCGATGAAGGTATGACTGGCAAGGGGATCTACGTTCATTTCGAGATATTATTATACTCATAAACTTTTTCATTGCTGAGTCTAAGTAACAGTTTGTCACAATATCAAAAGAGCCTCAATAATACAAACAAATAATATACATTAATTTATAGCATTGACTTAGGACCTATTATTCAATTTCGCAAAACGATTCCGTTTACGCCAAATTCTGGGAACCTCAAAAACTTTTGAAGATTCTAGACTGAACTCTCTTAAGCAACTTCAGGATATTCATTCCTGCGTTCCATCGTCGTTGTCTCTGAATGACCTGAGCAAGAAAACGCGCTCACAAACGATGAATTGTTTTATGATGCGTTTCCTGTTTTCGAATATGCATTATTTCCGATTATTTGCATCTTAAGAAACGCATTAAAAATTAGAATAGTACAGAATTTTGGTTTCGAAAAATTGTCTCAGCCACTCAGAAGCCAAAATTATTTTAGGGTTTCAAAGCGACTGTAAACTAATGACGATTCCGTTAAATGACTCTTATAGCATTGACAGACGGCAGCGTTAAACCAGATTAATTGCATTTTTCGGGATTAATTCAGGAGTTACCACAGCTAACTCCGTTGCTGAATCCAAAAATAACTCGATTTTCGTTGGCAACATTGTTAAAAATGGCCAATTTTCATCTATTGTGAATGAAATACAGCAACCAGCAAGCAAGACAGCTGTTTATTAAATTCTCAATATAATATCAATAAAACTTCTATGTTATGATGCAGTTTTAAAAATAATGTGTTGATATGTTTTTGTAATAAAAAATGGTTTGGTAAAAATTAGTCGGCTAACAACTGTAATGTTTATCTTCTATCAATTTTCATTGAAAATATTATAAAGAGGACAATGAGCTGTTTATGAGAGTTTCAAACACGCATAGCTGCCGTCTGTCACCTACAAAGTTGGATCTGATTAAGTGCGCAGTTAATCCGGATTAACGCTGCCGTCTGTCAAGGCTATTAAATGAATTCGCTCTCCTTACAGTCAACCCAAAATCATTTCAGTACCTACAATTACATTTTATTATTTATTGAAGACAAAATTCCCGTTCTATTTTTAGAAATATCAGTGTAAAATTCGTGTTTTTGTCACAATCTACATCTTTATATATAGATGAATATATATATATATATATATAATTATATATGTAGATGAATATGCACAAAACTAGTAATAAAATGCAATTGCAATCGCATAAAATACAACATCGATCAAATATTCAATCGCAAACGTCACCAACACTCAATAACAGGTCAGCAATTTTTTTTCGTTGAGACTACAAAAACAATATGTGGCAGCGCGCGGTTACTTGAAATTTCTCCGCGATGGTAAATGTAAAATTTATGGACTCACAACATGATTTTACTATTGTGGCCGAAGCTAAGCTTTCAAAATGCAATAAAGTCACCGGTCACCGCCGACCAGTGACAACTCATCGTTGGCCCCTAAGTGCTGACAAGCCCACACCCGTTCGCTAAATGAAATTCACACTGAGCATTGATTTTCACCTGACTGCTAACCAACTGTCCATTACAATCCTAACGGGCTTTTACATAAATAAACACAATCAGTCGATTATATATACATACATATTTGTACGCATGTATAAATGGACGGACACGCCTGCTCGCGTTGGGTGCCACGGACATACATTATTCACGCTCGTTGCAGGGGAGGCGCAATGGTGTGACAGTAAACAATAAATGAAATTGCGTGAAAATATTCAAATGAAATATAGTGAGTGACCGTATAGACACAGGTGTGCATGTAGACTTCATTTAGAACTGAAAATCTTTCTAAAAATATGGCATGCAACTGCATATTTTAGCGCCGGATTTAGTTTTATGGTTTTCAGTGAAGAATTATGGGTTTTTTGAATTCTTCAGCCAAAACGTGCTTCTGAAGTTTTTTCAGATTTTTTCTTTTTGAAACAATTGTCCACCGACTGGTAGTCGGTAACTCAGCCCACTCACCTTTTGCAACAGTCGATTGTCCGGCGAAGTGAGCCCTAAAAGTTTAAAGATAGAAAGATCAGAGTAGTTCCGGACTTAAATGAACAGTTTCGTCATGGTTGAAACACTCTCAAACACTTGAAAACTGCACGCCTATATATGGAACACCTAGTGTTTGTAAGTGAAACTTCACACCCACATATTTTCATAAAAATTATGTCTAACCTGCTTAATGAATGGATCAAGATAAATATCTTTTTATTCCTGCTTACACCAACCGACGTTAACATTTTTCCCACAAATTATCTCACTCTTTTTGGAATATGGTTGGACGAATGCATGCCCGACTATTGGAATTATGCTCTGCTTAATCCATAAAAAGAAAGACGCCACAATCGGATATACGGTTCTATTGAGCGTTTTGTATGAAAGATTAAAGTCCACCGTCAATAAACTGATTGGACCTTATCAGTGTGGCAGGATTGAGAATCACCACCTCTTCCTCGATTTCAAAGTTGCTTTTGACAGCACGAAAAGGAGTTGCCTTTATGCTGCAAGTCTGAATTTGATATTCCCGCAAAACTTAAACAACTGTGTAAGCTGATGATGAGCAGTACCAAAAGCTCCGGCAGCATCGGGAAGGGCCTCTCTGAGCCGTTCGGTACAAAATGAGGTTTCAGACACGGCGATTCCATATCGGACGTCTCCTTAAATCTACTTTTGGAGAAAACAATTCGAGCTGCAGATCTGAATAGAGAAGGTACAATTTCCTATAAGAGTGTTTAGCTGCTGACGTACGCCGATGATACTGATATCATTGGCCTCAACAACCCCGCCGTTAGTTCTGTTTTCTCCAGATTGGATAAGGAAGCGAAGCAAATGGGTTTGGTAATGAATGATTTTGTCTATCTACCAGCATTTACATCAACAACAACGTCAGCCTCGAATTTCAACGCAGAATAACTGTATCAAATAAATGCTACTTCGAACTGAGTAGGCAATTGAGAAGTAAACTCCTCTCTCGACGAACAAAGACCAATCTCTATAAGTAACTCATCATCCCCGTCCTCTTATATGGTGCAGAGGCATGGGCCATGACAACATCTGATGAGTCGAAGTTACGAGTTTTCAATAGGAAGGTTCTGTAGAGAATTTATGATCTTTTGCCTATTGGCAATGTCGAATATCACATTCGATGGAACGATGAGCTGTATGAGTTATACGACGACATTGACATAATTCAACAATTTAAAAGACAGCGGCTACGCTGGCTAGGTCATGTCGTCCAAAGGGATGAAAACAATCCAGCTCTGAAGGACCTGGCTACACTTGGAATCTCCAATTTGTACCAAACAGCGGTAAGGAAGAACGAATGATGAACCATCGGTAAAATATTGACCGAAACCATAACAGCCGCGAATGGCAAAGGCGCTTGATTGGTTGTCGTGCTGCCATAATTCCGGACCCAATTAAAACAAATTAAGACCATATAGACGCATCTTTCACGGGAGCTACATATAACGTCTGGTGACAATTTTTGTGCAAGATTTATTCCATTTCTCTAGTTAGTCCTGCATAGTCACACCCATCTCCCAACCAAATATGACTTATAAGTATATAATTGTAAGTAAGATAAATTCGTATGCAGCTAGGGCATCCCGCAATTCTGAGATTGGTTAAGACATACATTTTTTTGATAGTAAATCTGCACTCTCCTTTTTCATTGACTCCGTAAGGGTATTTTCTCCTTACAATACTGTCTTACCATTCTCGATCTAATTAGGATATTAGCGCCGACTGGCTGCCCAAAAAATAATTTTATGGGTATTTGCTCTCTTTAGTAAGTGACTAATATTTGTCTTCCAATTTAGTCTTGGTTCTTATTCAACTCTCAGGTACTTTATTTTTGTAGACAGAGGTTTAGGCTAAGGAGGTGGGATCTTATTTTTGAGTTTACGATGACATTGTATAGTTAAACTTCTGCTTCACTACTGCGAGTCATCTTCACTAATTTTCACATACACTTTTTGGTTTCTTTGAACATTAATTAATAATTATTCAACTTAAGGTTAGCTTTCTTGTATTAAAACCTGTTTAAGTCATCTTTATCATAACTTTCGGTTATATTTCCAGTCAGCTTCCAGTTAGCATTAATCAATGTAATTTATAATTTTTTTAAAAACTAAATTTTACTCATAATTATAAATATTTTACAATCGATTTAATATGATATCATAGCAAACAAATATCTGTTTATAACACAGTTGCTCGATTTTGTATTTATTTTCATTTTAATTTATAATAGGCTTATTTATTATTGGCATAACAACAAACTATCCACAAAAACAATTTTAATTATTATAAAATAATGTAGAAAAATAATTGAAAAAGTAATCGGGCTCAACCGGGATTTGAACCCGGGACCTCTCGCACCCAAAGCGAGAATCATACCCCTAGACCATTGAGCCGCTTAATATTAACAGTTGTGTTTTTTCTTTTTCCGCTTCTTCGATCTTCATTGGCCAGCAACAGTTTCAATATTTACCTGTCTTGAATGATAGTACCTCTTCATTGGTTTGTTGTTGCACTAATTACAAGCGAAGATTCATGTTTTCAAACTTGTTTTCCCTTATGATTTGCATTCAAACATAATCGTGTAAGTTATATGTGTACGATAAGGTATTGACTTTTAAAATGCTGAAGAATGCTCTTTTACAAATGTTTACAAAATAAAATAGTAAGTTAAGGCGAAGTCTTCAAATTTTACCCAAAAGCTTGCACCAACTTAATTAATAAACTGCCTAACATATGTATGTATGAAAACCTTTAAAACTACTCCCAAATCAAGGTAGTAAAAAAAAATACATACATCTGAGGAAGACCATTTCTTTCCCCACGTTTGCGAAGGCCTAAACTCAAGATGCTCCTTCATTTTTAAACAATTTTAACTTAATAATGTTAATTGATAATGAGAAGATTTGCTTTTTTAGAACTCTTGCTAAGCAAACAATAACGAAAGAAATTTATTTTGCTGTTGTTGAATACTCAGATCGTGTCTGCCACACTAAATAGCTCGAAACTTATACTTGTCGTTAGCAGATGGGCGGAGTTAAGTAAACATGCAGACCATATTTCCATAACATTTCTCCTTAAATGCATGAGGTCAGTACTCAACATCTAGACCAAGTGCCTCTTATGTAAAATTACCCACTTAACACGAAATGGATACTTATTTTCCGATTAAACGCGCCGTTTTCCAGAAAAAGCTCAAAATGTGGGTTTTTCTATATGTACCATATATGGTACACTATGCATTGATGTCAAATAAGAGTGAACACTTTTCGTACGTAAATTTTATTTCATTTGATTGGAATGAAAGGAAATTCGTGTACACAAATAAGGTAAATCAATTTAGGTTGAAAAGGAATACAAATAAAATTAATAAAACTAAAAATATCTTATAAATACATATATTATTTTTTATAATTTTTATGATATGCTACAAAACAATTACGTTTATCATTTAAACAAAGATGTACGTTACATTTTTCACATTTGAAAATTGAACGGTTGTTTACGTTTCTGTCTGCATAGCATTTTTCATTTTTGCATCTTTCACTACTTTGAACTACAGGAAAATGATCAATACCGTCGAAACGTAAGTTCTGTGTTGGTCCATGTCCTTGTTGGGGACGAGAAACTTGCGTGAGTGCTCCAGATCGGTTTGTGTTCGCTTTCTTGCTTGCTGCCATATTTGTCAATACATGAGATACTTCCAGACGGAACGCTTTTTGAGTCATTGGGATATTGGAATTTTCTCTTTTAAAAAGCAGCTACGCATTGACCATGCAAATATCCAGTAGGTGATAAAATATCCTTATATACCATTTTCTGCTTTTTAATGTAATTCATCGTCGACCGAGGTGAGAATCCATGAGATCTACACCTCCCATATGCAAATTGTAGTCTTTAATGATTTGGGGGCAAGATATAGTTACTACTTTCTTTTCCTTTTTATCCCAACGTTGTGTAGTCGGAACTTCGATGTCATCGGCTTGTGAATTGCGCACTGGTTTCGTTCCAACAAAAGTTGAAACCAGATTAACCACCCGATTATCTTTCCAGGATAAAGAAATTATTGGTACGCTATGTATTGTAGTTATGAACTCTGCTGAGACACCTCGATTCATCTTCATCATCACCTTTGTATCCGGAAGCTTACAATTTTTTATTCGATTTCGATTGATGGTCCCAATGCTGTGAATACCTTGGGTCCGTAGATAAATCAATAAGGGTATGGATGTGTAATAATTCTCCATGTATAGCATATAATTTTGGAAACGGGGAACTCCGCGAGTCATATGGACTTCAATATTAGCGGAGACCTTCAAATCTGGTTCGCCAGGCAGTAAAGAATGTGCTTCTCCAGTATAAATTTCAAACTTGTACATAGAACCGGATACGTCACAAAGTGCAAATAATTTAAATCCCCATTTCTTGGGTTTGGTTGGAAGGTATTGCTTCATGAAATCACCAACTTTAGTAGAACACATCTGTTCGTCTATCGATGGACGAGATTCCATAGGAATTGTTTGAAAACGCTCATTCAGACAATTCAGTACAGGTCTCAATTTGAATAAACGGTCAGGATTTTCGGGGTTATATTCATCATTGTTATTCATGTGAATATATTCCTTTATCTTCTCAAACCTGTTCACTGTCATTACGTTCCGTACAGCATCAACTCCATTTTGCCTATTCCAATAATCTCGAACGCAAGGTAGTTTGTGATAGGACATATAATATGTAATGCCAATATTTTTTCTAAAATCGAAAATATCAAACAAGAAATTTTGGTCGTTTTTTTCCACTTTAGCATAGTGAATGGTCTCATTTACTATTTTTTCCATTAGTTCGTCGGAAAAAAAATAATTAAAGCAACCATATGCAGTGGCGAACTCATCTAATGGATCTGGCCTTAAAACTGAACTTCCAAGGAAAGAGATTTGCTCTTCATTCAACTGTAAATTACCTTTTTTCCAGCGAATTCATTCAAAATCTGATGACGCTATATCAACAACAATATTTTTATATTTACAGCATTCTTTACGTATAGCCTCTTCGGAACAAGAGCTTTCCAGTGATACCGGTGTTGATAAAACTAACCTTCTTTTGTTCGGAGGCGATGGAAGTTCTTGGCGCACTATAGATAAATCTACAGAGACGTACTCGTCCGGAGCAGTTATACTAGAAGTTTGAAGCACTGACACATTCACATCATCATCATTCATCTCTTTTAAAAATGAATCACTAATCGAATCTTCATCTAATAACTCATAGTCGATCTCGGCTTGATTTCTAACACGCTACGGGTTTCGTGTTTCATCTATTAATTCATCCAATGCATCTGCAGATTCTTCATCATCAAAAGAGACATTTCCATTTTTGGGTATATCTACCTCATCCTCAAAATCGTCACATAGCATATTTGCTACTTCATCCGCGTTATACCTCTTTCCATCAATTATACATCCATCCATATCTGTACATATACATCTACATCAAACAGCAAGTACTGGAAAGGATATTTGGCTCGCATTCATGAAGTACCATATATGGTACATACTTAAAAAAGCAAAAAAGTTACAAAAACTGATCGTATTTTATCACATTTGATTTTATTTAGCTAAAATAAACTCTACTGTACTTACCTGTAATATATATTTCACAAACAATGTAATAAATTATATTTTAATGACGAATGAAAATCACACTTCAAATTTTTCGCAATATTTACGTTCGACCAATTCGACAGCTCGCTGTCAATTGCGTATAAACCTTAGCAAGCTGCGACGACATTTAAATAACTGTTAGTTTTTATGGCTTTCACTAAGAGTAAGCAAAATTCAATTCAGATTAATTTTCATTGAATGACGGCGGATTTAAGGCGTGTACCATATATGGTACGCCATGCATCTGTTATTGAAACACTTTTTTTTTGATTTCCGGAGCTTTAAAAATTCAACACGTCTATTCACAGGGATCAGTCATCAGGCAGAAGCTTCTACAGATTGAAAAAACTTTATATGGCTTTCCCTAAATACTTTTGCACGCTAAGTCCTCTGTAAGAACATAACTGTCTACAAGAAAATAATGGGAAACATAACGGCACATACCCCGCTCACTTCCCTTATAACAACGTTATAATAACTACTTAAGGGGCGATCAAACAATAACTGAATACGCCACTTTTACCTCCGAGATGGCTTGAGACAGCTTTATAGCAATAGGTGTCAAAATAAATTTTAAAATAAATTTAAAATAAAAATTATTCACTTAAAAATTTTCCTTACGTGCATACAAACATATGTAACGAGTAAACCAAGTAGATGTACTTTTTTCAACAGCCTGTTTGCGATAGATCACGCGTCAGTCATGTCAAGCTGTCATGTTATTTTTGTTCAATATTGTTTGGCATTTCATCATGGAAAGACTTACGCCTGAACAACGTTTATAAATCGTTCAACTTTATTACGAAAATTCACGTTCTGTAAAGAACGTCTTTCGAGTGCTTCGCCCAATTTATGGTCATCGTAATCGGCCTATTGAGCATATTATTTGGCACCCCATCACCGATCTTGAGACCCTGCATTCATTATTGGATAATATTCGACCAACATGTTTGAGTGAAGAAAATAAGCAACCGTAGTTGAGAGGGTACTCGAAGACCGTAAATAGTCGATTCGGCGCCGTTCGCAGCAACTCAGACTGACATTTTGAACGACTTGATGCATTTTACGTCGAGAGCTTAAATTTAAAGCGTACAATATACAGCTTTTGCAAGAACTACCTCTCGACCCTCACAAGCGACACCCCTTCGTCTTTGGCTCTTGAAAAGTTCTGAGAAGATCCGACGCTTTCGAACCATATTTTGTTCAGCGATGACGCCCATTTCTGGCTCAATTGATATGTAAACAAGCAAATTGCCGCATTTCAGACGAAGAGCAACTTAAAGTTATTCAAGTGCTGCCATTCCATCCAAAAAAAAAACAACAGTTTGGTGTGGTTTATGGGCCGGTGGAATCATCGATCGATAGTTCTTCAAAAATGATGCCGATGAGAAGTTATCCGTCAATGGCGACTGTTATCGCGCCATGACAATCAACTATTTGATGCCTGAAATTGAAGCTCGTGATCTCGGCGACATTTGGTTTCAACAAGACGGCGCCACTTCCCGCACATCGCATCAATCAATGAATTTATTGAGAGAACACTTCGGTGAGCAGATAATTTCACGTTTTGGGTCGGTCGATTGGCCACCAAGATCGTGTGATATCACACCGCTAGACGTTTTCCTGTGGGAATATGTAAAGTCTAAAGTCTATGCGGACAATTCCGCTTCGATTCATGCCTTGGAGCAAATTCATTCGTTTCATGCGCCAGTTACCGGTCGAAATGCTCACACGAGCCTAGTCTTCGAAAAGTGTATTTAACGGATGGACCATCTGAGCCGCCAAAAATGCCAAAAAAGTGTTTTTTCGATTGATAATAAAGGTTCCCCAATAAATTTGACGTTTCTGTGTTTTTTCTGTTAAAAACTAGGAAACCTCGAAATGGATCTCACTTTAGTAAATAAACAAGAAAAAACATGCATTAAAGTTGGAGTGTAAATAATGCTGAAAAGACTCTACAAGCCGAATGCTACAAGCAAATTATCAGTTAAGAGGGTGCAACAAGCCAGATATTACACGATATCATCGCTTTGCAGCGATGAGAATCTGGTTACCTACTCGTATCAAGGAATGATTTTGTCAATTATTCACTTAGTCATTTGGCTGAGTTAGACTATTGCTTTTAAAGGTTTGTCAAGCCAATGATCTGTGCTGATATACCAGCTACGATTGAGTATTTGGAAACTAACACTCTGGTTATGAACGAGGTGAGGCCGGCTAAACTGTAGAAATTAAAAAAAAAAAAAAACCAGACCAACTTTTTTTAAATTAAGGAATTCATAAGACGCTCTCACTAATTAAGCCAAAAAACATTCTAGGCCACTTATTAATTTTCCGTATTACATTTAAAATAAAAATTAATCACTTAAAAATACTTCTTACGTGCATATACTATATTTATATGTATACGGATATATGATATTTATTTAATTGTTTTACTCTTATTTCGCTGGAGTTTTATTACTCAGCAAAATTTGTATTGAAAATAAAAAAGTCGATTAACGTTTCGTTTACAGTTATCTCATTTGTTTAATCTGCTATTTATCAGTGACTGCTATTACAGGCACATTTCCATAAAATATGTGTGGCCAGATTTACATATTTTGCTTAATTACATGATTTCACACAGCATTTTCACATTTTTTACAACTTCACATTTCAATAAAAGTCAACAGTTTGAACTTTTTACGCGCTTTTGAAAAAGCCATTCACTTTTATTGGGTTTTTATGATCTGCTTTGGTGAACTAACTGCCTTCGTATTTGAAAAAATGTATGAACTTGTTTGTAAATATATGCGATTGCATAACACTGATTGCGAAACATCGCATGTTAGTATAAAAATGCATATTGTCAGTTGAACAAAAGCTGTGGGCGTGAGTTCAAAAATGCTGCGAATGAAGTTTTTTTGCCGCTTCTAAAGTGGAGTTTGAAAAAATTAAATAAATAATGAAGTTTGTAAAATGTCATCACTACAGCATATAATAGACAACTGGAAGAACCGAAGAACAGAAATTTTGAGCACAAACTAGAACATATAAAATGCATATGCAAATACTCCCGCAATTTGCAAGGATTCAAGCCAGGGAAGTGCCTTCAGGTATTTAAGGCATTAGTTATATGGGGTCTAAAGCAAGTTTTCACTCGATTTTATTCATTCTCAGCACAGGGATGCATTGTTATTATAAAAATACGATTTTTCAATAACTCACATATTGGCCGATAATGCGGTATAAGTGAACCGGAAGCTCGAAAATCTTTATATTAGGTGTATGGGGGCTCTGGGAAGTATTGACCCGATTTATCATTTTTGATACACAGAGATATTATTATGAGGTAAAGATTCTCTTTGAATTTCAATTATACAGGAATCTCACACACGTTTACCGATATTTTCGATAAAAAGTCAACCATAGGCACTGGTGTCCTCATATTCGGTACTTAGGAGCTTGAACCAGAAAGTGAAAGAATCAAAATTATTATAAAATTATATTACATAGTCCGATTTCACTAATTTTTATACCGAATTTGCAAATTTAAAATGGTTCAGGTGGATTCACCAACCAAAGTCTCATTGGGTAAGATTATGTAAAGAAAAAGACAAATAACAAAAAAGTGGCAAACTCATTCAACGCCACATACGTCCCCGGTAATATACGTATGGAAGGCAACGATTAAAGATAGTGATCCGATCGGAACAATTTCTTATCAGATAACATCGTTGTCTCGAATTATAACTCAATATCAAATGAGACGATTTTCCATCCAAGCACTTAATTTCGCACTTATACAGGATTTTCCAATAAGAGTGTTATGATTTTTATAATTGTATAATTTAGTATGAAGTCTATACAATAGTATGAAATCTATACAATTAAGTTCTGAATATAACAACATTCAAATGGCCTCCGCGACTGTTTTTGCAAAAACGAATTGTATGTTTGAGTACTTTTTCTAGTAAATCAATCGTCTTATGTCATGAAAAGCACGTTTAATATTGACTTCCAAAGCTTGAAAGGTATCTGATTTATTGCTAAAGACCAGTGACTTCAAATATCCACATAAGAAGTAGTCTAATGGTGTTAAATCACAACTTCTTAGAGGCCATTCAATGTCACAATTTCTTGAAATAATCAAATTTCCAAACTTTTCCTGCAATAATTCAGTTGGCTGAACTTGCTGTGTGGCACGTAACCCCATTTCGGAACCCTATGTTTTCAAGATCAACTTCTTCCTATTGCGACCATAAAAAGTTAGTTATCACCGGTCTTTGCCGCTTTCCATCCACAGTAATAGTGTCACCAGCTTCATTTCAAAAGAAGAACGGGCTGATAAATTCACCAGAACGAAAACCACACCAAACTGTCAATTTAAGTGAATGTAAGGTTGTTCATGAACAATGTGTGAAGTCGCGCCAGAATCGACAGCTTTTTTTGCTTACTACGCCACTTAAATGAAAGTGATGGAGATGATTTTCTTAAAAAAATCGACGTTTACGGTGGTCCAATGGTTTCAGTTCTTGAGTGAGAACATTTTTATACGGAGGCAAGCCCAAATCGTTTTTCAAAATTCGCCAGGTTGTACTTTAAGACAGTCCCAATACTTGAGAACGTTTTGGAATCGACAAATTTCGGTCTTCAGCAACAATTGCCTGAACGGCAGCAATATTATTATTACTTCGAGCGGTTCATTGTCAAGCACAGGACGATTATTACGACCATAAAATGGCACGAAAAATTGCAATTGCAGAACGATTATTTTGATAATAAAATTGAATAATTCGTAGTTCTTGCATATTACTTACATGATGGAATTGTAAACAGTACTGAATATAATGAAAATAATTACAGATCATAGATATAAAAGTATAATATTAAAAATGGCCGAAACGACACTTAGAAAGCATATCAACCCTATTGGAAAACTAGGTTGGTATGCTTAGAGGACTTTAAAAGACTTTGCTACTTCAGTGAACTAGTTAATTTACTTCGCTAAATTTTCGAGGAAATTTGAGAGAAAAAAACTGATGTTCACAACTCGCAGAAGCATATCTCTTGGCGACTTAGTCCAGTTATAAGAATACCCAAAATGTGTTTTCAAGTACCAATTACGAAGAAGAATTCTCACTCACTTTCTCATTTATTAGCGTTTTGTGTTGAAGAAAGGAAGCGGTAGAGTGCTCAAAAACCTTACATTTTGTGAAAAATTTCCAAACATTGTGAGCTGACCTTGACCGTTATATTATAAAACAATAAAGGGACTCAACGCAGTGAACTCTGCAAATACTTTCATACAATTATAGAATTGGTCAATTAAAAAAGTCATAAATGCATTACTGTAATACATCATCAATGATAAGTATAATAGCTGGAAAATTATTTTAAAATAGCGGTAAGCAAGCTGGTTTACGAATAAATAAAATGTACTAAAATACTGGACACAGTACCTAGAACCACATTCGAAGTAAGTCACTACTCGCGGCAGCTTCACGAAATCTCACAAAATGGCGGTCGCTCAGCAAATACCGCTTCTCTTCGCAATTGTTGCAGTGATCCATGTACAGTCGGTTGAAATGACAGTTTTTATGGAGAATACTACGAGCAGCGAACTGCAGTGCTACAAGGATTTTCTAGTGGCAATAAACGCCGAGGAAAACTTTGAGAATTGCTTGTTCTACGGTGAGCCAAGCAAAAGCAAAATGCTAAATTTGTTTTTACGAGCTATTACAGAGCACTTTGTGAAACCCGTTATAATACAAAGTGTCAACAAAACCAAACAAGAAATTGCAAACAGGTTTAGCAGCGATATGCTCATCATTGCACAGATCGGAGACGATTTCGAAACGGAACTATCGACACTCGCCAGTACACTCGAACGCATGCGACAGAAGCGCATAATAATCATCAATACTAAGCCCCTAACACACCAAGCAGTCGAACCGTACTTAAAGCAGGTCTTTTTGCATTGCGAATCGGAAAAATTACTCCATGTTGTCGGGATCTTTAAAGGCTTCCCAGTAACGAAAATATTTCACAGTTACAGCATATTTCCGAGTTTCGCATTGGAAATGAAGACATTTGGTGCAAACCATGGGTCAGTGTTTCCACGACGCATGCAAGATCTACAAGGTTTTGGCATACGCACAGCTCCCGTTCAAATATTTCCATGGTCTTTCACATACGAGCTGGACAATCAAGTAAAACCTAGTGGCTATCTGCAAAAAATAGTGGAGACATATGCGAAGTACAAAAATGCCACGCTCAGTTACCCAATTCCGGTAATACAGGACGATGCCACTGCTGGCGATAAAATCGGTGAGCTGATGAGAAGCAATAAGCTCGATATACCAGCTAGTCGCAAGTATTCGGAAAACCCAACAAATTTTGACGAGGCTTCACGGCCTTTCGGGTTTAGTGGATTGTTTATTATTGCGCCAAATATGTGGGGTAATTCCTTCTGGAGTTTTCTCGGCATCTATGGTGATCGTCGACAGCTGACACTTTCGCTCCTCAGTTGTTTGTCGACTATTGTGCTCTTCTATTTCTGTCGACGTCTGCAGTACGCGCGTTCGGCTAGGCGATTTCACAAAAACTTGTTCGCCGCGCTTCTGGAACCCAACTATTTGTCGGGAAATTTTGCCGTTAAGTATGCACCTTCCGTGCAGTACCTGCTAACAGTTCGTTTGATCACATGCGTATCGGCGGTTTATACCATATTCTTATGTACACACTTCACTGCGAATCTAAATACATTTATGACTAAGCCTGCTACGACACGCCTTCCGCAGAACTGGGATGATCTAAATGAAGATGGTCACAAATTGCTGATCTCTCACCGTTTCTACAATTATTTACGTTCGTGGTGTGATGAGACATGTACACACATTGAGCGCTCGGTGGTATTAGTCGACTCATTCAAGCAGGCGCGCGATTTGCTTTTAGCCTTTAACACCAGCTATGCCTATTCCACCAACAAATTTACTTGGTACTACATTAAGCTACAAATGCGCAAGCTGAAGCGATCGACTTTTCGTCCAACCGGCATCTACTTGAAACGACGTGTGTTCGATTGTTTTTTCCTGCCGCGAAACTCGATTTTCAAAGACTCGTTAGATCTGTTTCTTATGCGCATTGCCGATCATGGCTTGCAAGTGTATTGGATTGACTTGACATATATGGATGCCGTGCGCTATGGCGTTATACCGAATATTAAACATCCGGATAGTGTGCTGGAAAAACCGCTTGGTATGGAATATATTTCGTTTATGTGGCCCTTGTTCGGTTTCGCTTGGACACTGGCATTCTGCATTTTTGCTATTGAATTAATTAGTGTGCGTTGGAGATCGTGGATGAAGAAAATACGCTGATAAATTATAATTGGAATTCGTTATTAAGCTGTGTCGTAAGTTCTTTGCATTGTTTGCTTTAATTGTAGTAAAAGTAATAATAAATTCATGATGTCAAACTGTGTGTTGTGCTCTTGGTTGTTGTCATTACTCACATAACTTATCGGCACCCCGCCAAGTTTAATTTAGAAATAGCTTGATGCTACAGCCTATGAGGTCATGCTATCCTTGACTAGCTTTGAGCTCATTATCAGCGAGCTCAAGGTCTGTATTGCAGCTTTGCTATCAGAAGTAGATGCAGACCTCACCAAAAGATTTGGAGACAAATCGTTGGCGGTTACGTTTTCGGGTTTATAGAAGTTATATCTTCTTCTTCTTCTTTATTAGCGCAGAGACCTTTTACGCGGTGCGGTTGACTGAAGTTTAAACACCATGTTCTCAGTCGCCTTCGCGGTTTACTTTAGCAACAAGTATCACTGGATACCGCAGCACTGTGGTCCATACAGCAATAATACTTTTAAAAACTGAAACCAGTTATATATTAAATATGTGTTTCAGGGGTACAGATAGCCCAGTATTTTCCCTTTTACAACTAATTCACTCAATTAATTGAAACTGATTTTTTTTTTTCATTTGATCTGTTGAAATAATATTAACTAATATGGCAACACTTATTCTTATTGATATGTTTAACAAGTCAATTAATTTTTATGATCAGGCAAGAGTCAATTTCCTCATACTTTTGGACTAAATGCTTCAATGGTTTCCGCTTGGTTTCTACCTTTTGAATATGCACTTTCTTCACTTCGATATGTTTTTCTAAAGGTTACTGTTGCAGTGAATGCTGATGCGTGCACTTGCCTGATTCCTCAGGCTGCAGTACTCATCCACTTGGAGCCCACCTCCTGCAGCTGTTCACATTGACTGTGTGCCGATTATGTGCAGAGGATTGTCGCGACTAATGTCGATGCAAACAATAATATCGGTACGTGACTGCAGTCGAAATGCTGCGATTGAGCCTTACACATTCACTCACGTAACTACAAAAAAACCATCACGAAAAAGAGTCTCGATTCATTATAGAAATCAGTTTAAATTGACTTTAATATGAACAAAAAGAAAAAAACGAACCTTATACTCGTACATCAGGTGTAGTATGTTAGAGAGTTCCTTATATCTTAGACTGTATCAGGTTTGGGGTACGGTTGAAATTCAAGATAGTTAGGTAGGGAGTCCTAGCAATCTTACTAAATGTGCGGCCCATATTTCATTCACGTCACGTGTGTCAGCATATTGAGCAAGTTAGGGATTGACTCCACCGAGAATCAGCTATGTTTACCTTGTCGATTAAATATCTACTAGCAGCCAGACCCATACAGTTTCCTCTTTTTGCGGTGTCTAATTGCTGGGTTCTGCTGGTACAGGTTTAACTTGAGGTTTGAAACCTGATCAACATTTTTTTCACATTTAAACACTATCTACATTTATTAGATATACCGAAAGTAATGCTATGGGAATGTATTATATATTTCTAAAATTAAGAACCCTTTTTCCTCTTTCGCATGCTTCTTAAATTTTTTCTCAATGCAGTCTTATTTTAGCTTCAAGCACTTGGCACAATTGCGCTCTAATTTGTTCAAACTGTCTGAAAGATAAGTTGTGCAGAGGTTTGCAAACCAAACTTTCGTGACGACGGTAAACCTGTTATTTGGGTTAAAATTTCTACCAGCCGAGCTATTTTTTCTAGTTTAGAATCGAAAATATGTCGCGGCAAATATAGAAAATGAGTTAGTAATGCATAACCTAATTCGACAAATTTAAGTGTGGAAATATTAGCGAGAGCCTTTCCAAATAAGTTATTATAGATCACACCTTGTGAATCTCAAAAAACGGTTTTACTTCAGGGCGAGTTAACTTGTGAGGGCCCTGTATCAAGTATTCCCTGGTGTGTACCAGTAACTCCATATTTTGTGGATGGTTACAAAATGATACAGAAATATCTTCGAAATTCGCAGCAACGAGACCATTGGCAGCCATTTTCATTGAAATACGAATATTTTTAAACACCTAAAACCAATTTTTGACGTTATCCATCGAAAAGAAGACTCACCAGATAAAGTATTCAAATATAGAGCGTTGATTTCCAATCCAAAACATGAATCGAGAAGCGATCGATATTGGTTCTTTTTCATTTTTCTAACATAGCGTGCCCGCTATTTTCACACGAGGCCAGAACAAAGCTATGACTACGACAATATGCGTTAACGGGAATGTACTATACCATAGTAAATATACATATATTGCGCTAGTCATGCCATTCGGCCGGTGTGGACAAACATTTATTGGACTATTCTCATTTATAAAGCTACAAGAGTTTAGTCGTGAGCTTCCAAAAATTAATATTCTTGAATTTTTTTTCCAACGATCCCTGCCCCAGAAAGTACAAAATTAGTGGTAAGGGGGTTATGTGGCTTATGACTTGACGCTCATTCACACCTAACTAGTCTGTAAATTGAGTGGAGAAAGGTTATATAAATTGCCACAATCAAACATCTGACAGAGATCTACGCCATATATATTATAAATCAAGCAGGATACTTGAAATTTGTCTTCAACCGGCTTTATTCAACGTCGTTATTACTGGAGGCATCGCTATTTCATTGCATTTATCTCTCTACAATATTTACTTAAAAATATTACCATTAACCATAAACAAATTTGCTATTACCTTCTATTGTTTATTGTAAGTTATCCCTTTTCCGTAATTCAACAATTCAGTTTCCTTTTGATATCTCAAGACATTTCTATCATCTCTTTTATGTATTTATTTCATAATATTCAGCGAATTATTGCCATCACCAGCTTAACAAAAAAAAATAAATATAATAATAAAACATATTCTTATGTCGCTTTTGAAGGAACATTGCAATTGTGCGATAACTGCATTCATAAAACTTTCGTCGTCTGTCGTTTGCTGTTGCCTCAAGGCTAAACGGCGCGTTGTGCAAACAGTTTTATGCTGCAATTTTCTGAAGTCCCTTATACGGCGATAAGTGTAAAAGTTTGTACTGTGATGATATTTGCATCTTTACGCTTTGCTATTGCGATAATTTTCTTAAATAAATACATAAATGTACATCTATATCAATTCACCGACTTTCCTTGAGCTAAGCTTCCTTTCGGTTAGGCATTTAGTTGGTGATATAAATAAAGAATTTCTATTCTATAAAAAAATTAAACCCAATATTTGCTCACAGTAGTATAAAAGAACGCATTGGCAGACAAAAAACAGGCCGAAATGCGTGAGTACGAAAAGTTTCACAAGTTGACTGACAGGGGTAATGATCGAAAATTCTACGGAAAGATGCGGCGACTAACAGAAGTTTTCAAAACCGGAGCATACTCTTATAAAACCCAAAGCGGTGATCTTATGGCTGATGTTCAGAGCATACCGAAATTATGAAGGGAACACTTCTCAAGTGTATTGAATGGCAGTGAAAACATAACACCAGGAGATGGTAAACTCGATTCCTCAATCGATGACGATGGAGCAGATATTCCATTGCCCGACCATGAAAAAAATTCGAATATCAATTACTCGTCTGAAGAACAACAAAGCGGTGGCGAAGAACTGATAAGAAGCATGTATCAGCTTCCTTGTTAAGGGGTCCCGGTGGTCTAGAGCCGTCAAATTAAGGGTGTTTTCTGGATTTTTTTAAGGAAAAAAATTAAAAAAATTTCGCACTTTTGAAGTTCAGATTCTGAAAACAGCTATTTTTGGACCAGTTTTAGATCGAAAAAAAATCGAAGTTCTTAAAATTAAAAAAAAAAAACACCGTATTAAAATTTCAAGTGATTCGGATGGATAGTTTTTTTTTTCATCAACGGCGCGTCGCAAAAAGTAGTTTTGAAATAAATGAGTACAAAGCATCCATTCATCGACCCCCTCGACCGCGCGCTACCTGCTAAAATGGCTGTAGAAGCTAAAATAATGTGAATATCCTTCCAAAAATATTACAGTATATTCTTAAAGGACTATACTTTTGAAATATCAAAATCGATCAAAAATCGATTTTTTGAAAATTCTAGACCACCGGGATGCCTACTACTGTTAAAAATCATGCATCAGCTTCCTTGTTAAATATGGTGGGACGAAAGGATGACCAGAGATTGGAATTTAAGTGTGTTCTGCCCAATCCACAATAAGATAAGGATAAGCCTCCTTAAACTCGAATATAAGGCCTTATCGAGCGTAGTGTGCGAAAGACTAAAGTCCAACGTCAACAAACTGATTGGACCTTATCAGTGTGGCTTCAAACCTGGAAAATCTACTATCGACCCGATTTTCACCTTGCGCCAAATCTTCGAAAAGACAAGTGAAAAGAAAATCGGCACACACTACCTCCTCGTCGATTTCAAAGCCGCCTTCGACAGCACGAAAAGGAACAACAAAAGCTCCGTCCGGATCGGGAAGGACATCTACGAGCTAGCGGGTTCGTCACTCGATAAGTTTTAGGTTAGAGGTCTGAAATTTTGAATTTTTTCAGCATATATCAATGTTTTTTAGAGTCTAATAAAAATTTATTAGTTAATACTGGTATTCCAGATGCAACTTCTAATTTATAGAGACCAACAGTTTTCTGGGCCACATTAAGAGCTATTCTAAGGCTTCTCCAAATATTTAATATTGTTAACTTAAATGCATACATATCTGCATGGTTATTTAGAATTTAATAATTATCTCCTTTACACAGAGTCTACAACTTCCCTAGACTTTTAGGTAGTCATAGCAAAGCTTAGTTACATAAAATTACAAATTACGCTTGGTCGAAGTCGCAAAAGCTGAGCCAACAAAAACAAAGACAACTTAATGTATATATGGTTAACTGTACATATTCACTATTATCACATGTTCTTCAAGACTCTTCGAAATGTGAGGTAACAACCGCAAATTAAACATATTTCGGTACGTATAACGGTCACACTGCAAGCTAACAGTTAATAGCGTGTTGTTGTTATTGCTGGTTACCCAAAGAAAAACACGACTTGTAATAACTCCGAATAGTAAGACGTCTGTGAGCACTGCTCAGCACATAATCCGATATGTGCATATGAGAACAAGAACAAGGTACACCTTAAAGTAAACACAAAAGCTTAATGTGAAATTTGTTATTGTTGTTAGCATTAATGGGACTTGTTGGCGGAGCTTTTTGCGTAAAACTTTTTTATCAACTTGTTATTTGGCGCACAGTTACAGGTGTGTTGCATGCAGTTTATGACCGAAACCGAAACCAAAACACACAATGCCATAAACATCGTGCAGCCAACAGCAGCAAAACCAACAGCAGCAACAATAACAACTGCCATATCAGAAATATCAGCAAAAACAAGTACTTGGAGATTCGAGTCAACAAGCCTCTGCAATGTTACAGCCAACAAATAAACATGACCAAAACTAACTGGCAACACTACCACAAAAACACAAACACACACACACACATACACACATACAAACACATTCTCACACGCATACGCCCACATTTACAAATGGCGAATTCAAGCCAACTCGTCTGTGTTGCAAAATTTCGGTCACTTGTTTTCTTCCACTTTTAAATGCGCACCCACACATCGGCGGACATAAGGACTCGAGGTCTTCAGTTTTGCATCTCTGTGCGCTTATGCACTTGTCTGCACGTGCCAAAGTTCAAGCAACGCCAACACATTAGCACCTGTCTGCTTGTTGGTTTGTACTTGTTGTTGTTTGTTTGTTTTTTGAAAATGTGTGTGGGCGTTTATATGTGGTCGCTTAGCGATTATGGAAATGTGACTGAGTTGTGACGCTGTTGATAACTCGAGATATCGAATAAAGCGATATTACAGTTAACTGTGGCAATTTGGTAAGCAACTGTAAACAACTGAAACAGTTCACGTCTGCCCGAAGCCAACGAAAGTCAGAGCAACAATTTTGATAAACTCCAATTAAAAATGAAAGTGGAAATATATATGTATGTATGTAGACAGGGAGTTAAAAATTCAAAAAGGAAATTAAAATCGAAATAGAGATGCAAGTGAATCCAAATAATGGCTTCACTGAGTGATTCAAATATGACACAGAGATGTTAATTGCTTATGGTTTTACAGATAATTAGGTGAAAGTGGCATTTATTAAAACGTTAAAATTGTCTATGAAAAATTTTGTGAAGATCTTCTCAAATAAAAAAGCTTCCCATACGATGCCTTGATTTTGATGTATTATCCTAAATGACAGCTAAATGTATTCTATAGTGGTTCGATATCGGCGGTTCCAAAAACGAACAGCTTCTCGAGGAGAAAAGGATGTATTAACATGTAACTATATATCGGTATCTTTAAATATGGAAACTAGTTCGTAGATTTTGTTAAATCGCTTCGAAATTCGAAGAATTAAAGGGTTGCATGGGTACTCGCAATAGGACCTTTCCCTATCTAAATTGAGCTTGAGCTGAATTTTTTGACGACTTATTAAATTTCTCTTGAGTTACGTGATCCCCATGGTAGTGAAATGGTTAACTCTTAGTAGCATTTCACAATAAGCTAAGCTATCTATCTATCTCTCATCTGGTTCTGTTAAGAGACCCCACTTATTGATCTATATATCTGGTATAAAGTCAATTAGCCGAATATCTTTTTCTTTATTGGCGCAGACATCGCTTACGCTGTTATAACCAAGTTTATGACAGCGCATTGTACTTTAATATGGTTGCGCATCCTCCAACCAACCAAACCAACTGTTGAAATGAGCTAAGCCTCTCCTTACCACACTACTCTATTCGGGAAATGATATACAATGTAGTCGTACATCTCAAACAGCTCATCTTTCCATCAAACGCGATATTCGCCGTGGCCAACGCGCGAAGGGCCATAAATCTTTTTGTCCACGCCTCTGCACCGTATAGCAGGACGGCAATAATGAGTGACTTATTTCTTTACTTCTCAATTGCCTACTCAGTCCTCAACGTCAGTTTACACAACCGTATTAATTTTGCGGGGATACCAAATTCAGACATCGCGGCATAAAGGCAGCTCCTTTTCGTGCTGTCGAAAGCAGCTTTGAAATCGACGAAGAGGTGGTGTGTGTCGATTCTCCTTTCACGGGTCTTTTCAAAGATTTGGCGCATGGTGAATATCTGGTCGGTTGTTGATTTGCCAGGTCTGAAGCCACACTAATAAGGTCAATATGCTCGATAGAATCTTATACGCCATGTTGAGGAAGCTTATCCCACGCTAGTTGGCGCAGAACCCTTTTTGTGGATTGGGCATAGCACACTTAAATTCCAATCGTTGAGCATGCTTTCGTCCACCCATAGTTTACAAAGAAGCTGATGCATACTCCTTATCAGTTCTTCTCCGCCGTGTTTGAATAGCTCGGCCGGCAATCCATTGGCCCCGCTGTTTTGTTGTTCTTCAGACGGGTAATTGCTATTCGAACTTCTTCATGGTCTAGCAATGGAACGTCTGCTTCCGTCCTGGCTGCGTGCGCTCCAAGCGCTCATAGAAGGCATCTTTGGTCACATCGTACTTATCTTCCGTCGGGGCATAGGTGCAAATCAGCGATATGTTGAAGAACTTTGCTTTGATGCGAATTGTAGCTAGACGTTCATCCACAGGGGTGAATGACAATACTAGGCCACGCAGTCTCCCTTCCACCACGAATCCCACACGAAATTTGCGCTCCTTTATATGGCCACTGTAGTAAATGCCACAAGAACCTACTTGCCTCAGTTTTTTCCCCGTCCATCGTATTTCGGGGACGGCGGTGATGTCAGCCTTCACTCTAACGAGGACATCAAGCAGATGGGCATCTTCCCAATTAAAGGAGCGGACATTCCAGGTACATGCCTTCAAATCATAGTCCTTATTACGTTTGCCATGGTCGTCATCAAAAGGGGGGTCTCTCATCCGAGGCTGACGTTTAGTTTTCATTGGTACTGTCCTAAACCCAGCGTACAACTCTGTGGAGGGGATTTTTTCGCCTTCTCACTTTAGCTCGCCTTCAAACGGATGTTCTTAGGCTACCCAGAGGATACTTGGTCAAAGGCCGGAAGCCGTGAGCTGCTTGAGCCATATGTAATAACTCCCAAGTGAATAGCGATCAGAGAACTTTCCTCACTTGCGTGAACTTCTACATTTACCCACCGACGTTACTATACGATGACGAAAACCGCATTTGACAAAGACAAAAATGTTTTAGAACGTACGAATTTTGCACCATGTCTGATATGTAATACTGTAAAACGTAATTTTTTCATTTTGTTCGAACCAATTCAACCATAAAAACTCCTTCTCCTCATGAAACTTTACCGTCGATCACCTTCCAACAACGCGCTTGAAAGAAATTAAGCTCAACAAATGCAAGCAGCTTTCTTAGGTCCTTTTACAGATGGAAAAATTATCACTCCGGACAAAAATCTATTCCAAAGTGATACTGTAATCAAATTGAAAGATGAATTTTTAATTTATATGTATGTAGTATACTTTCGATTTTTTTTTCTGTAAGTTGGTAGTACTGTTATTTTAACTAATATCGTGCCACAGCCACCGCATTCGCCTGATTTACCTTCGTGTAACTTCTGGCTATGCAGCAAATTCACATGACCACTCCGAGGACACCGTTTTGACTCAATTGAGGCTATATGACGACATTGACATAGTTCAGCGAATTAAAAGGCAGCGGCTACGCTGGCCAGGTCATGTTTTCTGAATGGACGAAATACTCCAGCTCTGAAAGTATTCGACGCAGTACCCGCCGGGGGAAGCAGAGGAAGAGGAAGACCTCCACTCCGTTGGAAAGACCAGGTGAAGAAAGACCTGGCTTCGCTTGGAATATCCAATTGGCGCCACGTAGCGAAAAGAAGAAACGACTGCCGCGCTGTTGTTTACTCGGCTATAATCGTGTAATCGTGTATTAAGAAGAAGAAGAAGAAGAAGAAGAGGCCATAAAAGCTGAATCGAAGAAGTCTCGGATGGCCATCACGACGGAGGATTTTTCCAAGTGCTATGATGACTGGAAAATTCGTTGTCATAAGTGTATTGCAACGGGAGGGGATTACTTTGAAGGAGATGAAATGGATAAAATTCACCTTTCAATTTGATCACAGTAGTACTCATTGTTAAATAAATCTAATTTTATTAATTTTTTTTATTATACTTTCATTTTTATAACAGCCTAGAATGGAACAAAATTTATGGAGTCCAGTATTTGCAATTATAAGTATACGACATTTAAATATTTGTGCTGTATTTAATTCTGTTTAAAGTGTGAAAAGTATAAATATAAGAAAGGTCGAATAAAGTACTAAAAGCTATTACACCACGTACATATATGTATGTATAACACTCTATAACGGCGTGTGGATCAGTTGATGGTGGATATTGTACATATTTACAAGCGAAGTTACATCATTCAATGTTGTCAACAGAGTGTAACGTACAGAGCAACAGCTGGTGTTAAAGTAAACATGTTTTCGTTAGTTTTTCGCTTTAAAGCATTACGGCCAGGCGCAAGTCCATACGATTCACTACAAGTTATTGTTGCTGCAGCACTTACAATTATTAAATGGACTCATGAATATGGGTCAGACAATGGGAGCTTATTGCCGCAGCTGCTTCCTGTGCTGGATGTAACTGAAGTCAAGGAGGCAGCTGCGTTGCTTACCAACCGAAGTCAATACCTCGCGAGTTCCTGCTTTTGACGCTGTTATTGTCTCATGCACACATTCACCCACGTATGCGAGCAATATTCGCATACAACATTAATCAAATAGCTCGACATTGTTGACAAAGACGTCGGCAATCTTGACATTGTCGTTGTGGTATAAGAGCAAGCCCTGCATTAATGGCGAGTAGACTAAATATGGGAGTAAAATGTACTCCAAAAAGGTCGGGGAGTACTCCAACATTACTCATAATACTAGTACTTTAAATATAACATGTTGGCAACATCAAGTAGGCATAGAGTAGCAAGCCACCAATATAAATATATATATATTCATATTCCCTTGCAATGACTTAAACTGTATGAGATTAGTATTGTTTTTAGATCAGAAGAGCGGCTCATGTTCTGAACGAAAAAAGAGAAGAGAGATCATTGGTGATAAGGTTTTTAAATACCGAAAGAGTATAAATCTAAACCCGATGCGAATTCTCAGGATAAAAGTGTTAAGGAGCACTTTAGTGTGGAATTATTAAAAAATATTTTTTTTTCATACTTCAAAAATAGGTTATACCTGTAAAAATAACAAGGTAAACTTTAAGTTGTTATCTCAAATAATTTTTTATTTACAGCCATCTAAACGTGTTCTTCGTGAAACTACATTGTGCACTTGTAATTTTAGCGCCTTCAGAGCCAAATAAAGCAATGGATGGAGTAGTTTATTTTCTTTCTAATTCCATTTAATTCCATTAATTTGTCTTCTTTTTTGGAAGTCACTGTAGATGTGCACTTTAAGTAATAATGTCCGCATTATACAGATACGTTAAGGGATAAGCTGACTGAAGAAATATATTAAATATATAAAGAAGATGTTAAGTTCAAAATATCAACACGACACAGCAGATCTAAATACCATCATTTGTTATCATCATCATCGGTCTATGAGACCTACACGTCAACTCCTCCACTTCTGGGTTCGTAAGAAATACAACATGAGTGTATCTGGTGAATGACGTAAACAACGCGAAATATTTAAAGGGTTATTGACATTTCTAAATAGCTTATATTGTCGAATTTGTATACCTTGAAGGAAACGTTGGAAGTCCTATAAAAATTTATAGAAATAATCATATATCATATATGTATATATATGCAAACTAATCCTGTTAGCTGCTCATTTGGCAGAACTCCGATGTTGGACCACTATAGGATATAGTCACAAAGTCAAGATAATGATTTCATAAAGTTCTTTTTTCCTTATTACTTAAGTAACCTCACTTCAACTAAAGGATTTTTATATCACACTACGACGAGTCTTGAAAGAACTAGTAGAATTAGTTTTATATATAGTTGCTATAAAAATACACCGGTGAAGGCCTTTTCGCAGGATACCGATTTTAAAAAGTATGTATCAACAATATCGTGAAAATTATTCAGGTCTTATGGAGCCTTACACAATTGTCAAGGTCAGTATAAAGTATTTGTGCAATAACAAAATTATGATCAAACATCCTCGTCGATCTCTTAAAATTTTTCAAGCAAGGCCTTGAACGGCATTGTTCACAATCTCTAATTTATCCAATGATTCTGTTTAAGGAACAGAAAACCCTCTGGTCATACCACTAGGTGAATTTTGAATGCACTACAGGCTTTAATTAAAACGAGTATGTAGGAAAATTTTTTGAACACAAAATTCCGCAAAATCGAATACAAAATCATTACTGAATAGAAATTATAAAATATAGAACTTAAATTAGTACATTGCCTTCCTATGAAGATTATTCACAACTTTTATCCTTAGAAGTTCCCAAAACGACCAAATCACTTATAGTAAAACTACCACATAAAGTAGTGAAGAAGTTTACAGACATTTAAGAAAAATAGATTCTTATAATTTCAATCTGAATTTTTTATGAAAAAGGAAATGTAATAAAACTCGGCACATGTTAATAAGACATAAAGAATACGAATGTAAAGGAGAAGGAAAATGTACTAATAATATGCAACGCTCATATAAAATACTTAGGTAATATCACATGCAAGAGTGAACATTACGAGCAAAGTGTCGCTACTGCTTACGTACATACATATGTACATAGTTATAGTATTTAGGAGGATCCCTACAACATTTCTTACAATTTCAACCGAATATCAAAAGCGAAAGGAAAATGAGAAAAGAATTCAAACAAAATACATTTCATTAGGACTTAAATTACAGGCACGAGTTTGTCACTAGAGAAGAGAGCAAGATTTGCACGTTCAAAACAATAAGAATAGACAACCACGTTTAGAAACAAGCAAGTAAACAGCATGAAGTCTACTAGGCGCTTTAAGGCAACTGAGTTGACAGCCTGAAATATAATAAAGTTAGATGTCATATGCAATAGTGACTATATACACATAGAAATATATAAGTACATATGGCACCCAACGTATGTGTGCATTTGCATTGTGCTTAAAAAGGGCTGTTTACAGAAAGCAAATTATTGCCTTAAATTCACAACGCTCTTCAGAAGAACCTTTATATTTATTTATATATATCTACACATATGCTCCTTCTAAGCCGTTTCGGGCGCCACTTGTTTATTTCTACATATTTTTGTAAATACTATAGTATATATTTGCTCCACAACTCTAATCATGTACATAGGTATATAAATGTTACGTATACGCCGTGGCAACCACAATGCACAATCGGCAATGCGTCTGTTAGAGTGATGTTTGCAAACCAAACCGTTGCAAGTGTGCGTACGTGTAAACAATGTGTGGTAATAAAATTAGACATGCAGTCAAAGCAAGTGTGTAACAATATTGAAGCAACGGCAAAAGACAGCTGTGACAAATTGTGCGCTTTGAACAGAGGATCTGCGACACGCAAAAGCATTTGTGACGGCTGCCTTTATAAAATTTACCTGAAAGTGTGAAAACTGAACATAAGTGAGAAAAGATATTTAAGAACCGTTGTAAAAGCTTGTCTTTCACCAGAACAAAATGAAAGTAAACCAATGGTGAAATTTAAACATGGAAAGCTTGGCACTCAATCAATGGAACAAGAAAAAATTTATGAAGAACTTGTGCGATCATGCTACAATCGTATGCTATGGCGTTTAGGAATTTTTAAACTTCTGGTATGCTTGAAAACGTGGTATAAACGAAGTAGCGTAGAACAACTATGTGCTGCCCTTAATAAAGTGTGAATTAGTGCCAAAGTAGTCCGTCTACAACTTTGCCTCACGATGTTACGCAATGACCAATGTGCCATAGGTGTTTAGAGCAGTAGGGTGACAAAAAATTCAATATCTTTGGAATGGTATGAATTAACAAAAATTTTTTTGCCGATTATAAAAGGTAAATATTTTGTGCGTTGCGTCACATACTTTTAATTTTTTTTAGCGTGAAGAACACTTTAGAAATTTCAATTGGTTAACAAAAAATGATGTAAAATATCATTATTTAAACAAATGGGTCGTGAAAAATTTTAGGTTGTCAAAAAATTCTTGCGGTATTTGCGCTAGTTGGCGCTGAAAGCGCGTAGTTCTAGTTCATGCTATACCTTTTTGGAAAGCTCATTTCACGCGCTAACACGCGTTTGATTGATTGTCGTTTCTTTTAAGTCGTTCGTGAGTTATAGCAGTGCAAACATGGAACAAAATAGAGAGAAAATACGGCATATTTTACAGTACTACTACGATAAAGGCAAAAATGCATCTCAAGCCGCCAATAAAATTTGTGCAGTTTATGGATCCGATACAGTTTCCATTTCCACCGCATAACGATGGTTTCAACGTTTTCGTTCTGCTGTAGAGGTGGTCGAAGATGCGCCACGTTCCGGAAGGCCTGTCGTCGAAAATTGCGATAAAATCGCTGAATTGGTCGAAAGAGACCGGCATAGTAGCAGCCGTAGCAACGGTCAAGAGCTGGGCATGAGTCATCAAAAATTCATTTCAATTTCAATAAAAAAAAAATTCAATTAAAATACCGCAAGACTTTTTTGATAACCCATTATTTATAATATAGCACGATCATTTTTCTTTGACTACACAAAATTTCACCGATTTATCTGTAGTAGTTTATGAGAAAAAAATTTTAAAATTTTATCCTGCTCTAAATTTTAACCTTCAATTGCTTTAACAAAAAAAAAAGAATTTTGACGAAATATTTATATCACGTGGTATGCATCTGGTCCGCTTTCTAATGAACTGCTAATTTTCAAAATCGCTGATTTTTCGAAATTTTTGTGGACCACTTGACGTGGTTTGACGCCAATTATAATATGCAGTCCTTCGCGAAGCCATATATTAAAACTCCTGTATCCGAGTTTCTAAGTTGACAAATAGTATTGACGTTTAATTTCAGAAAATCATTAAATAAAAGGTCAGTGGGATTTTGAAAGAAGAAACCTTGATCTCGTTAAGGCGGTACCATCAAGAAGAATGTGTTGAGATGTTTCTAACTTGCCTTTGTCCGAACAGCTTTCTTAGCTGATATCCGGTAAAATTCTCTATCGCGTGGACGCCGATTGAGCAATGACCTGATAGAACCCCCACAACCAGTTAGATGATAGTCTTGCCGAAGGCAAAGAGCTAATTGGATCAGCTGAGATTAACATTGGGCCAAAAATATTTTACGAAACCGCCCGCGTAGTCCATCTATCTAGTAGTAGAACGCACGCAAGAGAAGGGAGCATCCAATCTGATTGAAAGGGCTTGAGCTCACTAACCATCCATGGAATGCCTAAACTCGTTACCGATGACAACGAGTCACTTTGCGATGAGACTAGTTTGGGTATCAGAACGCAGCATGATCGCCGTAATAGTAAGGCTGACGAGGTGTCAAAGGAAAGTGCTATTGTTAAGGCAAGAAAAGAGAGAAAAAATTTCTTCATCTATTTCAACAATTTGAAACGAAATCCTAACATTGTACGTGATCAAATGCAGATTGCAACCACACCATAAAGTCTCTCATTTCAATTTTGCCCGAAATCACACGAATAAAGACTGGCTTCAGGTAAGACTAAGAAAAATAAAATTTGGAATAATACGGTTGCGATAAAGTAGGCAAAAGGTAGGTGATTTTTTCGATGAGAAAGAGTTGAACCTGAGTCCTGACGGCTTTTTGGGATCCTGGAGGAATTTACAAAAAAACCGCGATATTATTCAGGGTGGAATTTCGGAGGTGGTATGGGCGGAAAATGGTTTCAAATTTTGGTACAGTATCGTTGGCATTACCTTCTTGCCGAATGAATAGTTCCGAGCACAAGGAAGTATTGGAAGCAAATCTACTATCCTATATTCACAGTGATCCGAAAAAAGATTTCTCTTTTCAACAAGACAACGCAAGAATCCATACGAGCAGGTCAATGAAAACGTGGCTTCAACGTAAAAGTAACGATCCATTGGAATGGCCATCTTATTCTCCTGTGTAAGTGCTATCGAGTACATCTTGGGATGACTGGTAAGAAAAATTTACGAGGATTATCGTCAATTTAATACGATTTCTGAGCTGAAAACAGCTATTTGGAATACATGGGCTTAATTAATCCCAAAAATACTTTCTCAATACACCAACTCAATGCCAAATCGATTATTCGCACTTATTAATAATAACAATATTAATAATAATGCACCGATAACGATTTTTTAAGAAAATCATGTCCTCCGAAGTGGTTCACTTTTGTCTAAGTGGTGCGATAAATCTTGGTGCGAAGAAAATCCACTTATTAACAGTAAACAACCATTACATTAATCTAAATTGGCAGTTTGGTGTGTTTTTTTTTTTATAATAGGAAGAAGCATCGAAAGACGGAGTATGGGACTTTTCTACGCTAAACTTAACCTATTCCCATCTCATTTCTCTCCCACGGGACCACTGGACAAAATATTACTTCTTGGAAGAGAAGAAGACATTTAAGTCTCCTCTATCGTACGGACTGACTGACGCGCAATCAATTGTAGATATCTCAGTCTTGTCATAATTATAGCCTACGCTTCGGTGACAGCTTTACATTTTACAGAGGACCCTCAGTCAAATTTTCCATTCGAATGCTGCTATATTCAGAACTTATTTGTGTCGATTGTACTTCACATTAAATAAAAAAAAAACATTTGAATTTCCTTAACAATTACTGTGTTTCAGTTTTTAATTGAACTGCTTGTTGACGATTGTTCGCTCAATCAAATTTGACACCAAGGGAGAAATGTTGTTACAGACTTACCAGGCACAATCATAGCACGAATAAATAGATGAATTTTAACAAACAGGGGCTCCATAGGTTTTAGGGTTATCCTGCCCCCTTTCGGAAGCACAGAGTTTATCACAAAAGCTCATAGCCATGCTATTAATACGGTCGATTAAACCTCCCACTGAGCTTGTTGAGTGACCCCGACCTCTTCAGCAAATAATTGTATTTTTTGCTATATGACAAGAACTTAAAACCATAAAACAACCACAGCCTAACCGCAAAGGACATTAAATTGTAAATCAAAAAACAGACACACACACATGACAACCTATAAAAAAAGGCAGTGAACGAATATAAGCGTAGAGGGAGTAATTATAGAGGGAGTTTGTCGGTAGTGATTACTAGTAGCAACGCAATGTTTCAACACAATCGAACAAATTTTCAACAATACCCAACAATTAGTTTTGAAATGCGCGACCGCAGAATTTACAACGGTTCACACTTGTGGCAAAGTGATTGATAGCATTATCGGGAAAAGGGGGTAAATAAGTTCGAGCAGAGAATGTAGGTGGAAATTGGAACAGGTGCGATAAATGTAGGTACGTGGCGAATTGCGGACGAGCTGCTATATATAGTTATGTGGAAGTAACGGTAATGATGGTACGTATGCTTCCAAATCGATTTCGTTGTGTCCAAAGTACTACCGGGGTGTGTTGGCTAAGTATATCGAATACCACCTTTATATATTTATAACACTAATAATAATTGCACTATCACTCTTTTGTTTATATTCTCACAAATTAGTATTAAAAATGCATTTGAGTATGTAAATAAAAAGCCACCATAGCTACAAAGTATATACGGCATTATATCAAGCCTTAAAAATAACAACCCTGGATAAGTGTAAATGCGACATAATGTGAAGTGCTAATATAAATCAATTACTTAAATGTAAAACCCCATTGTACTTTAAAATGCCACCCTGTCATAGCTTAAAGAAAACTCGTAACGGTTCTGGGAAAAAGAGTTTCGGCAAACCATTATTGAAATTAAAGCATCATTCTCATATGAAGAGTAGAAGCGCCAAATACACGTGTTACGTTATGCCTCACAGATAAATCATCAGACATCCTCCTTAAGGGCGAAAATGCATGACTGAAGAGCCGAGCTAAGCTTTGGCCCCATGATGTAATACCTAATGGCATTTCCGTGGGTCGAATACAAACAATGACGACGGAGTACAGGGTTTAGAACAAAGTACGTTTAAAACAAAACATCCTTCTTACTGTTTAACCTCAAAGCAATGACAACAAACACATAAGCGCTCATTATTTGCGTCAGGATCACATATGATAAGAAATGTCGAATCGCGCGAAAAATTATTTGATAATTCAGCTCATACTTTTTCATATTCTCGGTGACTTTTGACTTATAATACCATGAAAAAAACAGTAAGATTTTGTCCACTATTTTAAAGTTCTTAATTTATTCGTCAAAATCTAAGTCGATCCCCTCTAAATAATCCTCCTTGATCCCAATAAACTTGTGCCAACGTTTTTTCCAATCCCCTAAACAGTTGTTAAAGTCAATTTCCGTAATAGCCTTCAACGCGATTGGCTATTCACGTTTAATGGCTTTAATTGACTTAAAACGGTTTCGCCGGAGCGGTCGTTTGAGTTTGCTGAATAGCCAGAAGGGAGCTAAATCAGGCGACTACGGTATGATATGAGATGATACGAAACGAAAAACTCACGAAAAATCAATGCAGTCTGCGACGGTGCATTATCGTGGTGCAAAAACTAAAAGTTGTCTTAATTCAAATAGTATTCCTTGTAGGCAATTTGGTTAGTCTGAAAAAATTCGAAGTGCAACACATAACGATAATCGAAGAAAACTATCAACATAATCTTGACGTGGTTTTTTTGGCTTCGACTCACCTTTGCCACGATATTCGGTCGACTGATCGTCTGTTTCCGAGTCGCACGCATAAATTCAAAACTAATCGCCTGCAATAATATGTTTCACGACATCCTGGTAGTCGAAACACATTGTTTCATAAACGTTAACGCGACTGTCTTTCGAAAAAATTGAGTACTTTTGGAACCAAATTTCTTTTACATTCCTTAGGACCAAATGATTTTTCAAAATAGCTTTCACGTATCCTTCCGAAATTCCAACAATGCCAGTAAGATCTCTGACTATTAATTGTCGATTCTCAAGCAATAATTCCTTTATTTTATTGACGTGTTGATTATCAGTTGATGTTGATGGCCGTTGTGGACGTCATCCGTCGTCAACGCCTTCTCAATTGAATATTTTGTACCAATCTCGCTATAAACAAATATCGTCGAAGGCCTTTTTCGACATTCTGACCATTCCGGCACCAGAAATTTGATTTCGCAGACAAAATTTAATGGAACTTCTCTGTTGAATAATTTCACTCATCGTAAACATCGCCGATTGCACTTTATTTTCTTCAGGAAGATAAGTGTATACTAAACGATATTGAAGATTTTGATGTGACATTAAATTAAAAAGTCTTATTCAAAGAATATGATGTAAAAAAAAACTAAAGTCCACTCAATTGTTTTGGAAAACATTCTGAGTATTTAAAAGACTAATCCATTTAAATTAAATGCCATTTAATAAGTGGTTTTTGAAATTGTTGAAAAGAATTTTCGGCAAATGTTCACTTGAATAGAAACAAATAACTTTTCTCAAAAACAGCGGGTTGTAAAAATATTGGTTTGTCGAAAAAGTCTTGCGGTACTTTTGTTGAAATTTTTTTTTATTGAAATTGAAATGAATTTTTGATAACTCATGCTCTTGACCGAAGCTACAGCTACTACTATGCCGGTCTCTTTCGACCAGTTCAGCGATTTTATCGGAATTTTCGACGACAGGCCTTCCGGAGCGTGGCGCATCACCGACCACCTCTACACCAGAACGAAAACGTTGAAACCATCGTTGTGCGGTGGAAATGGAAACTGTATCGGGTCCATAAACTGCACAAATTTTATTGAGATGCATTTTTGCCTTTATCGTAGTAGTACTGTAAAATATGCCGTATTTTCTCTTTATTTTGCTCCATGTTTGCGACGCTATAACTCACGAACGACTTAAAGGAAACGACAATCAATCAGACACGTTAGCGCGTGAAATGAGCTTTCCAAAAAAGTATAGCATGACCCGATGCGACGAATAAAACTAGAACTACGCGCTTTCAGCGCCAACTAGCAAAAATACCGCAAGACTTTTTTGACAAACCATATATTAAATTTCTAATTTTTCCCACTTTTAGTTGAATAACTTTGAGAGGTTAGTTTACTTTAACTATACTAGACGAACCAAAATGATTATGTTGGTACCAATATTGAAATATAACTCTTCAGTAAATTATAGGTTGTAACGTGCTCTTGAAATCTTAAATTTACTGAATTTTACTAAAGTATAGAGTTTACATATAAGTATGGACTGCCAATTTCACTACAATACACCATGTCACCAAATCAAAACTCACTCCGCTATATTCTTATTGTGTGGAACTCTACGGCTACTCGAAACCCCTTATACGTACATATATCTTTCATAGAATGATAGTTAGTAGGCCACTTAAAATTAATAAAGACTACTTATATAAGGTAAATTTACTTTCATATTCACTTCTGTGTTGCAGATGTCAACTTACAGATCCCAAAAGAGGTATCATCAACAGTATAAGAAAACTTTGGAGAAAAAGCAAAGAATTTAAATCCTTTAAAATCTAAGTCTGAAGGCAAATGTTGAATTGTATAATAAACACACTGCCCCCTCACATAAAACAATTTATAAGCGTGATTGACACTAAAACATTAATCCTACACTCGACCAATAGCCAATTCTTTTCTTAAATGTTTGTTGAAGTTCAAGGATGGTTTTAAGAAAACCCTAAAAACAGCCCTTTTTTCATAAACGTTACACATAGTAACACTAAGAGAACGGTTGAACCAATTTAATGAAATTTTTGCATCGGGAAAGGTTTGAAACAAAATACCTTAATTTTTCGGAAAATGGACAATTCCCAAAATCATTTTTACACATTTTTTTCAATTTTTTTTTGTTTTGTTTTTCAATATTTTGATTTGTAAATTATTTGAATCGTTCAATTGCGGTCGCTTACTTTTTTATTCCGGCTATCCAAAGGAAAAATTATTGAAAATTATTCAGTGAAATCTTTATGTATGTTTGAGACGATGTGATCAATTACAGATTGAAATTTGTTACGCAGCCACGAAGAGGTGGCGCTAATTGGTTTTCTTTTTGCCATCAAAAAAAAAGGCAAGAAGTACTTACCGAAATGCGATGACATACGTGCAAATTATGGATCGCGGTCAATCCTAGCGATCGTAACGATATCACAGCACGACTTTTTAAACAATAGCTGCGATGTTTGATGGTCTTTATCTTGAAGCAACCTATGGTATATATGATGCTGTTAGATGCTGAATGTGTTCTGTTGAGTAGCAAAAAAGATGTTTGCCGCACGCACACATTCTTCTTTGGATGCGGATGGTGATTACACCAGATGAAATTGATGAAATAATTTCAGCGGAAATTCCTGATTCAGAGATAGATCCAGAATTATACGAAGTGGTGAAAACCAATATGATTCATGGACCTTGCGAACCTTACAATCCCACTTTGGTTTGTATGTCTGACAATAAATGCACGAAACACTACTCATGTGCCTTTTTTTCGGAAACGGGAATGGGAAATGATGATATTAATGTTCGGCATCACTCACCAGAAAATACACAAATTTGCATTTCAAAATCGACGTTAACAACACATCGATGGCTTAAATTCCGTTGTTTTTTTGTTATGCAGATTATTTTATACTAAATAAGATTTGATCAAAATGTCGGCCAAATGACCACCACGGCTCCGTTTGCATATATCCACCTTTACCAAGCCAATTTCGAATGAACCGGTGCAGCATTTCGTCTGGAATTTCGGCTATAGTGGGCTAAATGTTGTCTATGACGATTTGACAGCCACCGGGTAACGAGAATTTGCGTAGTAATCTTGGGCAATTTCCGACCGTTGTACCAAAGTGAAATGAAATGGCGTACTTGCATACTGAACGCATTTCGATATTTATGGGATACGAAAAAATGACACAAATGCGCATTGGAAATGGGCAAAAAATATATCGGCCACTCCCTCAATTCACTTCAACGGAAGATGAATACGAATGTTTAATTAGACTTGAGTGCACGAGCAATTTTAGCTGTATGTTCACATAATGTTTCAAATACCAAAGCTGATATTGACTGATTATTATGATTTTTGTCCCTTTACGTTGAAACTGGCTCCGTAAATATTATACGATATACAGCGGCCAAACGTATTCTCCAGGGAAATTTGTTCAACAGAAGTAAATGAGGGATTACGGCAGTAGTTTTGAGTTGGAAAACCCATTCTCTATATATTTCCATGTTTTTTTACATAAAAAAATGTAGAAAAATGTCATTTCAAAAACATAATATAAGTTAATATAAAAATATGATAGAGCAATTTTTATTAGAGTACCTCACATACCATTACCAATAATTAAGGAGTAAAGTCAACCTAATGTTTGAAAATCCTGATATTAGTTATACTCTCTTGTCCCCATAGAAGGTTTTACCCGATTTTATCTAATTCAAGTACAGAGATGATTTCGTAAGGCAAAAAATGCGTCCAGTAAATTTAATGGCGTACTTTACTGAAGATAATTTCAAACAAGAAAATATTGGCCGATATACTAATTAGACGCTGTATGTTCATAATGTTTCGGTATATGGATACAATATATATAAATATATATATATTCTGGAATAAGTTCAGAAGAAAATATTTTTACATTGTCACATATATATATAAAAATATGATACACTAACACACACACACACACAACCAATAATTAAGGAGTAAAGTCAAGTGTTGCAATGTTTGCAAAAAACATCCGATTGGCATAGCTTTAAGATTTTTACTGATTCAACTAAGGAAAAAATGCGTCCAGTAAATTTTTGCCATATTCGGACATATTATATGCTAAGAAAGGAAAATCATATTTTCGTACTATAAATAAAGGGAAAATTGATCTATTCAAAATAAAATTTTCAAGACATAATAAATGTACATAGATTTACACTATAGTCTACATACGCGGTATCAAAAGGCTAAAAAAGTTGTGCTCCGATTCATTTATTTCGATAACATCATAGACTTTCGATTTTTTAGCCATAAAGTGAAATAATCAGATCGTATTTAAATGTTTGATGTATGGGAAAAAGGGGTGGTTGTGGCTTACATGTTACGTTACTCAACAAATTTTATAGCCATTGATCAATTAGTTCCTGAGATATGAAATTTCACCTAAAAGTGGGTGGTGCCATTGTCCAATATTGACACCGGCCCCTAGGTCCTTCATAAGGGACATGAAAATTAAATGACCAGTTGATGTGGTTGTCAACTGATTTCACGCATTTTCACAATGTTGCACAAGGTGCCGAAAATACTTGTTTTGATGCGGCTTATTTAAATAATTTTATGGATTGTTGATTTTTTTTTTCTTTCCGCCTTTATGTAATAAGGATGCAATTCAATTGGACTCGTCCCCTTAATCATCTATTTATCTCTATACCGTTAGATGAAGAAAACTATTATACTCTTTAGCAACATGCTGAGAGAGTATGAAAACTGCCGTAAAAACAGTCGTAGCGACATAGTTAGAATAGATTCGGATTTAAATCCACAAAAAATATAGCAGCCTTTCTCAAAACTATTCAAAAAAGTGTAGTACTCCCACAGTGGCTATAGCTAAGATCTAATTCTAAGAAAAAAGTTATTTAAGCACAGTTAGCAATTTGAAACAGTCGTTAGTTTCAAAATGTCAATGAATATCAAGTCCCTCGCAAATTAATTCTACCACCGCCAAGCTTGTTTGCGAGGCGCTACCAAACTCTTAAACCAGAAAAGCTTATTACTTCACTTGGAATAACAAAGACCCTAACAACACTAACACCTGCAGCAGCGCACCGGCGGCGTTTACAACTGCATTACTGTAAAATACGATATCTCGCGCATGAACGGCAACACCTGAGCGCGGCGCTGTAACAATTTTATTAGCAACAAAACGGAAGTGTACCGAGCGCACATAAGCATATAAACGAAAGCATAAAAATTAAAACCCCACACACACTTACACACACATACACGAGTATGTGTCTATGTGTGTGTGTGTGTGTGCGAGTCGCGAAAATAAACTGAAAATTACATGCACTCCTGCATTTGGCTTATTTCTCTTTGCTGCACTTGTTGGTGGTTTTCCTTTCTTTTGTTGTTTTCCTTTTGCAGTTGTTGTTTATGTTTTCTTGTTGCCCATTCCTTTCGGATTTGTTTGCTTTGCGGTAATCTAGCACTTTTACGGTCGACTGTTTGATGTTCGCTAGCTGGTCGCTCGTAAAATAGTCGCTTGGTCGTGTTGCTTTCAGTCATTATACAAAAGTTAATTTAGTTTTATTCCCGTTGTTTTTGTTGTGGTCCGTTATACCTATTCCCCTTAACGGTGCATGCGTGAGTAACAATGCTAATGAAGTACAAAATATCATGTGAATAGGTCGCAACGAAAGCAATTTGAAGTTTTAGCTCGATTTTACAGCTAAGTGGTGGCATATTTAGAAAGAGGCCAAGCCCCAAAGTATTGAAATGCTTCGGCGAGCTGTGTAAGCCATGCTGCACTTAAAGTGGCTAGGCTCAAGTAGAGCTGCCTTAAATTTTAATTACGGTTGTTGACAAATGCGAAAGAAATTAAAACGAAATTCGCAGGCAAATTTCTTGTAATGTGTACGCATAGGAAACGTTGTGTTGCGACTAAAAGTCCCGCTATTAAAAGAGAAAATATTTGTAACTAAAACAAGAAAAAACGTCAACTTCGAGGCCCATCTTAAGTTTCTTCCGTACTTTGGGTCCGGCACCCGATTGCAATGCAACTCCACATTCAACGAACAAAGCGTCTATTTTTCTTGCATTCGGGTTTTAACCACAACCCCCACGATACTCCTCACGGGAAACTGACGGGTAGACAGACGGACATGGCAAAATTGTCTCTGCATTTAACGCTGATCATTTATAACGGGTGATCCAAGAAGATGTACCTTTTTCAGTAGCCTTTTTTTGACAGATCACGCATGAGTCGTGTGAAACTGTCATGATATTTTAGTTAAGTATTTTTTGGCATATCATAGAGGAAAAGCTTACGCCTGAACAAGGTTTACAATTCGCTCAACTTTGTTACGAAAATTCACGTTCTGTAAAGAATGTGCTCCGCGCACTCCGCTTAAGTTATGGTCAACATAATCGGCCTACTGAGCATGCTATTCGCCACACCATCACCCATCTTGAAACCCATTCAGTACGAAGTGAAGAGAATAAAGCAGCCCAAGCTGAGAGTGTACATGAAGGCTGTGGAGAGTCGATTCGGCGCCGTTCGTAACAATTCGGACTGACGTATGAAACCACTTGACGCATTTTACGTCGAGAACTTAAATTGAAAGCGTACAAAATACAGCTAGAGCGAGAACTGAAGCTCGACCTTCCCAATCGATATCGCTTCGTTCTTGAAGCTTCCAAGAATATCCGAAGTTTTTGAGCAAAATTTTGTTCAGCGGTGAGGCCCATTACTGGCTCAAGGTGGTATAGAAGCAAAATTTTCGCATTTAGGACGAAGAGCAACCTGAAGAGATTCAAAAACAACGGTTTGGTGTGGTTTGTGCGCCGGTAGAATCATCGGTTCATATTTCTTCAAAAATGATGTCGGTGAGAACGTAACCGTCAATGGCGAGCGTTATCGCGCCATGATAACCGACTATTTGATGCCTGAAATGGAAGCTCGTGATCTCGCATCGCATCTATCAATGGATTTACTGAGAGAACACTTCACAATCTGGGCCGGTCGATCGTTTAATATCACACCATTACACTTTTTCCTTTGGGGATATGTAAGGTCTGAAAGTTTATGCGGACAATCCCGCTTCGATTCAGGCCTTGGAGCAAAACATCACGCGTGTCATTCCCAGTCACCAGTCGAGATGCTCGAACAAGTCATCGAAAATTGGACTTTACGGATGGACCATCTGAAACGTAGCCGCGGCCAACATTTGAAAGAGATAATCTTCAAAAAATAAAAGCCAAATAATGTTTTTTTTTAAGATAATAAACATTCCCCAATAAATATGAAGTTTCTGTATTTTTTCTAAAAAAAAAAATAGAGAACCTCAAAATTAATCATCCTTTACATATAATTTATGGAGTCTTTGTTGTTTCCTGTTGGTTATTACAAACATCGTGTCAAACTTAATAATATCTGTTCGGGGTATGAAAGATGAAATGTGAATAGATAAGATTGAAAGTGGTGATGAATGATTCAAAAGAAAAGATCCTTTGCGTGTTCAATTCGCAAAAAACTATTTTCGTTTTTTCGCTTTTGAGGAACAGTCCCAAATACTGACATTCCCAGAAAGTGGAATGACCATACGAAAAATTGCAAAGAGGATAAAAAGAAATAAGAACTATTTTAAATCACGTCCAACAGGACGACCACCTTTAATAAAAGAAAGGGAAGTTGGACAAATCAGACGTTTGGCGTTCAACAATTCCAGAAAGCAAATAACACCATTCGATATTAAAAGAGAACTGCTAAACTTAGACTCTTGCAAAGACACAAGTTGGCGCGATTTCAGTTTGCAGAAGAGTACCGTTTTGGGACAACGAGTGGCAATCCGTCATATTTAGTGACGAAAAAAAGTTTAATTTAGATGGAACCGACGGTTTTCAATATTACTATCGTGATATTCGTCGTGAGGAAGAAATCCAATTCGTTAAGAGCTTTCAAGAAGGATAACTTCTGATATGCAACGCGCTTGGATACCATTGAAAGACTCTAGTTTGTTTTGCATCAAACAAAATGAACTCAGAAAAACACATAGAGCTTCTGGATAACGTGATAGTGCAGTTTGGTGTACATTTTTCAACATTCATACCCATTCATAGAGCTGCGTCTACTCGAGAATTTTTGGAAAGCAAAAAAAAATTGATGTATTGAAATGGCCGGCAGTAATTCCGAATCTAAATTTCATCGAGAATGTATGGGGCATTCAATCCAAGAAAGTATATGCCAATGGGAATCAATACCAAACATTATTGGAATTAAAATGTGCAATCCAAAAAGAATGGGCAAATTTAAATTTGTCTTCATTGCAAAATTTAATTAGGTCGATGCCATTTCGCATAACTTCAGTAATAAATAACAAGATGAAAACCAAAAGCAACAACGCGCGGCAACTTTAGCATCGTCGCAAATGTCAACCGCTAAACAATAGATTAAAACAAAATAAAAACTGTATTATGTCGCCATACCACAAGCTGTCACTCATACGCCATGCTGGCCAGCTAAAAGAGGATAAATCGCTAAAGCATCCAAGTCAGAGAAAATTTAAGTGCGATAACCACTAAAGGGCTGTGGACAATTGAGCTTAAAGCGCGCTGCAAAGGCTAAGCCCGCCAGCAAGCTGTTTGCTAACCAACAAACATGCCACAGCTCTGCTTGACTCGGAGGCCTAAATAGCGCGCCGCTGGCGCTGATCGCACACACATTCAAATGTTTGTGTTTACTCGACTCATATGCGATGCGCTGCTGTGAGCTGCTCCTTTGCCTTTAACCAATTTGCACCTCGTAAAAGCGATAAGCAATTGGAGACTGGAAATCATAATGTTTACATACCACACTTGGCCAGCCGCATTGGTGCTAGGCTATGTTGAGTACACATATTTGGCGAAAACGCTGTGCTGTCGTTGGTGCTGTGTGTCACTGGTGTGTCACGGTCTAAGATATGTGCAAAGCTTAAGTACATATGTGTGTGCCTAGTTAAAGCCGCAGGCGGATATAGTAATCCTTGCATGCAATTTGCCTGTATGCAAGTGAAGGTGTGTGTTTGTGTGCGCTTGGAAGTGTACATTATAATTATCCTAGCAGGTGCAAGCGTTAGAACTTTTTCAAAACATTACATTATATTTAATTTTTACATATAAAGTAGTGTTATGCGAGACGGTAGTACTAGAATGAGGTACATACTAGTTGAATGAATATTTCATTTACATAGAGTTGGCAGCAGTAAGTGTAATTACGATGTACATAGGTGTAAGTAATCAGCATTGCGAGAATATTCTGACATGAGAGTGACATTGCCAAATTTCCACTCCTCGCCGATTCTCTGAAGTAAGCCAGTGTAGGTATTTAGTGGTTAATTTATTAGTATATGGTGGTTAATATAATACATGGCCGGATTACAAATTGCCCCTTAAGAGTCCAAATCACTAAAGGATGTAGCTTTCATACAAGCTGATCGATCGAAATCTTGTTTGAAAAAATTTTCATTTGACAATAAATCTTCATGAAATTGGACATAGATAACTGTCCAATGAACTAGTTTTACTTACCTGAAGGTATATTCCGGAAGCATACTTTCCCTCATTGGAGGGCTCTAGGTTTCACACTGTCGGAAAGGTGAAATACCTTGGCCTCATCGTCATGAAGATCCAAGGAGTGATTGAGGATGCAAAGATGCTATTGAAAACCGGTGAGGTTTCTTACTAAAAATTGTGTTTTAGTTTTACGACACCGTAATTAAGCCAATACTGTTTTGTGGCGTATTTGTCGTACGGTAAAGCCACACTCACTAAACAGCTAGAATGTGTTCAACGAGCGGCTCTCATTACCAAAGGCTCTTAATGCAATTCTACATATATTAGCCGCTGATCCGTTAGACGCATTCCTGCGAAGATTATTGTTAGACTTCAGAAAACTGGACACAATGGGATCCCAGGGAAGCATATTCCGAAATCCTCTCTATCTTCAACTACATCCCTGATAACATGTAACACAGCGGCGCGGGGCCTACTCCTAGAAGCATTTTTCTGCGATTGGAACGGAGTCCCTGGAAAAGAGGTCCATAGAGCTTTTTCATGGATGGGTTGCTGCTCAAGGGGAAGGTTGGAAGGAGATCCTTCTAACGGGAGTTTTCAATAAACTTTTGCTTACAACTTTCAGACCAGTATAATGTCTTTTAAGCAGAAGTTACAGCAATCAAGGCAGCAGCAGATGCACTTTTCCTCCTTTTTAAGGAGGTATGTATTCGCTCCAAGAGCAGAGCTGCTATATAGGCCTCGAACTAACTCACAGGGAGTTTAGAGCTGATCAAGGGTCTAGCCACAGCAGAAATTTCGTAACCGATGAGATTTCGAGAAAAAGCAGCTATACCCAAACTCCAATAGGATGGGAAGGAGCAGGAGACCTCCTGTCTTCGTGGTTTCGAGCGCTGGATCTATGGTTTTCGCGCCAGTTGTGCAAGCCTTGGACAGCCACCAGCATTTGTGGGGTTGCGAAATGGACCGAAAAATGTTCATTCCACTGCCTGCTTTTACCAAGGCTCACGTCGCCACAATGACAGGCGTCTTAACTTAACACTCTACCATTGACACTCACGCGTTAAAACTAAAGATTTTGGAGGACACAGCTTGTCAAAGTTGCAATGAGGAAGATGCGGTGGAAACATCTAAACACTTTGTCCTACACTTCATCCTGATCGTTTTCATACAAAATATATGTAACTCTATATAACTTATCTCGCTTAATTATTTACAAACAAACAACCGTTAGCTGTCATACTCTGAGTAACATTTTATGAGAGTATAAATGTGAATATGAGCACGCTCTTCACCTATTTATAATTTTTGAAAGCGATTCGTGCGTTTCGAACCTTCCATGGTATTTAACAGTAAACTACCGTTATTTACACCAATCGAAAGAATAAAATAAAAACAGCAATTCGAACGTGACATTATTTGATAAAAACAAAATGTCTTTTTTAAAGTAATTCCCATTGGTCACAGCTGCAGGCGAGGTATTAAAGAAAAGCCCACTTCATTCTCGCAAATATTACATATAAACCTACAAATTGGTACTCTGCCGAGAAATATGAATTGTTGGAAATCATGCAACCATTTTATTGCGGCAACAATAACAAGAGAAATGCATACATGGTTATTGAAGCCACCTAGATGCTTACACAGATTCCGGAATGTGTATATGTATATACTTGTATGTAATTGACGCATTCACCTTAACTTGATATTAGGCCGAGCTTCTCAGCCAATTTTCTTACTTTCGGAAAAAGTTTGTGCCTTTAGCAATTGTTCTTTGGCTACGATGTTTAGTTATATTCTAGATGCCTGCGAAGTCGACTTTCAAACAATTATCTATGAGAATAATTGTAGGCATTTTTTACAACAGAAATCGTTGGTTTAATAGCTAACTAAGCTCACCGAAAGCTGATCAAGCTAAAAAGTCACTGATTAATAATAATTCTGAATCCGGCTCCAAGGTTCTACAACTATAGTTAACGAAGCATGAATAGATTTTGTTAATTAATGAATTTTTTATATATATGATTCCAGCAATTTAGAGACATTTATAGATATACAAGGCTCCAATTAACGCATTTCAGCAACGCATCTGACCAGAAGCTAAATCTAAATATATAGTATATACGGTTTGAAGAAAAAATAATTCACATTTCCTTAAAAAACGCACTTTGAATGACAGACTTTCCCGTGAACCACAGTTTACTGAAGCACGGTATGTATCCCTGCTGGAAAAAATCTGAAATTTTTCCTCTACATTCTTCCCGCATAATATAAGGTATAAGTTAAGGTTATTGCTGATTTTCAGGGAAATAATAATATGTAAATCATTATTTATTTTACTTGTGTTTAAACTTATTGAGATGATGAATAAAGTCATTGCTCGACGTATAATGTCATATCTGCGCGAGCCAGGTACTTTTGACTAAATTTTAACACAATTTAAGATACTTATAGTTATGCACATTTTAAATCAAAATAATCATAATTGTAATTTTTTTGTAAATGAAAAAAAAAACTAAAGAAATATTTTTTTTTAATTTATCACCGAAAATTTGAGGTTATGAGACGGTGGTGTCACAGGGTAACGCGCAACATTTCCTCTAGAACTCGTAAATCGAGATAAACCGTTTAACCGCATTCCTTCCCTCCCTCTTCCCCTGCTTAGTTCGCCAATAAACTATTTTTCCCTAATTTTTGCTATTTTATCTTGCTTTTCTAATAGGTTCCATTTTACCATTATTTTTTTTTTACTTTAAAAAATTATCAACTTTGCTCTACACGGCTTTATTTTAGTAATCAAAATAGACAATAAACCCTACTTCGGTCAATGCGACATAACAACGTTTACACATCGTTCAATTTTATTAAGAAAATTCACGTTCTCAACTTATGGTCCACATAGTCGGTCTATGTACGACACCATCATCCATCTTAAGATTCATTATTGGATAATATTCGCCCGAATAGACCACGTCCAGCACGCAGTGAAAAGAATATAGCAGCCGTAGAGAGTAGTTTCGGCGCCGTTCGCAGCAACTCGGTTGATATACCTGTACAGAACGACTTGGCGCATTATACAACGAGATCTTAAATTAAGAGCGTACAAAATACAACTTGTGCAAAAATGGAAGCCGCTCGACCTGCCTAACCGACATCGCTTCGCTCCATGGGCTCTTGAAAAGTTCCAAGAAGATCCGACGTTTTCAATCCAAATTTTGTTTAGCGATGAGAGGCCCATTTCTGGTATGGGTATGAAAACAAGCAACTTTGCTGCATTTGGGACAAAGAGGACCCTGAGAAGACTCAGGAGCCGCTACTTTATCTGAAAAAAATAACGGTTTGGTTTGGGTTGTAGGCTGGTGGAATCATCAGTCCATATTTCTTCAAAAGTGATGCCGGTGAGAACGTAACCGTCATTGGCGACCGTTATCGCGCCATGATAACAAATTATTTGATGTCTGAAATTGAAGCTTGTGAGCTCGTAAAATTTTGTTTCAATAAGATGGCACCACTTTCCGCACATCGCATCAATCAATGAATTTATTGAGAGAACATTTCGATGAGTAGATAATTTCTCGTTTTGCGCCGGTCGATTAGCCGCCAAAGTCGTGTCTTATCACTTCGTTAGATCTTTTCCTGTGGGGATATTTATAGTCTAAAGTCTATGCGGACAATCAGGCCTTGAAGCAACACTTAACGCGTGATATTTGCCAGTGGAAATCCTCGAAGGAGTCATTGAAAATTTTACTCAACGGATTGAGCATGTAATACAGCCAACATTTGAAAAAAAGAATAATCTTCAAAAAATAAATGCCAAAGAATGTTCGCTCGAATGGTAATAAAAAAGTAAAGAACCTCGGAATGGATCACCAATTATATCTTCGCTTGTGTGAAAAATATTTTACGCATCATTTTGAACAACTTTGCTCAAGAAACTATGGGTCTAAAAAAGATTTCGAGACAGCGATTTTCAGTACGAAGTTTATCTTTAAAGTTTACTAAAATTTGTTAATTTGATTTTTGAGTAGCCGAATGAAATTTAAAACGAAGTTGTATTTCTATATTATATTCTTCATTTATAGGAATGGACCAGACCAGGCAGCTGTAACATAAAACTCCCATACAACGGGCTATTTAAATTTTTTCCGATATTATGTCTTTGTTTAAAAAGCGAAAATTACAACCTTTTTGCAGGAAGCCTGCACAGGCACAGATTTCTAAAACACATGTCTCTTTTTCTCTTACTTTCTCATTTTTCCCTTTTGCTTTCTATATATTCCTTTTTAAGTCAAAGCTTGTTTCATTAGTTAAATTTATTTATTAAATTTAAATTAGTCAAGGAAGCTTCAGCCGAACAACCCAACAGTGTAGTATTTAACGATAAACTATGTTATTTAAGGGGTTACTTGGGATTACGGGCTTAAGAAAATATTATTATCTCATTAAATTCTACCACACCTCTTTTCAAGTTGATCCGGGTAATAGTTTCGGAGATACAGCCTTGAGAACTTGGGCACTCGAGCCTAGCTAAGCTAAGCGCGCCGTCTTAAAATGTGTTTTTCTCGAAACTGTGTTTTTGAAGTCTGTTAGCAAGATTTCTCGTGAACTACTCAATCGATCAACAAGAAATTTTACACAGGCCTTTGAGATACAATTCTTAAAGACTTGTACGAAGAATTTTTACACCCTGAACAGGGTTTATTAAGTTTGACACGAAGCGTCGGAGACCCTATAAAGTATATATATAAATGATCAGTATGTTGAGCTGAGTCGATTTAGCCATGTCCGTCTGTCTGTCTGTCCGTCTGTCTATATATATACGAACTAGTCCCTCAGTTTTTAAGACATCCTTTTGAAATTTTGCAAACGTTATTTTCTCTTCAAGAAGCTGCTCATTTGTCGGAACTGCGGATATCGAACCACTATAACATATAGCTGTCATATAAACTGAACGATCGGAATCAAGTTCTTGTATGGAAAACTTTCACATTTGACAATGTATCTTCACCAAATTTGGTATAGATTATTTCCTAAAGCAACAATGTAATCTCCGAAGAAATTGTTCAGATCGGTTAACTATAGCATATAGCTACCATACAAGCTGAACGATCGGAATCAGGTTCTTGTATGGAAAACTTTCACATTTGGCAATGTATCCTCACCAAATTTAGTATAGATTATTTCCTAAGGCAACAATGTAATCTCCGAAGAAATTGGTCAGATCGGTTAACTATAGCATATAGCTACCATACAAACGGAACGATCGGAATCAAGTTCTTGTATAGAAAACTTTGACATTTGACAACGTATCTTCACGAAATTTGGTATGAGGTCTTGTTTGTAAAAACAATGTAATATCTGAAGAAATTGTTAAGATCGGCTTACTAAAGCTAATAGCTGCCATACAAACTGAATGATCGGAATCAAATGCTGGTATGGAAAACTTTTGCATTTGAAAAGATATATTTACGAAATTTGGTATAAATTATTTTCTAAGGCACCAATGTAATTTGTGAAGGGTATATTAGCTTCGGTGGAGCCGAAGTTAACGTTTTTTCTTGTTTTACTTTTTTACGCAGCGAAACTGAAATTTTAATTTTTTTTTGTAAAAACGTTTGCCAAAAATCAAATTTTCAGTTTTTTCCTTTGTCTAAATTCTATGTTAAGGTTTTAACTAAAACGCTTATCCTTTTTCACTTTAGATTATCATGTAGTGAGTTATACTGTCAACACGGGCGCATCTTTTTTCCGAGAGGTCACCGGAAATGGCGTCGCAATGGATGAGTTTAAAGTATTTTTTTCCAAGAATTTCAGAACTTCTTTACTAATAGTGTCTGTATGTAATAACAAAAAATTCTAACAGAATATTTCATTTTTATATGAAAAAAAAAATTGCTGGAAAAGGGTTGCTTTTTAACCATGAAACCCATGTTACCCCTTAACGGACTTGCACTGCTTCGATTTTTGTTTTTCGCAATAAAACCACAATGAATTAGTAATTCGCATTTCCTGCTGGTACATTCATAGCTACCGTGCCGAAGGCAACGATAAATTTATATGGCAACTCAATACTTTGGTGCATATATGTATTTTCATGAAATATTATTGGAGAGAGACGTGTGAAGGTATTGGACAATGGTGGACACGCGTATAGCTGGCCACGAACAGAGCATTTAAGGTGAAGCCACGGAACAGCAGCACCCATCAGTGATCAAAGAAATAAATGCAATCAGCTGGTAATGGAGCGAGGAATGGCCATTGCGTTGAATGCCAGAGAAATCCTTCGCATAATGCCACGCCAACTGTGTCCATAGTTCCACAGTCGTCATACATGACACATGCGGCAAATCTACTCGCACAATTCTCGCCAACCCACACACGCACATACATACATACAGGCGTATGTGCCCATATATACTCATAAAAATCTATATATTTATTGTTGCGCCTGTGTAAGCGTGTCCGCTTCAGTTTGTTCAACAAACACCTCGCCCGATATTAACATGTCACTGAAACACAAAACGAAAATGAAAAGAAGAAAAAAGAAGAAGCACCGAATATAGCAACCAAAGCAACAAAAAACGGTGCAGGTAAATAACCACAGGTAGGTTGGCTTCAGCATCAGTTGGTGCATTCAAATGATAATAAAAGACATGTGGCACGTGCAATAAACACAACACAGCGCTGCCACAGCCAGTCAGATGCAGCTACAACACATCTCAATATGCAGTGTGATTTCGAAAACATTAGGGTGCCTATTTTCAGTTAAAAGTTGAGAGTGTCCACTCAACGGCCGAAACAGTAAAAACGATATATGCGTTATATCTGAAATGATTCCATCATGTCCACAGCGCATAAGATGAAATTGAAAGCGGTTATGTCACTACTTCCTTGCAAGAAAATTCGACAAGTCCGGGTCGAATCGCAAAAGACGCGAAAAGAAGTATTCTCCGAAAAGACTAAGAAAGGCGACTAATTGTTTTCAATTATAGTTTAAGGATATTCGCGCGCTGCTTTCAATATTCGGTCCATATAATCGCCCAGCAGAGTCGGCAATTCGAGCAGCCATAGATCAGTTTCTACTAAAATTACTCTAGTCAGTACCGCACTTCCTCAGAGACGTCAAAGAGGCTCTTACTGCTGTGGCTGCAGAGTATCGAAGACAACCGGAATTAGTGCATTCGCCATAGTGGGCAACGGTTGGAGCTGTGTCTATCCACTAAATGAAGATATTGGAAGGATATTGGTTTGCGGGTCTACAAAATCAAAATAGTGCAGGAATTGAAGCCGAACGACCATCAAACGCGTCGCACGTTCAATAAATGGCCACACATGCCGATTCTCAATAAACTTTTTTTCTGCTAAGAAACTCACTTTTAGTAGAATTGGTTCATATTTCTCTAAAAATGAAGCCGACAATAACATTACAGTCAATGAGGAACGTCATAGAGCCATGATTGCCGACATTTCGTGCTGAATTGGAGGATGTTTATGTAGGCGATCTTTGGTTCTCATGCCGTCGGCTTGTGGCGTGACCTCAAAAATCGTGTAATTTAATATCGCTTTTAGGTTCACGTGAAATGGCATGTCTACGCACATAAGCACTAGACGATTGAAGCGTTGGAAGAGAATATTCGGCACGTTGTTGATGACGTGATCGAAACTTTGTCCTCTTGGTTGGAATTTACCTATCAACTGAAGGGTCTCATATTATGCTCAATCATTTGAAACATAATTAGTTAGAAAATATAGTTTAGGAGCAAGTCTAGATGATATCGCTGCAAATTTAAGGCACACCCTACTACTATATATATATATATATATATACATATACTATGTATGGGTTTGCCGTATTTATTCATCTCTAGAACGGAATTGTAACTATATTGGACATACATGTGGAAATGTCGTTGAGCAATTGAATCCATTTAAGTTACCACTTAATGACATCATTGAATGTAACCGCTGGTCAATGGTGTAATGGAGAGCCAAACTGTTGAAATGACATCAAAGGATGTAGCAACATGTTCGAAGATGAAAAAAGGGTGCACTGTTTTAAAGCAATGCATTTTTATGCTCATTTGTATAGTGCCATAAATAAATCAGCGTTGAGTCGCCGGATTTATGTATATGCTTGAATACAGCTTATTCTCAAATAGCTTCTGATTCTGATTCTGATTTTGAAGGAAATATTTTAATCTATTTTTAAGTCAAGTGAGTTGTTTTTGCGAACATCCCTTCTCGAGGAAAAATAATATGAGCGTCATGAAGTACAGACCACAGCCAAAGCTCCAACAAACATGGTGGATTGAGTAGAGGGTGTGAAAATCACCCAGTGGAGCATAAGCTTGAGTTTCGATCGCTGGATAAGTTATCGAGACTAGTTTTTTTGGATATATTCAATTTGTGGACTTGCTTTCGAAAGACTTGCTTTCGAAAGGAAGAGGAATGCGACAAAAACTCGGAAATTCAGCGAAAATTTAATTAAGTGTGCTTTGTGTAAAGGTTCATCAGCAAACTAAAGTTGTGGGCAAGCTTTGGAATTCTAGCTTTAATTAAATAATTATTTTATACTTAATTATGCGTTAAAATAATTGCAAGAGGAAGTATGGAGGTTGTGGTATCAGTATTGGTCATATAATGTATATCAAACTAATGGATTCTTCTCTACTAGAAGCTAATTCCGCTTTTCTGGACGTTTGGGGAGCTCTAGGAGAATATTTTTCCGAAGTAGAAAACAATCGGAAGTGTAATACTACCTGAGAGGGGCGCCTGCTATAAGAAAACCGCGCGTATAATTTCCAACGGCTACAAACCTCGACTTCCTAGCTACCGGAGATAATATTTCTGGATTATACCGTAGTCATCGATCGATGACCTCCTTACCATTATTCTCTGCTCAAGCATTTTAATTTTTATTCCTTAAACAGGGTATTACATAAAAATTCCGTATGCTTTTAATGTATATATATCTTCACGATCTTGCGTGTCATTGTTCCAAGATATCGTTTTTATCTCTGTCGTGGTGGTAACATTTGTTACGTGTTTCTTCGACGTCCATATTTTCTTTCTTCCAAAACTTTTTTCATATTTTTGCTCAATGAGTCGGTAAACAACTCTGCTGCGTAAAGCAGTGTGATCCACAGCAAATGCTTCCGTTTATACTGTACAAGTCCTTCGATGAGCAGCGGGTGGAGCGTGGAGTCTAATCTTATGCCCATGTAGTTGACAACTTTTCGTAAACTCACAGGATCTGATGTTGTCCTCATGTCTATTATAGTGAGAAGAGTGGGGGAACCCACATTTGTGCTCTTATCCTCTCCTGGCTTAACTTACTGCGCGCGTCTTCAGTGTCCCTCACATTGATTACACAGTACAACAGCTAATCTGGGGGGTGAGAAATTCCAAGTCAGGGTGATGGTACTAGGTCAGTATAGTAAAACCCTCAAAGGGTTTGGCGTTCGTATGTGTCAGTTTTTTTTATGACCTTTTAAGTTTTTTCTTATGTTATAGTGAACGAAAATATAGTGTGTAAAAGCTGCTACAACCGTCTAATAGATTGGAAAAGTAGAAGACGTGAAAGTATGCCATTCGGTATCCCAATGACTTGGACTAATCCTGGCGAAGGTCACAAACCATTGAATTGCTATGCATGTGCGAATAAAGGAGCCGCAAAAAGGATAAGGAAAAAATTTAAAAGGTCATAAAAAAAAACTGACACATACGAACGCCCAACCCTTTGAGGGTTTTACTATACTGACCTAGTACCATCACAATGACCTGGAATTTCTCACCCCCCCAGACAATAATCCCAAAAATGTTCCACAGTGTTATCGTAGCGATGTCCGCATTGGCCGTACGTCCAAAGTAGTGAGTAAATCAACTTGTTTGAGCTGGGTGCATTCTCTGTCCGCTTCAGCTACAGTCTTCATTACTTCTTAATTGCCACTAGTGTTGATTCAAGGGCTGAAGCCGTATTGCTTAGTGATTGCTTCTTCTATGCGTGATTTCAGCAATTGTTCAAGAATCTTACGAAAGGCAGAGGCATTGTACCATATTGCAAATTATTACCAAGTTCTCAGGTTGGTAATACCTACATCATTCCTTGCGCCATCAACATTTGACTCAATCGGGCTCTTAAGATCTGAGTGAAGCACTAAGATCTCCTGGCAGATTTCTAGGTGTTGCCAGAAGTATGTACACCTATAAGTGTCTACGAGTGGTAAAGTGGTTTTAAAAATGCCGAGCTGTTGTTCATTAAACTCAACGCTGTGCCGCACATTTAAGTGCTAGAACGGTAAATAAGTTAAATTACGTGGCACATGCCATGAAACTTACACGTAAAACGATGTACGATATAACTGTTTTTGTGTTTTATAAAAACATAATTTTTACATGTGTTTCGTTATAAATCAGAATCACTTTAGCGCCGACGTAAACCGCTCGGCAGGCGTTAAGCTTAAACGCGCCCATTCAAGCAGGCATCCGCTCACCGCTGGCGTTCGTACGTGTTGCCATCAGCATGTCGACACACCTTATCTGCCACTTTCGCTGCTGGCATGCCAATGCAAGTAAGAGTGCCAATATATTCCTGACTACGCTCATAACTCTGTGCGCCGTGGCGCGCTCAGCAGTTGCTCAGCGGTTGGCACTTTACCTCAGTTAGGTATTTCAGTGTCATTAACAAATTTACAACATACCAACTGGAAAAGTGTCGGCACCTAAAAATGTTATGTGCGCTCGCAAACTCGCCTCGTAACCAAGGATGCACACACACGCACACACTCACACCGGCGCAAATGCACAGGAAGGCTGCTACACCACAAAAGCATCATAAAAGGAACACCATTTTACAGTTTCACCAATAAACCACAGTGAAGATTGTGCCACTCACGTACGCACATATATGTCAGCGTGTATGTGCGCAGCTCAATAGTTTCGTAATTTGTTTGTGTATGTGGCTGTGTGCGTGCGAAATGAGTGCGCTCGCAAAAGTACTGTTATATTTATAAAATTTTACACTGCTTAGTAGGTGGCTTTAAAATGAAAGTTGGTGCAATACCAAACTAAATTCGCATCGGCGCTGCGTCGAGGAAAACATCAAGCCACACACACACGTACATGTAGACATACAAGTAAGTGATCCGCATATGTGTGTGTATATATGTATATGTATATGGAAAAGTTCTATGGCAATGTGTCAGCAATATTGGCAAGCGTAAAGTTTGCTAACTACCAACAGGCAGCATTTATAAATGACAGCTGCCTCCGCAACCCTTCCGCGGGATTATTAAATAATCGGCATTTGTTTACGTGCTCTCTCACATCCGCTGTGCGCGAGTTTAAATCGAATTTTGCTTGTCTATGGTAAGACGAATATCAGATTGAAGATTAATTTTCGGTTGATGCCAGGAAAGAGTTGTTGTATACTAAAAATGTTAGCCAATTTTCATTTCAAGATATGAAGTGCGAATGAGAATGGGAAAAGAGATTGGAAATATGAATTATATATTAATGATAAGCCAACGGATTATGACAAGACGGCCGATAAAGGAAGCCTGTCCAAGGTTATGAACTACCAGAAGTGGAAGTAGAGAGATATATAATTCCTTCGCTTTTAACGGGTGATCCAAGTAGATGTAATTTTTTCAAGCTCACAATCAGTCGTCATCATGGAAAGACTTACGCTTGAACAACGTTTACAAATCGTTTTTTGTTAAAAAAATTTACGCTCTGTAAAGCATGTGTTTCGCGAGTTTCGCTCAACTTATGCTCAATTGGCCTACTGAGCATACCATTCGCAAAACCATGAGACCCTTTTCTGGTTCAATGGGTATGTAAACAAGCAAAATTGTCGCAATTCGGACGAGGAGAAACCTTAAGAGGTTGAAGAGCTGCTATTTCATCAAGAAACAAGAAAAAGCGTTAACTTCGGCTGCACCGAAGCTAATATATCCTTCACAGTTGCATTTCTTTTAGTAACTATGTGTTCAGTTTGTATGGTAGCTATATGCTATAGTTAACCGATCTGAACAATTTCTTCGGAGAATACATTGTTGCCTTAGAAAATAATCTGTACCAAATTTGGTGAAGATACATTGTCAAATGTGAAAGTTTTCCATACAAGAACTTGATTCCGATCGTTCAGTTTATATGGCAGCTATATTTTATAGTTGTCCGATATCGGCCGTTCCGACAAATGAGCAGCTTCTTGAAGAGAAAATGACGTTTGAAAAATTTCAAAAGGATATCTTAAAAACTGAGGGACTAGTTCGTATATATATAGACGGACGGACGGACGGACAGACGGACATGGTTAAATCGACTCAGCTCAACATACTGATCACTTATATATATACTTTATAGGGTCTCCGACGCTTCTTTCTGGGTGTTACAAACATCGTGACAAACTTAATATACCCTGTTCAGGGTATAAAAACAACGGTTTGGTAAAGTTTGTGGGACGGTGGAATCATAAGTCCATATTTCTTCAAAAATGTTGCCGGTAAGGATGTAACCGACTATTTAATGCCTGAAATTGAGGCTCGTGAACTCGGCGACATTTAGTTTCAACAAGTTGGCTGGGAAGTCCATACAGCTCATCAATCAATGGATTTATTGAGAGAAGACTTCGATGAGCAGATAATTTCAAGTTTTGAGCCGGCCACCAAGATCATGTGATATCACACCGTTAGCCTTTTCCCTTTGGGTATATGTAAAGTCTATGCGGACAATCCCGCTTCGATTCAGGCCTTGGAGCAAAACATCACGTCCAGTCGAAATGTTCGAACGAATCATCGATAATTGAACTCAACGGATGGACCATATGATACGTAGTCGCGGCCAACTTTTGAAAGAGATAATCTTCAAAAAATAAATGCAAACAAATTTTTTTTTGCATTACACATTATGCGTTAAATTTGAAGTTTCTGTGTTTTTTCTTAAAAAAATTAGAGAACATTGAAATGAATCACCCTTTAGTAAATAGTCAACCGGGTGTTCGAAAATCTTTATCTTAGATGGTACATTTTCTGTCGCTTGTTTTACAACGGTATTTAGGCCGTAGTTCACGCCTTGAGCTCGATTACTCCGCGTCACTTCATCGTATCTATTGCTCCTTTGATCAGAGCTCTCTAAATTTGTATTTTATTGTGTAACATTATAAATAAATAACAGTCTATAAATCCTTTATCGGTATAGAATACCCATTTCCGCCTTAATTTAGTGCTTAATTACATGATTTCCACCATAAATAATAAAGCTCTGACTTCAATATTTAATAAATTAAATAAAATTTGCTGCAAAACCCAAAAAAATATGTTGGCCATTGTTTCTTATCATTCAATAGTGTTAATTCCAACAATTTAAATTTTGTTTGAAACTTTTAATTGGGCTACGACTGCAGTGTGTGGCAATGAAAGAGACATACATATTTATGTATGTACGCTGCCTGGAAAAACCACACTAACCATAACTGTTTGGCTGAGTGGGTATGCTCTCTCTCGCTGTTTAATCTTTGAATTGATTTAGATTTGATGCTTTTCAGTTAATTAGTTACTTATAAGTCAGAAAATCCTATATATCAGTATTTAAGTTTATAACAAATATTTTCTGACTTAAATGAATCTAGTTCGAAAAGGACAAATTTTAACGATTACTTTGGAAAGAATTATCAGAAGTAAAGCATAGTTATTTCAGGTAAATGATGTTTTTTCCAGAAAAAAGTGAAAGATTTAAAAAAATGCTAGATTAGATTCAGTTGTGCATCTCTTTTGTAGTAGTATGCGACTAGTGTATTTCACACCACCGTCTCTCAAAGGAAACCTCATTGGATATCAGCAGGAAAACTTACCAGTTGCTTCTATGCAATTTGACTATCGACTGACGGCTTAAATTTTCATTACATATCGAAAAATATGTGCCCATACGAACAAACATATTTATATATACATATGCGTCTGCTTCTATTTCAATTACATCGTGCACATTTACAACAAAGTTTTTCATTTACCTGTATTTTCACTTTTACTATTTGCGGCAAAAGTGAGCCGGAAACAAGTTGTGTTTATTGTAAAAGTTGCGTTTGTAGTAAATTCTCAAACACAGGTGCAACAAAGTGTCAATAAATCCTCTGATTGTGAGTAAGACCTCCAACTTTTGTGATGCTTATATAACCTGTAATAAGTGTTATAGTTTTCCTGTCGCTCCAAACAGAAGCAGCTTTGCATTCTTTCTTGCAAAAGGAGTACTTTCGGAGTACAATAACAACAAGCAAATGTTATTTTATATATGTACAAAACTACTTTCCAACACATTATGTAACATTTAAAATCATTTATTATGGAAGCTTTTTACATGAACTAACGGTGTAACGGGACTGTCAGCGACATCATTGCCATATTTCACATCAAAATAATCATTCGTGTTTAGTATACGCTTGTCATTCTGAAGTGCATTCGGCGATTTTTACGAAGAGTGAAATTCTTCAAGAACAAATTTTCATTAAAGTTTGTGTGCGGAATCAAATTTCTGAACTCTAAAACTTTGGAACATTGGAAAATATTGGCCTTCGTTGATAATTGTTTGTCGATACCATACGTTTTTATATGTACTCTCGCAACAAAGTTGCTAAGGAGAGTATTATAGTTTTGTTCACATAACGGTTGTTTGTAAGTCCTAAAACTAAAATAGTCAGATATAGGGTTATATATATCAAAGTGAACAGGGTGACGAGTAGAGTTGAAATCCGGATGTCTGTCTGCCCGTCCGTCCGTGCAAGCTGTAACTTGAGTAAAAATTGAGATATCATGATGAAAATTGGTACACGTATTTCTTGGCTCCATAAGAAGGTTAAGTTCGAAGATGGGCAAAATCGGCCTACTGCCACGCCCACAAAATGGCGAAACCGAAAACCTATAAAGTGTCATAACTAGCCATAAATAAAGATAGTAAAGTGAAATTTGGCACAAAGTGGGCGTGGCCCCGCCCCTACTAAGTTTTTTGTACATATCTCGGAAACTACTATAGCTATGCCAACCAAACTCTATAGAGTCGTTTTCTTCAGGCATTTCCAAATACAGTTCAAAAATGGAAGAAATCGAATAATAACCACGCCAAAGGTTATGTTGAAAATCACTAAAAGTGCGTTAACCGACTAACAAAAAACGTGATAAACACTAAATTTTACGGAAAAAATGGCAGAAGGAAGCTGCACCAAGGTTTTTTTTAAAAATTGAAAAAGCGTGGCGTCGCCCACTTATGGACCAAAAACCATATCTCAGGAACTACTTTACCGATTTCAATGAAATTCGGAACATAATATTTTCTTAACACCCTGATGACATGTATGAAATATGGGTGAAATCGGTTCCCAACCACGCCTTCTTCCAATATAACGCTGTTTTGAATTCCATCTGATGCCTTCTCTGTATAATATATACATACATTAGGAACCAATGATGATAGCGGAATAAAACTTTACACAAATACGGTATTTGAAAAATATGTAAATGACGGATAATGAAATCTCGATTATCACTTTATCATGCGAGAGTATAAAATGTTCGGTGACACCCGAACTTAGCCCTTCCTTACTTGTTAAAGATCATTTGGGCCTTAGAAAAGTAAAAGCACGATTGGCTTCGAAATGACGTCACGTTACGATGAGTCTTGGATCTATGCTAACGACCCGGAAGCAGACGATCAAACGGCCGAGTATTGTGGCAAAGATGAACTGAAGCCGAAAAAACCACGTGAAAGCAGCTCAAAAATCAATATTATCTTAACAGTTTTCTTCCATTATCGTGAGCACTCCGAATTCCTTCAGACCAGCCACACTGTCAAAAATGAATAGTACAAGATTTGCCAGGAAAGTACTTCGGAGCGTGCGCGCACCGACTGGATTCGGTAGAAGGCGTTCCTAGCTAACTAACGAGCGGTTGGTCAGTTTTCTCCGAGCACCAGGAGATATCTCTTTATCTTACAACACGCATTTCTTAAAACAGCATTTTACAAATTTTATATTTTATATTTGGCCTGATATAAATTTTTTCCTGCACGTTCTTTATAAAGTTTACTATGAAACTACCCACCAGTTTTCTGATATGATCAAAAATATAATTTTAGCCTAAAATGACCAATCTTTGAAAAATTTGGTGCTTCTTCGAACTGAGTAGGCAATTGAGAAGTAAAGTCAAGTCACTCATCCGCCCCGTCCTCCTATATGGTGCAGAGGCATGGACGGTGACAACATTTTTTGAGTCGACGTTACGAGTTTTCGAGAGAAAAGTTCTGCGGAAGATTTATGGTTCTTTGCGCATTGGCAACGACGAATACCGCAGTCGATGGAACAATGAGTTGTATGAGATATACGACGACATTGACATAGTTCAGCGAATTAAGAGACAGCGGCTGCTCTGTCTATGTCATGTCGTCCACTCTAGCTCTGAGAGTATTCAACTCAGTACCCTCCAGAGCAGAGGAAGAGGGAAGATCTCCTCTCCATTGGAAAGACCAGGTGGAGAAGGACCTGGCTTCGCTTGGAATCTCCAATTGGCGCCAAACAGTGAAAAGGAAAGACGACTGACGCGCTGTTGTAAACTCGGCCATAACCGCGTAAGCGGTGTCTACGAAAGTAAAGAAGATTTTGTTTTTAACGACATTGAAACTCACACAACAGCAAACTTAACTCTAAAATGCCTATTTTCATTCAATTATTTTCAGTTTTAAAAGCATCTTCTTAAGTGCAAGTAGTTAGGTTTCCATTACATTGCCATCTCGCTTTCATTACCAAGTTTAATGCTGGAACTCAAAGCAGTAAAGGCTCCTTTACATCGCCGTAGCAGTGCTGCTTATGCAATCTTTAAAAAATGCATATAATCAGTCACATACGAGTATTTCTAGCCTAGATTATTTATTGAGTGTCATTTCTCACAATTCGTAACTGTAATAAGGAGAGCACATAAAATTTTAATTCAAAACCTCGCACGTGACTCGTGTGCATATGATTGAGTAGATGTAAATAACTGTTTACTGGCAAATATTGATGTGTATGCATTCTCATTCGTCTTCATGTTGAGGACGAGTACTGAGATATGCATTTTATGGCTTTGATATTAAAAACTTCACCACTCTCCTCAAACTATTGCATTCAATGGAATGGATGGGATGCACATGCATAGAGGTTTTTTCAATACTTATATGGATATTTAGTCGAAACAAGTAAGGAAGGGCTAATTTCGGGTGTCACCGAACATTTTATACTCTCGCATGATAAAGTGATAATCGAGATTTCATTATACGTCATTTACATATTTTTCAAATACCGTATTTGTGTAAAGTTTTATTCCGCTATCATCATTGGTTCCTAATGTACATATATATTATACAGAGAAGGCATCAGATGGAATTCAAAATAGCGTTATATTGGAAGAAGGCGTGATTGTGAACCGATTTCACCCATATTTCGTACATGTCATCAGGGTGTTAAGAAAATATTATATACCGAATTTCATTGAAATCGGTAAAGTAGTTCCTGAGATATGGTTTTTGGTCCATAAGTGGGCGACGCAACGCCCATTTTCAATTTTTAAAAAAGCCTGGGTGGTGCAGCTTCCTTCTGCCATTTTTTCCGTAAAATTTAGTGTTTCTGAGGTTTTTTGTTAGTCGGTTAACGCACTTTTAGTGATTTTCAACATAACCTTTGTATGGGAGGTGGGCGTGGTTATTATTCGATTTCTTCCATTTTTGAACTGTATATGGAAATGCCTGAAGGAAACGACTCTGTAGAGTTTGGTTGACATAGCTATAGTAGTTTCCGAGATATATACAAAAAACTTAGTAGGAGGCGGGGCCACGCCCACTTTTCCAAAAAAAATTACGTCCAAATATGCCTCTCCATAATGCGATCCTTTGTGCCAAATTTCACTTTAATATCTTTATTTATGGCTTAGTTATGACACTTTATAGGTTTTCGGTTTCGGCCATTTTGTGGGCGTGGCAGTAGGCCGATTTTGCCCATCTTCGAACTTAACCTTCTTATGCAGCCAAGAAATACGTGTACCAAGTTTCATCATGATATCTCAATTTTTACTCAAGTTACAGCTAGCACGGACGGACAGACAGACATCCGGATTTCGACTCTACTCGTCGCCCTGATCACTTTGGTATATATAACTCTATATCTGACTCTTTTAGTTTTAGGACTTACAAACAACCGTTATGTGAACAAAACTATAATACTCTCCTTAACAACTTTGTTGCGAGAGTATAAAGACAGATTTAAATAGCTATAGTCAATAGTTCTGAGAAACTTATAGATCTATTTTAGAATCAAAGAGTTGCCAGCGAATTAGTAGTATCAAATAAATAAAATATAATAAAAAACAAATATTTAATCAAAATGGTTTAAGTTCACTTTAACTTCTGTTATAGATGATACAGTTTTCGCCACCTACTTTAAGGTAGGCTAGTTTGCTGATCCCTCAATATGTAGATTAAACTTAGACAGTTATGTAAAGTCCTTTGTGAAGTCAAATGAAAAGGTCCTATGTTTGGTTATCATTTAGCAGCAAAAGCGCATATCACAAATCTGTTAAAGCTATTTTACCTCGATGTCTAAAAGTATAGTATGAGATCTGAAGAGTTTTTTCTTGATCTGGCAAGGACATTCGAATAGAATGTGTTGGGATAATACTAACTCATATTTTTTCAAACAGCTGATACAACAGGTTTCCGGAAACATGTTCAATCTTATCTGATGAATCTCGATCGGACAGTGTTCATTTAGAACTCCAACAACCAGTGAAAGCCGGAATTTGCTGAAAGTGAAAAGTTCACCCTACCCCTTACGATTTATGCCGGACCAGAAGGAGCTTGCAACTGCACAGCTGTTAGTAATGAACCAATGCTTGCTGAGTTGGTCGAAGGCCAAAAAATCCAGTAGTGAATCTCAGGAAGTCAACGGATCTCCTACCCGTTCCCATTCCGCAGTTATTGAGAGTTAAGTACCTGTCCCAGCAAGCTTATCTGCCTTACAGTTTTCTGCAATACTGCTGTAACACCACCTTTAAATTATATTAATATCAGCCAATTACCTCGAAGTTTGGTAAGCACTTTATTATCATTAAATTGCTAATATATTTGTCGAATTAAATCATTCTTAAATACGCTGGAGCAAAGTAATTTTCGTGTTTCAATGCACTTGAACCCAATTACAATGCTATTTATATACCCTCAGAAACCTCAGAAACCTCGGTTACCTGTCTCCACTTTAAGCAAAACACGTGCGCAGACTAATCTACATAGATAGATCCCTCCTCTTCACTGCCGCCACCTACACGTACATAGATGGTATTGCTATGCAGAGAAAAGTCCTCACAGACAGCTTTCGACGCTGTCTACACAATTTCGCCACATTACCACTTACTAACAAAGGCTACAACAGCAGAGCCCTGTAAGGATGTAACAGTAAAAGTATTAATGTGCACTCCGTGGGCCAATACTTGTATGAGCATGTGTAAACTGGTCGGTATTTATGCGGGATGCGTTGTGTGGCAGGGGTTTCTGTGTGCCTATGCATATTCAAAAGGAAGTTACATTTTCATGAATCGCTGCGCGCGCCTTTCTGGCGACGAAGTTAAAGTAAATCGGCGTCGCGCCTCGCACAGTTCACTTATAAGTCTATTTTTAGCAGAGACAAAATGTATGTTCATATGTAAACAATAATTTAAAAGGCATTATTCGCGTGCGGAACAAGTGCAAACTTGGCGAGAGCGAGAGCAGATATACAGTAAATGCTGGATATACATATATACATATATGTATATTCACATATGTAAGTTTAATTTACGCATACTGCGTTTCTTGCAATACGGAAATTCGCTAAGGCTGCAATCAAATAACACTAATCGTTCAATCACACGCGAAATTTGGTGTCAATATTGAAATTGTCGCTTTCTATAGTTAATTTTCAAAAACTAAGAACATTGGACCAAAATAATCGAAATATCTGCTTTTGTAGTTCTACATTGAGCTTATCAAATTATTAAGAAAGGAAAGCAAAGTCACACTCAGAGTGACACAAATTTTTCAAAAATCAAGCCAGTATTTTTGGAAGTATAAAATTGTATATTTTTTTCAAAGATCGGAACTTAACTTATAGTATGTACTATATAAACCATATAATGTGAATGCTCAGATTTTCAATTTTTTATGAAAACATCGAAAAATGTTCAGCAAAATTGCCTTGTTTCTTTAAACGGTCTGCCTAATAAACAATTTTGCTTTTTGACTTCGTTCAATAGCTGATTTATGAACTCAATTATAACACATATTTCTTTCACATTTTATCTGAGGGACTGCCGGAAATGACGTCGTAATGGTCGAGTCTAAAATAGTTGAAATTTCACAAAATTTTTTGAATAATTAAAATATTTCATTTTTAAAGCGCAGTTTTTGAATGTTTATTTTGTCGGCTTCAAAGTAATATCCACCGGATATAGTACAACTAGAACAATAGAAAGATGGGTTGCTGAATTTAAACGTGGGCGTAGAAGCACTGAAGACGATCCACCATCCAGAAATCAAAGCCAAAATACAGGATAAGGGTTTGGAAGATCGTCGATTGACTGAGAGAGATTCTGAAGCACTGTGAGCCATATTTTAAGTAAAATTTTGGGTTTTAGAAAGCTATGTGCACAATGGGTACCGCATTCGCTCACAATGGAACAAAAACACATTCGAATGCGACTTTCTCAACAAAACATTTGGAGCGTTTTAAAAAGGATAAAATGGATTTTGTGCGTCGATTCATCAGACAAAATGTATGTTCATATGCAAACAATAATTTAAAAGACATTATTCGCTTGCGGATTCGTCGAATGAGACTTGAACCCATCACCATGATTCTGAATCAAAACAAGAGGCTAAAGAGTGGTGTGAACCTGGTTGTTCGGCTTCGAAACGAGTTCGTGTCCGGAAATCGGACAAGAAGGTTGTGGCATCGGTTTTTTTTGGATGCCGGAGAAATTTTGTTTGTGGATTACTTGCAAACTGGTAAAACAATGAATTATGAATATTACTTGTATTGCAACCTTTTGGACCAGTTAAAGTAAAAAATTCGTGAAAAAGACCAGGTTTGCAGAAGATTTTTTTCTTTTTCCTCTTTCATCAGAGCATTTTGACAGTGGCTAAAATTCATGAATTAAAGTTCGAATTGTTGGAGCATCCATCATATTCACCAGATTTCGCCCCCAGCGACTTCCATTTGTTTCCAGAACTCAAAAAATGTATGCGTGGCAAGCGTTTTTCATCAAATGAAAAGATCATAATGACTGTTGAAGCGTGTTTTGCAGACCTTCGGGATTCTGTCTTCAGGAGTAGGATCCACAGATTGGAGGATCGTTGGAGTAAGTGTATTAAGGCTCAGGGGGACTATATTGAATAATAAAGTTTATTTTAAATCATAAAATTGTTTTTTTCTTATAAAACGACAAAACTTATTGAACAACCTGGTATGAGGCTAAGGTGTTTTGGTATTACGGATCAATTATGACAAAATCATTAGAAACAAGTAAGGAAGGGTTCGGGTGTCACCAAACATTTTATACTCTCGCATGATAAAGTGATAATCGAGATTTCATTATACGTCATTTATATATTTTTCAAATACCGTATTTTTGTAAAGTTTTATTCCGCTATCATCATTGGTTCCTAATGTATATACTCGTATTATACAGAAAAGGCATCAGATAGAATTCGAAATATCGTTATATTGGAAGAAGGCGTGGTTGTGAACCGAGTTCACCCATATTTCGTACGTGTCATCAGGGTGTTAAGAAAATATTATACACCGAATTTCATTGAAATCAGTTTAGTAGTTCCTGAGATATGGTTTTTGGTCCATAAGTGGGCGAAGCCACGCCCATTTTCAATTTTTAAAAAAAGCCTGGGTGTAGCTTTCTTCTGCCATTTCTTCCGTAAAATTTAGTGTTTCTGACGTTTTTTGTTAGTCTGTTAACGGACTTTTAGTGATTTTCAACATAACCTTTGTATGGGAGGTGAGCGTGGTTATTATCCGATTTCTTCCATTTTTGAACTGTATATAGAAATGCCTGAAGAAAACGACTCTGTAGAGTTTGGTTGACAAAGCTATAGTAGTTTCCGAGATATGTACAAAAAACTTAGTAGGGGGCGGAGCCACGCCCACTTTTCCAAAAAAACTGCGTCCAAATATGCCCCTCCCTAATGCGATCCTTTGTTCCAAATTTCATTTTAATATCTTTATTTATGGCTTAGTTATGACACTTTATATGTTTTCGGTTTCCGCCATTTTGTGGGCGTGGCAGGTGGCCGATTTTGCCCATCTTCGAACTTAACCTTCTTATGGAGCCAAGGAATACGTGTACCAAGTTTCATCATGATATATCTCAATACAGCTTGCACGGCAGACGGGCGGACAGACGGACGGACAGACGGACGGACGGACAGACAGACATCCGAATTTCGACTCTACTCGTCACCCTGATCACTTTGGTATATATAACCCTATATCTGACTCTTTTAGTTTTAGGACTTACAAACAACCGTTATGTGAACAAAACTATAATACTCTCCTTAGCAACATTGTTTCGAGAGTATAAAAATAGATTATCTCTGAATTTTATTGAAATACTTTACATATTGAGCTGTGTGGGTGCTATATAGTCAACCGAAAGTTTGACAGTGTTCATGTTAGGTATACCTATGTGAGTTTGGAGATGCCCCGGTCTTACCTATTTTTGAGATAATGGCTTCCACTCATCATAGTGACATTCTCTCCGAAATTTCAGTAATGTATTTGACAGTTGGACCGAAAAAAACAGACTTAGGCGCTGTGGTGTACATATTCGGTAGTTAGTTATAGTCGAATTTCGATATTTTTAGACTATAATACTCAGTAGCAGCATGTTGCGAGAGCAAGAAATATCAATAAAATACACATAATGTACTATATTGAACCACTTTGATTTATAGCCAGGATACATCACGCTATTAGGTGGCTATAAATTACTAAAAAAACCATAGTAAATTTACCAAAATGTGCCCTTCACACTTTGCACGTCTCAATCGCATAAACACACAATGACATTACAATCCAACAAGTGAGGGCTTCGCCCTCAAATCGTGTAATCTGGTTGCTCGCAGTGCTAAGGGAAGTCAACAAAATACCGCGGTTGATAAAACTTTAATTTTGAACAATTAAAAGTGCAACGCGGCGACCCAACAGCAATTTACTTATAACTAACATAATCAACGCGTTCGCTTAGCATGTCATTAATTTGTTGTTATTACGCTTGTTCACTGCCGACAGCGCCGCGACAGTACAAGTGGTCCTAGCGGCGACGGACGAACTGAGTGGCCCGCAACCGCGGCACTCAAGGCAGTCGGTGTAACAAAGTTTTTCCGCTTCACGCTGTGTTTCTTGTGAAAGCTGAGCGGGGGAGAGAGGGAGCGAGGGAGCTGCATTGAAAAGTTATGAAGTTGGTCGGCTGGCCGCAGCGCTATTAGTAGCTGAAACTGTGACTTTACACAAAATGTAAAATTTTCAATCGCACAAAGCGGGGCACGTAGTGGCGCCACATAATAGTGAGACCATTAAATTACAGTTAGTTGTACAAATATAAATACATATTTAACAAAAAAAAAACTTTAATAAGTAGTTCACGCTTATAAATTCGGTTAAAATGATCGCGAAAGCCGAGATGTAACTACTTTTGTTCGTAAGAAACTGATTCCATCCGAACGGTTCGAAAAACTCTTGGACCATTTAGTCGCACTACCATTTATACCTTTACTCTTAAATTCCAAAATAGAGAATCCGTTTCTCCATACTGGCAAATAATCGGAGAGGGTATTTATGTAAGTAGATGATATTAGGTCAGGCCAAGAGGCCAACGCTTGATAAATGCGGCAATTTCATAGAGAGATAAAGAAGCTCGTGGCTGATAAGGCGTACAGAAGCCTCTATAGCAAGGAGTTAGATTACTTAATCCTATTATCTGTCAAAAATCTGGTAGTAAATTGTAAGATTTACCGGCTTTAGTTTAAGTTATATTTTATAACTGGTCCCCAAGATGAAACTCACACGTGAACTGCCAAAAAAAGTTCCTAAGGGAAGAACCAAAACTCTTATAATTAGATAACTTGTATGAAGAATTTAATTTAATTTCTATACCCGCTGGTTCACCGGATGCCTGAAGGTATAAGATTTAAGCAGTTTCGGTCCTTATCTCGCATAGACGGGACTGTTAAAAACAAAGTGTTGAGATGACTAGGCTGCCTCTGCTATCAAACAATTTTTACTACTGGCAGCCCGGAAAGATTTTTAAGATATCTAAATACGTGAGCTCTGATTGGCACTAATCAGTTAAAGCATCCACGAAGAGCTTACTTGACCTCTTACGATTTACACGGCCTAGTAGTATCTTGAAAATAAATTTTCGTTATTGGATCGATTGGAACTTATTCCTGTTTGTTAATTTTTAAAGTGCTGATCTGTTTTAGTCAAAATTCTTCATTAGCTCAGATATTTAAGAAAAATTAACAATATTTGATATTTGAAGTATTAATACATATTTTTTTCCTTCTCCTAGTTTAAGTTAAATTTATATTAAATTGTGTTTGTGTTACTTCTCCTTCATCGATTTTGCTATAATGCTGGTTACATGTAAATTTTTTCATCTGGCAGATGGCCAACAATTAGAGCTACTGTGCAGCATATTCGCCAACATTAACACCATATAAGGACGGCTGTTGTTCATTGCGACCAAACCTCAAGTAACGCGCGCCAGTTTTAGTCTCTTCCTTCAACAGACTTCTTTCCATTTTCCACTACGCGGCCTGTAACTGCCTTTGGAGACAAATAGTTGTGGTTGGTTTCCGCCCCTACTACAGCAGTCAAGCTGTATTTGGCAAGCAAAGTGGCGCAAATTTGCCGCTGAAAACTATGAAAAACCGTTCTACTAGTAATGGAGGACCTGATAGGGGAGTGTAAATATTAGAAATATGTGCACTAATCTCCAATAGATTTACATTTTCCAGAACCTTTAACCTTTGACATTGCCTGCTGGAAAAAGATTTTATAATATGACATTAAAAAGTGAGGAAAACTAATAACTATGCGACAAAACTCTCGCTCAAATACCTTGAAGTACTTTTGATTAAAAAATATATGCATTTTGGCAGATGCTCGACCCAATCTGGGACCTTTTTTCCTCTCCCAAGCACTGGTGCTACATAGCAATAGAAAGACCAATTCTGCTCTTTGACGATATAGTGTGGTGGACAGGTATGCGGAAATCTATCTACCGGAAGCCAATGAAAAGGGTTCAGCGAATCGCTGCGCTGTGCATAACGGGAGCTCAAATCATCATCCCAACGACGGCTCTTGAATTAGTACTAAACTACTATAGATCTCTTCGCTGAACACTGCGCAACAACTACTGGCGGTAGAAAAATTTACACATAGAAACTTCGGATATTGCTCATTACATGATCCAATTTTCAATTGGAGAAAGAGAATCAAAGCAAACTTAGGAAAATCTGGTGGGCTCTTAACAAATTAACATTTACACGAATGGTTTAAAAATGAAAAAATTGAAGGAAGAAGTTGGTGCGGGAACATACTGTCCGGAGTTAGACATGATGCACAGTTTTAAGTTGCCGGACAAATCCAGTTGTCATCTACTTGGATAGCTAGGCAACAATCAAAGCAATAACTTTATTTCGCATATCGGCCAGAAGTGTCTTAAGAAGCAAAGCAGCAGTGACAGCTTCGTCAGCAATAAGCGACTTTGCTTCTATTGGGTGCCAGGGCACAAAAGCTTTGATGGCAATGAGATAGTATACGAGATTACCAAGAGTAGTGTACGGCTGTCAGATGCAAACGTGACCGACATTGGTAAATGTTTTTAAGCCATCTGAACCGAAGCAGAGCAAGGAAGATCAAAACGCGATGAAGCGATCTACCGTGATGCAAATCTTCAAGACTCGTACGCAAAGCGGTAAATGAAATGGACTGTATGAATATGATTGGAATACTTATTGGCCACCGTCTGGTGGTGTAACACGGCTGCAGAATGGAGCTAACAGGTCATGATGACTGTATGAAGTGTCAAGAGCAAGGTATCAGAGAAACAATGAAGCATCTCTTGTACCCTTACTACGCATTAGAAACACTGAAAGAGATATTGATAGTGAAGCCGCAGAACCTATTTTTATCACTTGTGGTACAGCTAGCGGATATCATATTGGATCAACTCGAAATTCTGATTCTGAAGTAAGTATCTGAACTTAAAGAGAGATACTTGACCAACTTCCAGCTGGGCTCTGAAGAGTTACTGCAAACTAAATTTTGTAATATAATATACATAAGTATGAATGCACCAAACATATATATATTTGTAATTGTTTTTGCTTTGCCATTGTTGTCGGCGTTTTGGCCGTCAGCATTATTTTAGCGGCTCCTTAGTGTTGCCGACAATGGCGGAAATTAAATGTCATCGATATTTACTGGTTGCCAACAACGCAGCAGGCGCAAAATAGTTAGAACTTGGTCTACCATAAGTATGTATTTGCTTGTGTGTATATATAGCCGAGCTGTGCCGCGTAAACTCGCTTCGCTTTTCTCCGACTTTTTTCTAATTCTCCAACCTGTTGCTTCTGAGAGTTACAAGCAGAAGTTTAGCGTCGGGAAATTTCGTGGTCGGAAACTCTTCGGTTGCAGGTATAGGAAGTGAGTAGCGGCGGAGTGTTTGAGACGCCTTGCACCTTCACAAAATTACTTGTGAATTTATTTAAAGCGGCACTTTTGGCCACTGTCAAGGACAGCATCAGAGTTTGAAGGCGTACATTCCAATTCGTCCATAATTCATGGTGTAAGTAAGTTTATTTTGTAGTAATTTAATAATAACGACTTTAAGGCGAATATTTAAAATCAGATTTTTGCGCATTTGATTTAATTGACCGTACTTAAGTTACCTCTGGCGTCATCACCTTTCAAGTAATTCCAACTAAACACTACTAAGCAGAACTAATTAACTTAAGAAGCACTTAAATTTCAATTCCTTTCATGTTCTACTTAGTCTTTAACGTAAGACCACTGATGATAATTCTTACTATGAGTTCCTGGTATCCTGGTACGATTTTACTGAATTTTTAATATTTCGTATGGTATGGTAAATTTAATCGAGTTTGTAAATCACTCCAAAATGAGTTTCGTGAAGGTCGTTTAAAATCAGTTGTTGTTCCGGAAACTCAAGATCTACATCGTCATGTGAGCAATAGTGGAAACACATTAAATATTGCATGAACATTTGACTGTAAAAAACGGTCGAGAGTCGAGAGAAGTGTTAACAAAATGCGATAGCGGTGCTTTGAAATACGTCCATGATATCGTGGTCGCGTGTCCGAAATTAAACAACAGTCGACTATATAGGTGCTTCAAGGTAAGCCGAATCCAACAAAAGTTGTGCGGGCACGAAGCACTTCCAAGCATATGGTTGCGTGGTCTTTTGGAAAAACTGAACTTTTCGCAACCAAACCACTAGAACAATGTAGAAAAATCAGGAAAACCAATGACAACGCGAGCTCTCACACACCTCACTGAAACAACTGCCTTTTGAGCAATTATAATATCGACTTGATGAGTGATCCACCGTATAGTCCTGACGTGGTACCAAATGACTTATTTTTATTCCCGTACGTAAAATATAAACTAATAAGTCTATGGTTTTTGACTCCTGAAGAGGCGATTGATGCGTTCAGAATGCATGTTTTGGAGATTCCTTAATCAGAGTGGACAAATTGCTTCAAACATATACACAAATTTATAGATCTTCATATAGAATATTTTGAAAAAATAAAGCGATTTTAGATGAATAAAATCAATTTTTATTTTTGAATCCCGAAATACGAAAGGCAACCTACGTATATTTTGCCATATTACAATAATATAAATAATATAATATGCTATAACTATTCGCATTAGTAATTAAATATATTCTCTTTGAGAAGAAGATTCAAAATTTGCATAGACACCGCTTACGCGATTATAGCCAAGTTAACAACAGCGCGCCAGTCGTTTCTTCTTTTCGCTACGTGGCGCCAATTGATATTCCAAGCGAAGCCAGGTCCTTCTCCACCTGGTCCTTCCAACAAATATATCATCTGCTTCCCCCGTGAGTACTGCGTCGAATACTTTCAGAGCTGGAGTGTTTTCGTCCATTCGGACAACATGCCCTAGCCAGCGTAGCCGCTGTCTTTTAATTCGCTGAACTATGTCAATGTCGTCATACTATATCTGATACAGCTCATCGCTCCATCGAATACGATATTCGCCGTGGCCAACGGGCAAAGGTCCATAAGTCTTTCGCAGAACTTTTCTCTCGATAACTCGCAACGTCGACTCATCAGTTGTTGTCATCGTCGAATCGAGGTTACGCCTAATAAAAACTCACCTTTTCTATGCTAGATATCCAGCCTCAATGGGGAACGCAATAAAGCCATAATTAATGACTTTTTCGTGAACGAATTGAAGGATGTTGATGTAGACGGTCTTTAGTTGTAATAAGACGGCGCTACATGGCATACAAAACAATTAATTCATTGAGGAAAACTTTTGGTGAGCGCATTATCTTGGATCGTGGGCGTTATGTTATGTCGCTTATCTGCGCGGATAAGCCCGAGACGATTGTCACGTTAATGCTGCCATCTGGCCCCAACTACTTCAAAAAGTGGACGATAATCAGACCTCCAGACTCGAGTTTATTCTACCCAGCGACGGCGGACACTTGTACGACATCTTTATTATAAAGCCATATTCTTGGCCATAACATTAAATTATATGCGTTTGATTTCTTTTTTATTCTATGTATTCGGTTTCCAAAGTAAGAAAACTAGCTTACAATTTTGAACTGACCACTCGTACTAAATTTCTTGTATAGGATTGTGTAGAGATAGTTCTAGTCGTAATTCTATCTCTGGTTCAGATACTTAATACCCGATTTCTTCTTTAAAACGACACATCATACTAACCAATTATATATTTGGACTGATTTATATTAAGTACAAACACAGATCACACTACTCAAGTCCTGTTATATTAAATTGAAAAATTAATCACTCCGCGTCTGCTTGCTTTAATTAGAATATTAAGGTTGAGGGACTATTTATTTCCTAAGAGCAAGCTAAAATAAATATACTTACAGAGTCCGCAGTTGAAACCAACTTAAGCTCACAAGTCCAATGGTTTTTGGAGTCTAATTGAACTTCAATTTCTGACAGACGTAGTTCCGATTCAATTTATCTAATTTTATGCTAAGAAACTATGAGTTTCATGGAGCTAAACACAGGATTATTAAAATAGATGAATAAAGACTATTGCTAATACTTTTCGCAGGCGGAACTGGAGGATGCAACCCACTGACTGTCAGAAGTACAAGTACATTTTCTCGTGCTAGGTGACAGCGTAGAAAGGTACAATATCTCTTCAGAATCGTAAAATCGTGTCTGATATTTTCTTGATTAAGAATTTTTTGGGATTAATGGGGGTTTTTCAGTATAACATTATACACAAAGTGAGCCAAAGCCTTTTGTATAAGAAAGGTATAATGAAGAACCTCTGCTTGCCCGGCTACCTCGGAAAGCACTCCTTATAAACTGGTATCAACTTGTGTTCTAGTACGTGACTAAATCGCCAACTTATTGCAATTTAGATAGGCATGTGGCATGTCACACTAAAATCAATTAATATAAAAGCTATTAAATTAATTGCACCGAAGTTTTTAATGTTTTTATGAGCTTCGAACATAAAACAAACTAAATAACGGTGTTTATTACAGATAATTGAAATAAACATAGTAATTATTTTAAAATATCAACTTTTTGCCGTAAAAGGCGTTGCCAGAGTGCATAGTAAGTGCGTCGAGGCACGCAAAATATTAAGAAGCATAACGGCATTTTGAGTCAATTAAAAATACAACAATTAAAACGTTCCATTATACGGAATGGCATTTCGCACAAAATTTACACGAACCTACGATTTGATGCGAAAGTAATTGGAGACTTATAAAAAATTATGACTCACATTTTCCCTACAGTGCACTGAAAGTTGAGCGCGAACCACAAAATGGAGAGTAGAGTGCAAATATGCCAACATAAAAAGTCGTCACCTTAAGTTTTTCTTGATATAATATGCATATATATATATATTTATTCGAAATTTAAAATTACTCGAGTATTAGCTGTCTACTCAAAATATTACCCAAGCTCAAGTATTAACCTGGCAAAATAGTTCGGATGTGACAAACTTGGGAATTTGGTTAATTTCCCTGCTTTTATCACTACATGCTACCAAACCCTTTATTTTCTATTTTCCAAATATGACAGTTTTGGTTATTAATGCCTGTAGTCAATGTGAGATCCATTCGAAGATATTCCACACTTGACCGGCTTATAAGGTTGATGCCTTGTATCAAATTGCTCATAAAGCCATTTATTAATCGAAAAATTGAGCTGTTTACAAATTCGTTGAGGCGGGTAATGTCTGTGTGAATGCGGAGATGTTGCAACGCCAGGTTTGCAGAGGCTGAAGAAAAGAGCAGATGATTCATAAAACTTGCACAATTTGCATCCCACTGCATTTTCAACCTTACAACCTGAGTGCTTATTGGACAATGTTAAGTGCATTGCGACAAGTTGAACTTTGCTAAGAGCAAACAATTCAGTCGATCTCTTGTAGGCCAAAAGTATCTCGAAATCGCACAGAAGCTGGCCGTCGGCCAACACCGGCTAAGCACACGCGTGGTCAATAGATCCAGTGCCAGAACGCAAGATCACAACGGAGATCCAACTCATTTCCACTTCGATATGAGCGGGGTACGGATGCTCCTCTTGCTAGCTCATCGGCTTTGCAGTTTTTCGCTATAACCATGCAATCAAATGAGTCTGATGATGAAGTAGCTTAATACTATTTTTAGCGAGGACGAATACTACATGACTAACTTTCAGCACACAGTTTGTGAGCTCAACGCTAGTGTCATCAGGGCGATTGCTCAAGGAGCTGCACTTCCGCACAGGAAACATATTGGAGAGCTCCTTACAGAAGACTCCTAGTCCTGAAAAAAGTCACAGCTCCTCTTCTCTAGCTACGTCTCGCCGTCCACATATCCTCGTTAGTATGTGAACGGAGAAACAACCACCAGAAGTAGCCTCTGTGACGCAGTGGTCTAAGTTTTCAGCGATGCAATTGAAAAAGCAGAGATGACTTTATATACCAAGTTTCTCTGAGCCTTAAAGCAACCTTCGTCTGACCTCCAAAGCCAAAATTTTGTATGAAGCGGTTAAAGATATTCGAATTACTTGAAGACAATGAAGGGTGTTCATGTAACTAAATTTAATAGACCTCTAAGGGTTATTTGTATGCACATATTTTTCCACATATGAAGGGAAGTAAAACCACCATGTTTTAATGATAAGAAATCTGGTTGTTTTGAAACAGATTTAGTAGGCGTATTGATAACCAAAGATTTTCTCAAGTGGCATCACTGATGCACTGGAGCTACAAATATGTGTAGAGTGGCATTAAGTTTCATTGTCGGTGTAGTCCGCAGTGCAACGCAAATGCCGATGCACTACTACTAGGTAAATTAGGAAACAAACTGAATTTACAATAATAACTTTTACTAACCATTTTTTCCATCTTATGAAAACTCTATGCCGCTTATTTGTAAAATTCGTCAAGTTGATAAACTTCACTTTCAGCTCACGTTCGGTTTAGTATTTGTCGTAGTTGGACTCATAGGAAAATTAGAATGCAGAAAAATATCAAAAAGTAAAGATATTTTGCCTTTAATGTAGTTAGGGGTGGGATTTGAAAGCTAACGGAATTAGAATTGAAACCGCTAAAAAGTAGTAGTTGATGTCCTGAATTTTTATATCAATGGTTCGATATTCGAATTATACTTTCGTTTCTTTTTAGTTTTCCGAGTTCAAATGTAATTTAAAATGTATATTGAATACTCCAGAATTTTTTTATACTCTTGCAACCAGTTGCTACAACTTAATATAATTTTGTACATCTAACGTGAAACTAATCGAGATGCGCCAGAAACGTAAAAATTTGCCGCCGGGATGGTATGACAAGTCTTTATAGGGACCGAGGTAAAAATTGGACTTTGGACGTAGCACCGACCACTTTATGGGGAAATATATACCACAATTAAAATTCCACTTGGTTTTTACTTTCCAGTACACAAATCAAGAAGCAATTAATATAATGGGATTAAGCGGTGTACGAATAATGTCTTTAGTGTATGCCACCTTATGAGCAAAAATTTTTCAAATCCAACCAAAAGTGTTCAATAGAGTGATTCAAAAAAAAATTTTTTTTTCGTTTGGTACTCGGAAAAATAGGTTCCCAGACACCTCTAAGAAAGCCTCTCCAAACATGAGTTTTTAATTGTAACGGGAAGGTCCTTCTACATACAGTTTTCCATTTTTTCTTATTATCAGATAGAAAAATTTATATCTCGCTTCCAACTATGTACTTGGAAAAATATCCTGTTCCTTAGATTTTGTAGTGAATTGAATGCTCTAAAAAAAAAGGTCTATTATGATTTTTTCGTAAGTCCAAACGTTTAAAAGATATTAACAGTTAAAGTTTGATTATTTTTGGGAAAATTTTTTATTTCTTATGAATTTTATAACTCAATGAAAAAAATTTATTATGAATGGTGAGACTTATAGGCTTTCTTGGAGGTGTCTAGGAACCTATTTTTCAGAGTACTAAACAAAAAAAATTTTGTTTTTGATCCACCTTAATGCATTGATGTTTGACAATGAATATCTCGTATACGCTTAACTTAATCGAAAAATCATATGGGACCATTTTTATAGAGCAGTAAATTTTCTACAAAACTATGAGTTTCATCATTCATAATAATTTTTTTTCATTGAGTTATAAAATTCATAAGAAATAAAAAATTGTCACAAAAATAATCAAATTTTAACTGTTAATATCTTTTAAACGTTTGGGTTTACGAAAAAATCATCATAGACCTTTTTTGTAGAGCATTCAATTTACTACAAAATCTAAGGAACAAGATATTTTTTCAAGTAGTTGGAAGCGAGATATAAATTTTTCTATCTGATAATAAGAAAAAATAGAAAACTGTATGTAGAAGGACCTTCCCGTTACAATTAAAAACTCATGTTTGGAGAGGCTTTCTTAGAGGTGTCTAGGAACCTATTTTTCCGAGTTTTTTTTTGAATCATTTGTTCTAGTGTTCAATCAGAAGCCTTTGAAAATAATTTTTGCTGGTAGATGAAATAAAGAAAAAACATCTTTGAATCACTTTTCAAGTGTTTAGTGGCCAGAAAGTAAAGAATTTAGCAAACATGACTGTTAAAAAATTTTACTTACGATTATTTGAATAAAAATTAAAGTGTTTTATATATATTAGGTCAAAATAAGGAGAAAAAATAAATGGTTTAAATAGAAACAATGCATTTAGGGGTTTATATATAGAGGTTTCAGACAGTCTCATAAAGTTATAAGTTATAACGAAGCGAAATCATAGCGTTGAAAATTGTAGTTGCGCCAACACATTTTTGTATGCAATACAGCAACAATTTTTTTAAACAAGTCTCAATTTACGATAATTATATTTTGGGCATAAGAAGGTAAGTGCACACCAAATTTTGTGAAAGAAACATTTTTTTGTACAGAAAAACCCAAAAACTGGGTTATGTGAATTTTTTACATAAATTTAGAAGATATCTGAAAAAATTTGTTTATAGAAGATTTTGAGCTTTTAATTACATACAAAATTGCTATATAGTTTTTTCCTATAAAACTTGTAGTTTTGCCCGAAATTCATAACCCTTAATGTCTTCCCGACTCCAAATCGCCCGAAAATTATTTTTCCGTAATGAGTGTTATTTTATTTTCGCTTCCTATGGGTTTCATCTTGTTACGATTTATTTGTTTTAAAAATTTATCCCCCCGGTCTAATAAATTTGCTCATCTCGTGCTTAGGACCATACGTTGTGCAACGAGGTCTAACAACGACTTCTAGTTTTTTAATCTGTTCAAAAATCAAATTTTGCCAGAATAAAAACGACCACAATTTTGAGAAAAATTTAATTTTTGTTTAGAAAATATTTTAATTTTGTCAATGTTTGATTTTTTTCGACCATAAGTCATTGTAAGGACAATATCTTACCTCAATTGTACATTTGCAGTTATTTTAACTGACTTTCTCAAAATCCAATCATCAAAGTCCAACTAAGATTGTCAACATATGTGTGTACAATATTTGAAAAAATTTCCTTAAAAAATGATTAAAATATTTAAATTCTATATGAAAAGCGGCATATGAGCATCACTTTGAAATCCTGCAGCAAAATAATATTTTCTTCACATATAGCATACATATTCACATTTAACCGGAAGTCTTATGTACTGCCAAAATATTTACCTTTAGCTCACTTAAGAAGCATTTAGTACTCCGCTTAAGCTCAAGGCATCCAAATTGCTTCCAAAAAGCCGAATTAAAAAACAGAAATTGGCAAATATTGAAGCAAGCAAATGTAACCGGTTAAGATTACATTGAGATTGTGAAAGATGGAAAAAATTAGATTTCAGGACATTTAAAGGCTGTTTACTCAATGCCTTAGTATGTAGTTTTGAATGTGCGTATAAACTGAACACTTAAGAAACACGTACATATGTCGACACACACTCGCATGTACGCAAACAGCCACGTTAGGCCAATCATTTTCAGATTGCCAAGTCGGCCTTGATTCGCAACAAGCATATCCTACAACGCATTGCACCTTCCGCTTTAAGCCAAATACAAACAGGCAGAGTTTACTCTGCAGCACGTCGTGTCTGCTAGTTGAGCCACATACGCGCCAATGTCGTGTCTGTTTTGAAAGTGGGCATACACGTATGTACATATGTAACTACTTCAGTTCTTTTTCTTCGCTAATTTCTCTTTCCATCAACTTTCGCTTGCATTCTTTGCCTCATTGTAAGTGTTGGCCTAACTTAGTTTGCCAAAGAATTTCAAGTTGTAGGCATGATAGCTTTCCAACTGACGACTTGCATAACCTAAACGCTGTTTCGCTCACTTAACCCACCGGAGGTACATATCTACATTTTACTAGGTACTTAAGCGATACAGATAGCAACTAGTTGTAAACTAGTAATAACTAGTTTGAGCTACAAGTCCATTTAGACAACAGTCTGTCTATTTTCCATACAAGCAACTGGCTTTTTTTCTAGTTGATATCCTATTTGATTATACTTGCCTCTATTCGATCAGAAATAAATTAGTTTCATACCAGACAAAAAATAAATAATTATGAAGTCAAATTACTATCGACTCGTCCTTCTTTATTTCATCTTTTGAACTTTACTCTCTCCCAAAAAACTTTAGTTATTCATTTAAGCTCAAAACAAGAGTTTTTGTGAATTATATGAGATAACTAGCATAAACACTTCTCATGTTATCCCTCTTGGATTATGCAATTTTTTGTGAGTTATACCAGTTGCTGTTCGATACGCCATCTTTCAGAGTTTTTCGTATCAAATAATGTCTACTCTTTAGACGCAGTGCGATTTCAAGCGAGAGATTAGTTTAATGCTGCACTGCAGTGTTCTTCTGGTAGTGTAGCCAAAACCAAAGTACAGCGGAAGCAAGGCAGCGTAACAAAATTACGGTTATCTACTTGTAGATGCATTCAGCAAATTCGAAACGATATGTATTTGTGCATTATAAAGCGTTTTGTAAATATCCTGCAAGAGGATGGTCGTTGTAAAGTTTGGACATACACAAGTAAAGTAAAATTAGCTTTATTCGGCATTTCTGCACATTTATATACAAATTCTGGAACTAATTATAATCAAGTTCGTTTTTGCATCAGTTAAATTCCGCCTACTAACAGTCTGTAGTTGTTATTCAGTAAATCAATAAGGAATCAGATTTTTGTTTGGCAGCGCAATCAATGGAACTTTGGAAAAAATGTTGACCGCTAGATTAGAAAATAGCTGCTAAAATGCTTCGTGTACTTATAATTATGCCCTGAACAAGGAACATTAAATTTGCCGGGAAACTTGCAATGGTAGAGATATTGATCTGAAATTTTGCAGACGTTCTTTTCGCCACAAGAAGCTTTCCATATGTCGGAACCACTAACAGATGAGCTTCCATGCAAATCGGATAATATAAGTAAAAGCCATGTATGGAAAACTTTCTTATTTGACAAGATAGCCATCGAAAGTTTCCAAGTAACGACTATAATCTCACCATTTGTACCAATGAAACCAGTATAATATAAAGCATTCAAACAGACGATAATAAACAAGATAGCGACATTTAAATATAATTTTATCAGGGGTGATCCAGTAGCCCATTTCTGGCTCAATGGGATCACCTAAACAAGTCAAAATTGCCGCATTTGCGCACAAAGAGCAACCTGAAGAAGATTGGCAAACATTTTACGTCAACATTTGATGACAGCATATAAAATACAGCTAAAGAACTGTTTTTTTTTATTTCGACATAATATAATACATTCATGATCAGGCCCATTTCTGGCTCAATGGGTACCTAAACAAGCAAAATTGCCGCATTTGGTACAAAGAGCAACCTGAAGAGATTCAAAAGGTGCCATTTGATCCAGAAAAAACAACACTAAAGATGTTTTTTTTTATTTCGCATAATATAATACATTCATGTAATTCATGGTTGCCTAAGATCTTTCGTATTTTCTTAGTCCTTCAACCCCTGCTCAGCTTCTTGATGCACCCCGATTAACAATAAAACAAACTCAGGAGCATGTAGAAAATTTTTAAATTCCAAACTTGTTCAATAATCTTTTAATTCGCTAATACCATGAACATATTCACAAAGCTCAAATCTATTATGGGCTATAAATATTTTTAGCTATAACATAGTAGCTAGAGTATATGAAACATTTCAAGCATAGATGCTCTTTTTAAATGATTTCATATTTCGTAAACACTTATTGTTTTTGTAAGGATGTGTGTTTATATTGTGGACTTACCGTTAGTTGATTGTAGTCTATGCAAGACTGTTTTCTTCGAAATTTCGTGTTCTTTATTATTGTTTTGTTATTTTATTTTGGTGTTTTAGGTTGTGTCATTAATCGCGATAAACCGCATAAATTTTCATTGTAACTTCATTAACTTGTTCTGAATAACTGTAAAAACAACAAATTGTTGAATCGGATACTAATGCTAGTAAATCTTATCGTTGCTTGCTATTTTTCTACAGTTTATTTCTATTAAACACTCAGTACGTCTTGTCGTATATTAAGGGGCATAAAACTAAAAATTTGTAAATCTAAGAAACATTGTAATAACTACATATTTGAAATGATAATAAAACTGATGAATGATGAGCACAAGCTTTTATATTAAAAAATAATAATAATATTGACTAAAAATATTAAAATTAAGGAACTTTTCCGGAAACATAAAGCCTGCAGCCAAATTTTTAAGCGAAATTAACTTAAGTGAATTTCACGGAAGTAAGGCTTTCCGCATTCCAGGTGCATGCCCTCAAATCATAGGCCTAAGTCCGACGATGGAGCAGATGAAGATGATGAAGTTCGAATAGCAATTACCCGCCTGAAGTACAACACAGCGGCGGGGGCCGATGGATTGCCGGCCGAGCTATCCAAACACGGCGGCGAGGAACTGATAAGGAACATGCACCAGCTTCTTTGTAAAATATGATCGGACGAAAGCATGTCAAACGATTGGAACTTAAGGGTGCTCTGCCCAAACCACAAAACGGGAGACCGCACAATCTGCGCCAACTACCGTGGGATAAGCCTCTTTAACATCGCGTATAAGGTTCTATCGAGCGTATTGTGTGAAAGATTAAAGCACACCGTCAACAAATTGATTGGACCTAATCAGTGTGCCTTCAGCCCTGGGAAATCAACAACCGACCAGATATTCACCATGCGCCCAATCTTGGAAAAGACCCGTGAAAGGAGAATCGACACACACCACCTCTTCGTCGATTTCGAAGCTACTTTCGACAGCACGAAAAAGATGCCGCGATGTCTGAATTTGGTATCCCCGCAAAACTAATACGGCTGTATAAGCTGACGTTGAAAAACACAAAAAGCTCCGTTAGGATCGGAAAGGATCTCTCCGAGCCGTTCGATAACAAACGAGGTTTCAGACAAGGCGACTCCCTATCGTGCGACTTCTTCAATCTGCTGCTGGGGAAAATAGTTCTAGCTTCAGAACTCGCGCCGTTAGTTCTGTTTTCACCAGACTGGACAAGGAAGCAAAGAAAATGGGTCTGGTACAGCTGCTAGCGAAATATCTCCTGTCATGAAACAAACAGTCGTCGCACTCTCGACTTGTCACTCACGTCACTGTTGACCGTCATAACTTTGAATTCGTACATAAGTTCGCCTATCTTGGAACCAGCATTAACTGTAACAACAATGTCAGCCTGGAAATCCGACGCAGGATAACTCTTGCCAACGGTTGTTACTTCGGAGTGAGTAGGCAATTGAGCAGTAAAGTACTCTTTTGACGAACAAGAACCAAACTCTATAAGTCACTCATAATTCCCGTCCTGCTATATGGTACAGAGGCTTGGACGATGACAACAACTGATGAGTCGACGCTGCGAGTTTTCGAGAGAAAGGTTTTGCGAAAGATTTATGGTTCTTTGCGCTTTGGCCATGATGAATATTGCATTCGATGGAACGATGAGCTGTATGAGATATACACCGACATTGACATAGTTCAGCGAATTAAAAGACAGCGGCTACGCTGGCTAGGTCATGTTGTCCGAATGGACGAAAACACTCTAGCTCTGAAAGTATTCGACGGAGTACCCGCAGGTGGAAGCAGAGGAAAAGGAAGACCTCCACTCCGTTGAAAGGACCAGGTGGAGAAGGACTTGGCTTCGCTTGGAATATCCAATTGGCGCCACGTAGCGAAAAGAAGAAACGACAGGCGCGCTGTTGTTAACTCGGCTATAATCGCGTAACCGGTGTCTACGCCAGTAAAGAAGAAGAAAAAGGATTTCCGCAGCTTCTCGATGTAATACTTTATTCTACAAGCCGTTCCTTCAATTTGAACTTCACTTTTTGAAAGTCTACAAATAATACTAGTAAGTAAACAATAGCTTATATTATATTTTTAGTAAGTGATAAGTGTAATTGCAACTTTGGGTTGTAAAGCGTATGTAGTCATTTATTTAATTAGATATAATATTGTTTTAGACAGATATTCTAATATAACAATTCAACAAATGTTAAAAAAATCATTAAAAATTAGTAATTCTAACTAAGTTTAAGTAAATATTTTTTCTTTCAATAAAGTGTATATAATTTTCCAACTTAAATTATGATCTCTATGATCATGCAATTGTTGGATAAATATGAGTTATACACATAGTGAAATAAATATTAATTTAGTTTAAAAACTAAAAGGAAATCATAATATTTATTGCTTTAAACCATGTTATTAATTAAGATCTCTCCTGAGCATACATACAAGTGATTTACACATTCCGTGTTGCTCATACGACATGGTGTACTTATTAATACTAAACATTTCATGCATAAATTTAAATGCAAATAACTTTTAAATGAAAGCTTTCTGAAAAAAATTTAACAGATGTTTTTTTTTTGAGTGAAAAATTTTATGTTCGAGTATCATTTTTTTTTAAATTGCACATTTTGCTTTATTGCAAAATGTCAAAAAATCCCAAACAGCTATATAAAATATAAGGGAAAATAAAATGATTTAGGCACGGCTAAAATTGAAAGTAAAAAACTTATTTTTAGTGGACGCCCCTATTTAAGGCAAAACCTATGAGAAAAAAAAACAAAAAATTCTCAAATTGGGAAATAAAGGACATCATGCAGTTATAGCTTTGACTTTACTCAAATAGTGAAATCATCTTTTTTTCGTTTTAAATAAATTTCAAGTGTTTTTAAGGCATACAAATTCTAAATTTTGTACCGTTGCAGAAACTTGACATGTTGCAATTTTAAAAACCTGCTCATAATTTAATAGTGTTCATTGCACTAATTCTTAATTTCGATTAGATTGTTGAAAATAATAAAGTGTTATATATATTTAAAAAAATTTAAGTCAACATTTTTTCTATTTACGTATTTTTATAATAATTAAAGAAAAATTGCAAATTTATTATGTAATCGAAAATTTAATTTTTATAATCATAATTAATTTGATAAATTAAAATACTTGAAAAATAATTATTTAACAAAACTATTGTTCAAATTATATAATCATTAAATTAAATTTTTTAATTAAATTAATTTTTATAATTTTAATTAATTTAATAAACTAAATACTGGAAAAATAATAGTGAATAAGTTTTACAATTCGAATCATACAATAATTAAATTTAGTTTTAACAGTAGTAATTAATTTAAAAAATTATAATATTTAAAAATTTAATTAATCTTTTCTTCTCGCTCTAAATTTTTAATATTAAATAAAGTTTTTATAATGGTAAATAATTTAATAAATTAAAATATTGGAAAACATAGTTTTAAAATAACTTTATTGTTCAAATTATGCAATAATTAAATTTAATTTTTGAAATTCTAATTAATTTAGGGAACTGAAATATTGAAGAAAATAAAAGAAATTTTAATGTTCGAGTCATATAAAAAAAAATTAAATTAAGTTTAAACAATAAATAGTTACTAATTAAAACAAAAATTAAAATACTTAAAAATTTAGTTAAACAATTTTTATCGTTCTAAGTCTTTAATAATTAAATTTAATTTTTATAATGTTAATTAATTTAATAAATTAATGTATTGAAAAAAATTCAAATAATTTACAATTTTTAAATTTCTAATAATATATAAATAAATTTAATTTTAACAAATGGTAATTAATTAAAAAAAATTAAAATATTTAAAAATTTAATTCAACTATTTTCATCGTTCTAAGTCTTTAGTAATTAAATTTAAATTTATTAAATTATTTACCATTATAAAGTAAATAATTTAATAAATTTAGACATTGGAAAAAAATAATTGAAAAAATTTTATTGTTCTGCTTATAAAATGATCAAATTTAATTTTTATAATGCTAATTTATTTAAAAAACTAATATATTGAAAAAAAAAACAAATAATTAAAAAGTTCTAATCATGTAATAAATTTAAATAAAATTAGCTTTAACAATAGTAATTAATTTAAATACTTTAATTTTATATTGGTAATTAATTAAGTAAATTAAAATATTGGAAAAAATTTTATTATTTTGTTCTAATTACATATTGATTAAATTTAGTTTTTATAAGAGTAATAAATTAAAAAAAAAATATTGGAAAAAAATTAATTTTTGTTCTTCTAATTGTTTTATATTTTAGTTAGAACTAATTTCGATAACATTAATTAATTTTAAAAAATTAAAACTTAAAAAAAATAGTTTAAAGTTTTTACTATTCAATTTTATTAATTAGATATAATTTTTTATTAGTAATTCATTTTAAAAATTTATTGTTTACTTATACAAACTTTTATTGCAATTAATAAGAAACGAAATATTTTGAATCCGTTTTAACTTTTAGTTCTAAAAATTTTCTATTTTTTTTATAAACATAGCAACTACTCCATGAAACCAATAATCATTAAATGTTACTCATAATTAAAAATTTTTCTATATAAAAAGTCCTAAAAGTGTTTCATATCTTTTAATCAATATATATGTATGTCACAAATAATATTTGCTATATTTGCAAAATCGTTATTAATAGCTTTCCACAGCACAAGTTTGACTAGCAACAGTTTGCTGTGAGTACATATTAACTCAATTTTGCGAACGAGTTACTCATACGCGCTGGTGGCCCCACAGCACAATCAGGAAATTTCCGCTTGCGCAAAATGCTTCGCTTGGGCCAAGCACATGCCCTTGCAACAGTATAGCGCAGAAAGTAAGGAATAAAGTACGAAATAAAGCAGTCAATGAGAAGACAATAATAAAACAGCGAGGAAGAGCTTCAATAAAGTTAAACGAAACAAAAAATAAGGACGTCTTCCGTCTTCACTGCTAACTGTGCGCCTACCTACACAGCGAACGAGCGTGTTTGCCGGCCGACCGGCAGATTCGCGCTTAGCTTTCACACGAATGCCGCTAGCGGCCTTTTACCTTTTCCCGTTGCTGCCCTGTCCCTTGGCAATAACATAACTAACTTAAATGGCCTAACTTAACAGTTAACTGCCGCTCAGCTGAGATCGAACTAAGCACACTTCTTATCAACACTGTTAAATGCAACTACTACAAACACTATTGTGCCGTTAGCAATGTTTGTTGTTGCGCTAAAAGCGACTACATATTAGCACACACTGCGACACGTCAATTATTTTGGCAATTCGATATTTCTTTGTGAGTTTTCATTTAGCGAAATCGTAGTTCGCATTGAATTTGCATTTCGTATTATAATTATTTACAAGAGTTGTGCGATTGCTCGGCTTGTATTGCGTTGCACTGTAACACTGTAAGTGATTAATATTTGCTGGTTGTCGTTGCAAATTGCCTTAGCGCTGCTGCGGTTGCGTCCTTACTGGCGGAGCGTTCACGTTCAACTGAAGTGTGCAAGCGATTTGATGCAACTGTGAGCTGCGTGTGCAGCGAGTTGCAATTTACCATGCCACGCGCGCAAAGCACACACACACTCGCACACACGTAGGCCTGGCCGTATGTAAATACAATGCTGCATCATATTGTAAATAACCAGCTTTGCCACTTGCCATTTACCGTTCGCTGCGCGTGGCTATTTGTGGCATTTACTTGTCGCGTTGCCATGTAGTGGTGGCGCTAGCATTGCGTCTCACTCCTATCTAATGCGATTGCATTGTTGTATTTGTAAGCAACACCTTACACATGGTTGAAGCGTTGCTCACACAATGCATGTTGCAACTGTTTACTTGCACTTGGCTTTGGTGTTGTTGCCAGCAAATCGCAAAATCGTGTGCTTGCCACCAACGAGTGGCCAACATACGCCTGCAACTAAGCTGCCACTTACAGCGTGCAACATGCCACAAAGCGCAATGCTGTAGAGTTGTTGCTGCTACTGAAGTTCCAGCGAACTTCATGCAACATGCGCACATACACAACGCTAGCAGCGTGGCGAGCCACTCGTCACTCCATCGCTGACGTCATGCTGCCCTTTTCTGCCGTTAGCGCCAGTACATAGTGTGGCCAAGTGTTGATTGCAGGTCCATCTGCTGTTAACGACAGTGCAGCCGAGCAGCTATGTGCCGTTGCGGCAGTCGTAAAGTATGCAATGTAACTGTGTTTTACGAAGAGAACAACGGCAGCCACACTGCTGCGTTGCTTGCCTATTTGCCTTCGTATTTGTGTCAGTAGAATCAATGCTTGTAAGCTTTCGGCATTTACGAAGTACAAAAGCGTGCTAGGCAAAGAGAGTGCAGCTTGAGAGCATTTAACAGTGCTGAGAGCAGGCTGAAGTGTTGATGTATTCTCATAAATTTTACCAAGGTATTGGATTAAAAATAAACTTCGTAATATATCTGAGAAATTCAAACATTCTTAACCTTGACTGATATTCCCGACAAAATGCTATTTTCCCTACTAATCAGAAGGTATTATTTAGTAAGAGTTAATGATACACAAATTCCGCCGAAACTCGGCACTATTCCTAGTGTTTTATGTATAGGATATTCGTTGCGAAATAGATCTATCATTAAGTAGGTATACAATATTGATGCACTTTGAAGATATTGAACCATATTTTATATTTCAACAGAAATATTTATTATCGCCTTCGGAATATTCAACTTTTGAGTTAATATCAAAAACATTTCCATAAACCGAAAAAAGTCACATGGAGCCAAAAATGTGTTGAATACGGTACCTGAGCGATGAGTCTCGTTTCGTGTTTATTCAAAAGGACGATCATGGGACGTTGTATAATCGCTGTAAACAAAGTCAGATATTTTTTTTTACACAAAATCCGTCATTTGTGACGAACTGACGAAGACGCATTCAGGAAAGGTCTTGATGACTTCAACACTTATAATATATAACTCTGTTATTGACGATAACATCGAATAGGCAGTGATTATAAGTCGTTAAGCTGGCGACTTGGAAATCCCAAATTATCAAAACATTTCTTATGAATCAACCTAAAACAGCTCAATCTCTTAGAAAATTGACAGTGAGTAAAGTTCGGAAAAGAGATGCTTTACAACGAAGCTGAAAACCCTATTTTAAAGGCGATAGTATTTAAATGAATTATACAGTAATATTCTTCCTTTACTAGCTTAGACACCGCTTACGCGGCACGCAGCCGAATTAACTACAGCGCGCCAGTCCAGTTTCTTTTCGCTATTTGGCGCCACTTCAAGATACAAATCCAGCCAGATCCTTCTCCACCTGATCTCTCTCTTCTTCTTCCTTTGCATCCATCGATGGGAACTGAATCGAAAATTTTCAAAACTGGGGCAGCCGCTGTCTCTTAATTCGCTGAACTATGTCAATGTCGCTTTATATCTTATACATCTCATCGTTCCATCGACTGTGGAGAGGAAGAGGTGTTATGTGTCGATCTTCCTTGCATGGGTCTTTTCCGGTGGGCTTCAGTCTATCACACACTACGCTCGATAAGATCTTATATGCGATATTAAGGTGGCTTATCCCGTTTTGTGAATAGGACAAAGCACACTTAGATTCGCCGGGCATGTTTTCGTCTGATCATGCCTTGCAAAGAAGCTGATACATGCAACTTTTCAGTTCTTTGCCGCCGTATTTGAATAGATCGGCTGGTAATCATTCGAACCCTGCCATATTCGGGCAATTGAACACCAATTTCATCGTAATCGATTGACTAATCGGTTTCGCCATCTCCAGATGTTCACTGCCGTCCAGTAGACAAGAGAAGTGTCCCCTCCGTAACTTCAGTATACTCTGAACATTAGCCACAAGATCACCACTTTGGGACATTCCGTTATTCGGCACAGTTCGGCTTCTTCCACTTTTGTCCGCATATGCGTCTGACTCCCTCTTCAACTCTCGGGGTGGATCTTCATTTTGTGGTCGACCACAACATTACGAGGTAGGCTGCCCCCTTTCTCACCAACTCGACACGACAGTCCTCATCTTACTAGCTGTTCTTCTGCAATTTCCGAAAACCATTGGTCTCATTTGCAGCTGTACGTAAGGTGCTTGAAATTCCGTGCCACAGTTTCTTTATGGGAGCTTAGGATAAGTGCTCTCAGGGAGCAGTAGTGCAAGTCGAATAGAAAAGCGTTTAGCGATTGTGATTGGGATTGTAGCTTTTCGACGTCGTAACTTTATTGTGTTTGTTGGCGGCCGTGCTTTGTTGTACAGAAGCGGGTGCATATTTTCGATTCAATAAGATGGTGGTCCTCGGATCGTACGCACGTGAAGGACAAGGACATGTCGTCCATCTATCACAATATGTTCCGGAGACAGCCAAGTAGGTTAATGAATTTTTTGAGCTGGAATCTAGTACTGCAGGCAACCATATTTCGAGCACCAGCGAAGTCGATCAGCCTCAACCCAACTCTGATAAAAGACATTTTTGGTCACATCATCCTTTTCTTCCGTCGGGGCGTGGACGCAAATATGTGTTAAGTTCAAAGATTTTGCTGTTGCGGATTTGCGGATTGTGGGTAGGACTCGACGACTGAGTCTTTCTTCACCACGAATCTCACATGGCGATAAGAGCCGCATTAGGGAAGCGCATGTTTGGTTTTAAAAACTTTGAAAACTAAGTGTGGCCTATTCTTTAACTTCTTTATCCGTATAAAACTTTGCACGAATAGTGCCTTAAATATATGCCATCTTAAGTCTAAAAACTATTGGACCACAAGTACAAGTAGTCAAGCTTACAGATACTGAACATGTGGACTCCAGGGCCAATGCCAAAGAATATGGGTTAATGTGAAACATACATACAATGTAAATTAGGAGAAAACCCGTTTCTGATAATGGTTATCCAATTTTCATACTTCCAAGTGACTCTATATATCGGCCATTTCGTAAAATATACTAAAGTATATGTAGTTCTTGTTGAATCAAACCAATGTTTGCCTCAAGTACTCTAAGAAAACATATTTGATTGTTCTAAATATATGTCTAAGACCATTTTCTGCGCGTAATTTTAAGAATATCTTCCTGAAGTTTGAAAATGTGCGGTATGTTAAAATAATTTGCAGGCTGTGATTCTAGTTACCTCAACATGTGATAACCTAAAACCAGTATATTGGTGGAACTAGGAACTAGCCAAGTCCAGAAAACTTTGTCATTTAGGCAAACGTCGCCTATAGCGTAACCAGAGTAACGAAAACGATATTAAGCTAAGGAAAACGTTAAAAAGGCATAAGAAGATCCTAAAGTCAGTATTACCCGCTGCAACAGAAATCGTTTCGAAAAGCTATGCGGAGAAGCGAACATAGATCCCTGGGGAACTGTGTACAAAGTTTGCACGTGAATGTGAAGAGAAGAGTAGTCGGGTCACTCTTGGCAACACGCCACCCTACCTCATACGCTAAGCCACGAAACGAAGATGACGAACCATTTCTGTTGCTCACAGAAGATGAAATATTGAGCGTAGTTAAAAAAATTAAAAGCAATAAAGCGCCTGCAATAGATAGTATACCCGCTATTAACGCACTGATGTACTAAGGGATGCCAAGGATACATCAACCAAAAATCACATATGCAGTTGACCTCATAGTGGTGTCAGTTGACTAAACATCTAGACGATCTCCGGCTCAAATGCAATAATTGCATAAATGGTCTGCGCTAATGAATTACAATAAAGACTTTAGAGCTGGTCGAGCAGAAAACGGAAATCTTTCTCATAAGCACAAAGAAAGGCGGAAGCTGTCAGCGAAGCATCAGCTCTAATTATAACAAAACTAAGAAACTTATAATAGAATAGTCAGTCAGTTCGTACAATAGAAGAGACTTAAATATCTTTTACTTTCTCATGAAGTATTTAATACCTAATACGGTAGTTTCGTTTGAGAGGAGTAGATTAGGTTTAGCGGATTAATTATAATTAAAAAGGGCAGTCGAAAAAGTCTTTTCGGTTTTCTAATCAAACTTATTATACCCTGAACAGGGTATACATATTAAGTTTGTCACGATGTTTGTAACACCCAGAAAGAAGCGTCGGAAAACCTATAAAGTGTGTATATAAGTGATCTGTATGTTGAGCTGAGTCGATTTAAGCATGTCCGTCTGTCTGTCTTTCCGTCCGTCTGTATATATACGAACTAGTCCCTCAGTTTTTAAGGTATCCTTTTGAAATTTTGCAAACGTCATTTTCTCTTCAAGAAGCTGCTCATTTGTCGGAACGGCCGATATCGGACCACTATAACATATAGCTGCCATATAAACTGAACGATCGGAATCAAGTTCTTGTATGGAAAACTTTCACATTTGACAATGTATCTTCCCCAAATTTGGTACAGATTATTTTCTAAGGCAACAATGTAATCTGCGAAAAAAATGTTCAGATCGGATGACTATAGCATATAGCTTTCATTCAAACTGAACACATAGTTACTAAAAGAAATGCACCTGTGGAGGGCATATTAGCTTCGGTGCAGCAGAAGTTAACGTTTATTCTTGTTTTTATTATATTTATAATAATAAGTAAATAAACAAATATGTACCATTTTGGTCGACCTCTTTTTGCTAGAAGCATTATTCCATCAGTGTAAAACTTTCATTAGTGTAAATCGAAGTTTCGAAATTTCCAGAACGGAAGCGAGCGAACCATTGTTGTGCTACACGAACTGATACAGCATCGTCTCCGTAAAGTTCACAAATTTCATTGATGGCTTGCGTGACACTCTTCACTTTTTTATGCAAAAATTTCAAAACATAGCGAATTTAACTTAATTTTTTTTTCTGTTAAATGAAGCTTAAAATCTCACAGCCCCAGCACTATAGGGTATGACACTATGTGATGGTAGCACTGAAGATATACGACTGCAACGACATCTATTGACAAAATATTTTTTGACTACCCAATATACATATGTATCCAAAGGCTAAGTAACCACCGGAAACTTTTTCGATCGTGAAAGATCCTACTAACGGGAATTTTACAATTTCCAAAATACTGATTGACTGGATAACGCATTAGTGCAGAAGATAACAGGTCTTAAATAAGTATGGCTGCTGTGTTCTCTATTTGAAAGGATGTATCTTTGTTTGACATATCTGATTTCTGAATGCACACCGGATTTTGACACGTCATTTCCGCCTTAATCTGTAATGAATCGTCTCTAATGGTGGTCAACCTAGGGAGAAATGTCGTCAAATACGATTAAGCATCAGAGCTTTCTGTATGGGTGATGATAACAGTGCTTGGAGAACCTGCATCAATCTGAAAGCTATTGAGAGAGTTACAGTCGATAGGTATTCTGTTTTCACAAATGTGTCACATAACCACTCTCTCACCCACAGACGAACGCGCTCACCGACATTAGTTGGTATATACATAAGGCCAATGCAGCGTTCTATTCTCCGGTATCTGTTGTGAAAACACTTGAACTCAAAACCAAAGCCAATGCCTCATTTAAAGGGGTGTGTTCGTTGCACGCGCACATCAGCTGTCCAGCTATGTATTACACATACTCATATATACTTACATATATACGCTCCGCACTCTCGCTCTTTCTTCTGGTATCCACTTTTGCCACTGTTAAGTGTTCATTTTTTTTTGTAACCAATGTGTACAACTGACACTTAGGTCAATCTCAATCATCGGGAATATATATATATATATATACCCACTATACATGTGTACCTTATATGTATATATGTATACCATATATACTCTGTTCCGTGCAAGGCCAACACGCCGAACACTGCACGCGGTTTTTCAAGTGCAAATGCACTTGTTCGTCACTTAAGAGCGCCCGATGTGGGAGTTTGGACAATCTAACATAAGTCTCTAAGCTTATCGGTGTGAAACCAAGCATGTAGCTTAAGTTTATTTACTTTCTTCTATAGTAATAGATTATGATTGATCACTGTGGCAAGAGTAAAAATTAATTACCTTATTTTCGCAATTTCTTATCAAGCTACATATATTTAATGAGAAAGCGAAAGCATTAATGCATCAAGTAGAGGGAATAGACCATTATCACCTCAGGCTCATAAGAATCTGCTATAATTGGAAATAAAGGCCTCAATTTCTTTTTTTTTACTTAAAGGTATTGCCGGTTGGCAAAAATCCCCTCTTAAACCCTCCCCGAAGGTGCCGACTGGTAATATCGTCATATTCATGGATCAAGGGATATGTGCTGAGAATCAACTTGGCTGAGCTATTGTCTCGAACGGAGTTTACGGAAAAAGAAGACGGAGGCTACTTTAAAACAGTAGCTAAACTTGATTTAGTTACAAGGGCTGGCATTAAGTCTGAACCTGAAGTTAAGCCTAATTGAAGGAAGGTAACACACCAGCGGCTGCCAAACTCGATAGCCCAAGTATAACTATAAAGAAAAGAGGAGAATGAGATGTCATAAATGCAGCTGCCAGTAGTGTATGCGCCAAAGAATGATCCATTTTTAATTTCAATTTTCATTTTCAATTTTAGACGCAAGAGACAGAGTTCAGCGAAATACGCTAAGCTGTCAGCCAAAAGGTCGAAGGCATGGGATGTGACACCCGTTAATCATTTGCTGATATGAGCCGGAGCCGCACTAACAATGGTATGCTATATGAGGGAGATCCAGTAGGAAAGGAGTATAAACTACGCCGACAAATGTAGCGCTGAAGGTGCTAATAAGCAATCCGGGTCCGCCATCGTCATTAACGAATGCCGGCTGCTACCAAGACCAAAGTGATGCGTTTGACGATAAGAGATCGGTCGGACTTTATAAAGCCGCTATAGCTAAGATCGGCGAGGCCTACCTAGGGGCTAGACTAGTAGCGGAAGAAACCAAATAATGGAGGTCATTAGAGCCTATGTCTCGAAAATGCTTACGGAAGATCGCAAGATTGCTTTCGAGACCACGCAGCAAAATCTGACGAGGAGATCAAAATGAGCACAATGCAGTTTCTGCTGCTACTAACGAGGAAATCCAATAAGTTAGACCTTGAAACGATAATACCAAAGATTATTTACGTTTATATATAGTCAGAGTTCCCCACAGATCTTGGATATGAAGAAGATTGTTCCAAATTACACGATTTTAATTCTAAACAAAAGCACAAAAATATCTTCCAGCTGATCTCAAAAATTCCATTTACATATAAACCCTCACTGTTTAAACATTGTTTATGTATTTGTGGTATGAAATAATATCAAGCCGCTCTATTTCGACACGTGTATATTTACCGCCACTTTATTTTTAATTAAATGACGATGAGTTGAATGTCAGGGAAAGTCAAAAGGCTTGGCAACTAACACGTGCGCTGTCAAGGAGTGTCATTCAATAATTGCTTTTCCAGCAAATTTCCTAATCAACAATCATTCGCTAAACAACTCACAAATACTCAAAAACAGAACATTATTTACCGATATATAAAGAGTCTTATATTAAACCTTTTTGTTGTAAGTGGAAGCTTAGTACTTTTCCAAGTTTTAGAGAGAGGCATAATCCAATTTTTACTTCAACATTATTATTGCTTAAAATGTATTCACTTAAATTTTGCTTCACTCTGAAAACGACATTTTATTAAATCACGCTCGTTGGCTTTTCATTCACATTATTTACACCGTTAAGTGTGGAAAATAACGCAGCACAAACACGCATATACATGCATACCAACGTTTACCCACAAATCAGTCTTTATGAAAGGCAATCAGCTGTTAAGTCGCTGTTATGATGCTGTTAATACAGCTGCTTTATTTCTGGCACGTGTTTCTCTCACGCGTACACAAAATGGAATTGCAAAAACAACTAAATGCATTTTTCGTTTGTTTTGATTTACAACTTCGTTGCAGGGTAAACACCATTTGATAAATGGGAGCGAAAGAAAGCTCTCGCTTACATATGAACTAATACATGCGCAAGTTGAAAGGTAAAAGCTGAGAGCGAATGAGAGAGTTTACGTAGCGAAAAATGAGTGTTTTCTTGAAGCTATGAAGCCCTAATAATATTATTTAAGGAGGTAAAATTATTTTTATACCTTTTGCCCCACCAATAATGAATTAAAATAGTAAGCAAAACAATTTCTTGCAAAGCTTTAAGCATGTAAGATTACTCAAGGACAGAGAGCGAACTTGCTCTCTAGCAACACCCACTCACAAGCGCGCAAAAGAGCGTAAAATCATGCTGTAAAAAAGAGCGAAAAAAGAGTAGCTGTTATGTAACTTTACAGGGACACGATTAAATGCACTCTCTGTTACTGTTATTAGTCGACCACCTACTAAGCTTACACCACTGTTATGCCATATTTTATGGCAATGAGGTTGGAATTCATTGAATCCAATGTACTCGTGCACCTGTAACTTCAAACATGTTTGCTACAAAATTTCAGTTTTGAAATGTGAAGTTGTACGAGTTGACAGCAAACAATTTCCTTCTCACTCTCTTGCAACTGGAGTTTCCCTTACTCAACCACTTTTGTGTAGTAAAAAGTTAATAATTCAGCAACAACAAATATTTTTGTATATATAGAAAATATTTCCTTCCATACAATTTGCTGTCTCTGTTTCTACCCTTACTCCGTTGGCAAAAACAATGTGCTGGTGCTTTTGCAAAAGTGTAGCATACATTTGGGAGCGCTTGGCTTAACCCGTTCACGCTGAGTGAGGTAAAACCGACACGACTATAAATTTAAATGAACTAAATTTGTGATGTCTTGGAAATTTCTTTATTTCAATGTATATACAAAAGAATGGGCGAACCTTCGGGTCTTCCATATTCACTTTTCGACAAAGTTTATATTGTAATTTGAAAAATCTTGGTTTTGTTTTGAGTTGAAGACAAAACTGAGATATTTTCTTGTTCTGTCGTTGTGACATATGGCAAATCTGTGTTTCTCTGTTTTGTAAATCGGTTTTGTTGTTCCCCTTCCGGGAACAAAGTAATATAAATAATCATTTAAAAACAAGAAAAAACATTAAATTTGGCTTTATCACCAAAGAGCATAAATAGATATGTTTGATGCTGGCAGCTATGTATATGCTATAGAGATCCGATCAAAAGAATTTGTTCGGAGATGATATTGATTCCTTTGTGATAACTTATGTCAATTTGATCGGTCAATTTTTATGGCATATATGTATATACGGTAGCTGGCTTCACAGCTCAACACCTAGATGGCTCCAACTTAAGTGTTGAGCTATTGAGTCAGAGAGACCGATCGATATCGATATACAGATATACGGACGAATAGACAAGTTACGAAGGTAAAATTATAGAAATTAATCTGAAGAAAAAATAAGAATATACTTTTGTCACCAAGTATTGGTGGTTCCTTATGTCCAAACAATTTATGTATAATTTTTCTAATGTTAAGGAAACTAATTTGGTTAAAATAATTGAATATATAATTATTTTTATCAAGTAATTCAGCCGCATTCGTTTCGCTACTTCTCTGCTCACTCATCTAATAATTTACGTGAAGTGGCAACAAACAAATTTACTTAGTTGGGTTAAACAATAGAGAGTGTGGAGATACTTTATAAAAATAGGTATAAGAGATATATAGAGACTTTATTTGATTATGCCAATTTATGTGATTTATACCAATTTATACCAGAGTACTCCAGTACTACCAGAGCTACTCTTCATATTTGGCGAATTGAGGGCAGTGATTATACTACACTATAAAATTCTATCATGTCGTTAAAGGCCCACCTTTAAGCAATATAAAAATTATGTGCCAAAAAAAAGCCAATCAGCAAAAGCAAAACATATTATATGGTTATTTGGAAAAATAGTAAAATTCAAAAATGTTTCTAACCCTTTAAGCGTTTACATTAAATGCCCACATACTACCTAGGGGAACAAGGACAGAGGAATGAGCATCTTAACTAACAGATCCAAACTAAATTATCAATTAAGTGTCTTTTCAGCAAAATTAGATAACAAAATCGCCTACTCTCTTCCGAGTGGAGAGCACAGCAATTAGAGAAAGATTTCTTGCTTTGACAAAGAGTGTCCTCACAACTATACAGATAGCCTTTGAAATTACTAAATGTCTTAGGTTTTCATTAATGAATGTGAAAGAACTTCTTGATCGTTTAAGGAATCTGAAATCCCATTTCACGATAAACCTGCAATTCCTGGACATAGTGATATACATACGTGGCAATTGTAGAGCAGAAGAATTTGCCAGAGCAGGCATCATCCAAAAATTAGACTCCGATAGAGAGGAGATATATGTGTTTGATTACATGTAGACATTTAATTGATAATAGGAACTGACACCACCGAGACTCAGCTATATCTGTGTATAACAAAATCTAACTAAGTCCCAGTAGAGTCAATCCATAACTTGCCGCTTGTGCCGACTATTAAAATTCAAAAGAATAGTCATAACAATTCTTGAAGGAGTTTAAACATTCAGACATGGATACCCTCCAACGACTATTGTAGAAGCTATAGCTCTATATATGTATAAAACATATTAAATATGTATACAAGGGGAAGTCTCAGATGTTGCACATGTACAACTTTTTGTAAAGATGAACTTCACCAGGAGCCTCAGAGAGGGCATAATAGAGTGAGGCCTAGGTGCGTCCTCAGACACCCACTCTACCAACCTAAGTATTATAACGTATAATGTATTTTAGAGACTCAGAGGTTCTACAATGATTTTCTTAAAGTCCGTCTTTCGGATGAGCCTTTTTTCAATGCAACAAATCAGCTAAACATTTATTCCTAATGACTTGAGTATATGTAACTCACTACTTGTATATTCAACATAAGATAGAAATCGGGTTATATTTATAAAAAGACGAGACGAGTTAAAATCCGGGTGTGTCTGTCTTTAGCAGCTGTAACTTGATTAAAAATTGATGGAACTTGGTACGCGCATTCCTTGGCAAAGGAAAAGTACGATTTCATAGATGGGCTTAATTTGACCACTGCCACACCCAGAAAACGTCGAGAACCGAAAACATATAAAATGCCAAACTAAGCATTCAATTTAGGTATACAAATCTTATTTGGCACAGGGGATCACAATAGCAAGGGAAACCTGTGGCTAAAAAATTTTAAGGAAGTAGGCGTGGCCCTGCCATCTTATAAGTTTTATGTACATTTCTCTTAAACAACAACAAAATTCACCCCGCGCAAATATTATTAGAACCTCTTCCGACTGTGTGAAAATGAAAGAAATCGGATGAAAACCCCGCTCACTCCTCATATAACGGTACTGTTAAAAATGAATAAAATCGCGGTAATCAATAACTAAATAGACCAGAAACATTACATTTTACCCCTGAATTGATTTGACAAGTCTTTATGGGGCCGGGGTCAAAATTGATCGATGGACGTGGCGCTGGCCATTTGAAGGTGAAAACACACATCGCTCGACTGATTTCAACCAACTTTAATATGTGGTTTTCGTCTTAAAATTTGATGTTACTTTGTGAAAATGAGCGAAATTGCACTACAGCCACACCTACTTCCCATATAACACAATTTAAATTCCATCTGATTCTTTTCTTTCTAGTGTACAAATCAAGAAACAATTAATATAACGGAATAAAACTGTACTCGAATAATCCGTTTAGAGTATACCACCTTATGATGGAAAATTTTCCGAATCCAACAAAAACTGTTCAAGGTCCTAAGTACCGAATATGTGGATCCCAGTATCTATACTTGATTTTTTACCAAAAATATTTGTCAGATTAGTGTCAGACTTATAATTAAAATTCAAAAAGAATTCATTCCTGGTAATAGTATGTCTGTGTGCTACAATTGGGTTGAACCGGGTCAATACTTCCCTTAGTCCTCATATACCTAATATAAAGATTTTCGAACTTCCGACTTTATACCGCATATATCGGCCAATATGTGAGTTATTTTAATAAAATTAAGAGCGCGCCTTTTTCCTAGCACATATTTGTGCTTAGAATGACTAAAATCGAGAGAAAAATCGTCCTAAATATATATAACTAACAGGTCGTTTATACCTGAATGTACTTTATTGGCTTTAACCCTCGCAAGCTGCAATAGTACGAAATGTTCGGTTACACCCTTTCTTACTTGGTTAAAATTATATAGAAACAGTAAATTATTTAAATTACTTGGATAAACTGTTTGTGTTATGCAAGCAATTGTGCTCAGATTTCTCTTTTCTATTGGACATTTTCCCACAAAAAAATTATTCTCTTCTTGCTGCCTTTTTCTATTAGGTTTTTAAAGAGTTGGGTGTGAGCGGGTTAAAACTTTCTGCCTCCATATTTTTTCCTTTGTTTTACTGCAATTCAATGCATTTTTTCTACACTTTTTCACTCGCTCACTTGAAGTGCGTGCGGAAGTTACACACATCCTCCACCGGATCCAGGAGCGGCCTACATTGTTGCTGGTGCATTGTTGGCTGTTGTCCTTGCGCGGCATGTACATGCATATGTGCTTTGTTTACATATGTATTTATGGCGCAACCAATTGGCAACAAGCTTGCGTATGTGCCAAGTAAATATTTACAGAAAAAACATCACCGCACAGTGAATGAGCAAAATACCGACATTTTTTATATATTTTACGAAGCGAATACAACGCTGACAATTATGTGGCACAAAGTTTACCATTTAAATTTCGGCTTTAAAAGTGTTTACATTTAATTTTTTTAACAACGCTATATTTCTATTTATTTATACAAGCACATTTCTATAATATTTTACGGTTATTTGCATTTGGCACTAATTAATTGCTTGCCTTGCGATTACTTGATATGATATGTTGCAAATGCTCCACCTCTTGCAACATGTTGCAACTGCTGTACTCATGTAATTTCCCCTCATACCGTTGTAGTTTTTTTCGATTTGAATGCCAGCCCATTTCATAACGACCGCCTTTTCCGAGGCTCCAAGGCACCTATTACGTTCGTTTACGAAGCAGACTTCGTCCTCTCATGCAAACTGCGCTAGTTGCGGTACTTCGTTAACAATCGCGCTTACAGCACTTTATTATGAGATGAATTATGCTGGAAGATGGGCGAGTATATGACGGCGTTCGTCCAGTGAAAAATACGTAAATTCCCGTAGCTTTGGGCAGAGAAAACATTTTATCCTTATTGTTAGTTTATAACAAAATAATACAAATGTACACATGTACATTCTTCCATTAATATGTTTGGTGAATTCTTCTACATTTACTCTGGCCAACTAAAAATTTTTGAATTCATATATGATTGCTGAACTTATACTTTAGCAAATTATTTTCTCAAAACGGATCTTCCATGGCATAGTAGATTAACTATATATAGATTACAATATAATATCTGGCCTCAATTCGGTAAACTAGGAAAATGCCGAATCGAACAGTAACTGGTATAAAGTACTTAAACGATGTATCCACATACTTTTGTAGATACAATTGGCAGTCAACATTCAACGCGCTTCTGGTGAGATAAGACTAGCTATGCTGGAAAAATTGGTAGAAAAATAAACTGTCTGGCAGAGAACTGCCTTCTAGGTTGGCTTTACACCGAATATATCAAGGAATGAACTCAACCTATTTACTCATATAATTACACCGGTCAACAAAAAAAATATTTTTTTGGGGTTTCTGTTCTCATGCTTGAATTCTGATTCTAGACATTGAAAAACACTTAAATATTAATCTTTAGTTCTTTAAGTTTGCTTTGGGCTAATCTACATCGATAAGTATTTGGGGTTTAATACGAGAGAGCTCATATGAGCATAAAAAAGTACAAAAAATATTCACTTTTAGACAGTAATTTCTTGTTATTTTACATTTATATATTATTGTTTATCACACATCTTTAATAAAAACGACTCTTGTATCTAAAAAAAGTATTCTAATTATGATCTATAGTGAAATTGTAGAAAAAATATAAAAATCATCGAAAATTGAAAAAAAAATTTTCCTTATTTTTGTCATAGGAGAAACTAAAATTTAACATGTAGATGTCAGACCCAAAAATCGTGTTGACCGGTGTTATAAATTTTAATTGATAGAATTCCTCATAAAAAAGTTTGATATAATATTAATAAGCTACAATATATATTATGAATATACCTTATGAATATATACTTATTGAGTATTTTACACTATTTTTTTGACTTGTGGATTTAAATTATGCAATTCTTTTTTTGAAGTTAGTCGTTTTGACAGCTGTCACTTGAATTTCTCTGCAATTTCACAATAGACTTACCTTAAAAATTCACTGTTTGCTGTGCTCTATGGGTAGAGAGAATCCCTGTTTCTCCCAAAGACTATTTCGTGCCTGTATTGGAGGATGTTGATGTAGACGAACTTTGGTTCCAACACAACGGCGCTACATATTATGCACCCAACGAGACTAACAATTTATTGAAGGAAGCTTTTGAAAAGCGCATTATCTCGCATCGTGAACCTGTGGTCTCCAAGATCGTTCAATTTAACAAGGCTAAACTGTTTTTTTTTAAGTTATATGAAGTCTCTTGTCTAAGCATATAGGACGATACAATTAATGACATTGAAGAGAATTATTGGCGCATTATTACTAATTTACTGACCAAATTGCGGCAAAAAGTTGTCGAGAATTACTTCTCTCGGCTGCAAATTAGTCGAACCAGCTACAGTGGGTACTTACCCGCAACGATTTTTAACCCATAATGGCAAACCCTTATAATAAAACTAAATTCCTGGCCAATAAATTATATTATATGCATATTTTTTTCTTGTTGAAAACCATACGCTTAAAAAAACCTTTAGTGCTTCTGTTTGATTACAAATGGGAAAACAACTGCTACTACATATGATTTCATCCGATCAGAAGAACGAGGATTGGATAAGAATGACTATTTATTATAAATATATCAGAAACAGAAAGGATTTAGGAACAATTCGGTTTTGAGAAGACGTATTTGATCCAACACCATCCACCACCAACGTAATGTGGACAACAAGAATTTACCAAAGAGAAGTGGATTTTCGCTCCAAGAATATACAAGTATACTGACTGTCAAAATCCAACACTTAGTGAAACTCTCTTCAAGTATGTATAGACTGCCCAATGTGTTAGATGATTCGGAGCTTTATAGCAGACAAATATCGGGTGATTTTTTAGATGATAACTTTTTTAAAAAAAAAAACGCATAAAATTTGCAAAATCTCATCGGTTCTTTATTTGAAACGTTAGATTGGTTCATGACATTTACTTTTTGAATAATTTCATTTAAATGTTGACCGCGGCTGCGTCTTAGGTGGTCCATTCGGAAAGTCCAATTTTGGGCAACTTTTTCGAGCATTTCGGCCGGAATAGCCCGGATTTCTTCGGAAATGTGGTCTTCCAAAGCTGGAATAGTTGCTGGCTTATTTCTGTAGACTTTAGACTTGACGTAGCCCCACAAAAAATAGTCTAAAGGCGTTAAATCGCATGATCTTGGTGGCCAACTTACGGGTCCATTTCTTGAGATGAATTGTTCTACTACTTTTTAAAATGGCCATAGAATCGCGAGCTGTGTGGCATGTAGCGCCATCTTGTTGAAACCACATGTCAACAAGTTCAGTTCTTCCATTTTTGGCAACAAAAAGTTTGTTAGCATCGAACGATAGCGATCGCCATTCACCGTAACGTTGCGCCCAACAGCATCTTTGAAAAATACGGTCCAATGATTCCACCAGCGTACAAACCACACCAAACAGTGCATTTTTCGGGATGCATGGGCAGTTGGCCACCAAGATCATGCGATTTAACGCCTTTAGACTATACAATTATCCATGTGTACTATCCAATGCTTAAAAATAATTGATTGTAAAACAAAAACGTAAAAATTACGGTGAACATTTAAATGAAATTATCTTCAAAAAGTAAATGTCATGAACCAATCTAACGTTTCAAATAAAGAACCGATGAGATTTTGCAAATTTTATGCGTTTTTTTTTAAAAAAAAGTTATCAAGCTCTTAAAAAATCACGATATAATATATCAATATTCCCACAATATAGAAATAGCGAACTTTGAAAACAGAATTGTGTTATTACCTTTCAACTTGAAGCTTGATACTTTTTTAGTATTCAATAATAGATGAGCTGGACTGCCTTGGCATATCCTTCACTAAAAGTAATAAAATTCTAACCTAAGAACGCTACTACTTTTTAAACATCAAGAATAGTAAGGAAATTTCAAACTTTCAATTTTATATTTGACTGCTCAAAAGTTAGTTAACCAAGCCACTCCTGTCAAAACTAGAAAACATTGTACATATGTAGTATATGCATATATCAGCACATACAATTATCCATGTATATATCCAATGCTTAAAAATAATTGATTGTAAAACAAACGTAACAAATTACGGTGAGCGTATCTGTTATCGGTGCCCCAATATCGATAATGAGGTGTTGGCTAAACTATCCGAACTCACGTCGCCCGAAACGAGCATTACTCTACGAACTATCGTCGGTAAAAGCAATCGTTGAGAAAGGTTCAAGCTCTAAAACTGGGTGACTTCCTCTTCCTCTGCTTCCCCCGGCGGGTACTGCGTCGTATACTTTCAGAGCTGGAGTGTTTTCGTCCATTCGGACGACATGACCTAGCCAGCGTAGCCACTGTCTTTTAATTCGCTGAACTATGTCAATGTCGTCGTATATCTCATACAGCTCATCGCTCCATCGAATGCGATATTCATCGTGGCCAAAGCGCAAATGATCATAAATCTTCCACAGAACCTTTCTCTCGAAAACTCGCAATGTCGACTCATCAGTCGTTATCATCGTCCAAGCCTCGGCACCATATAGCAGAGTTATATTATAGAGTTTTGTTTTTTTCGTCCAAAGAGGACTTTACTTCTCAATTGCCTACTCAGTCCGAAGTAGCACCTGTTGGCAAGATATTAAAAAAAAACAAAAAAATATATATATACGATCACTCTTACTTACAGACATATACAAGGAGCACGCCGACAAAAAATTCCCCATACATCAGTGCGTCATAAAAGCCACCGAGTTTTTACTTAGCTTCAGCTTTAATACCAGCTGTCGAGCGAAATGAGCAATGCCATTTTTTTTTTGATTGGAGCCATTCCTCTGAATTTTTGTTTTCATGAAAAATTTTTATTACGTTATTCACATATATGTATTTTATATTTGGAAGAGTAGATATTGTTGCTCTATACTTAGGTATACTAAAACTTATTTGTTATCTATAGAAAATGTTCATGGAAACATCTGTTATTATATCAGGTATTATACTATATAAAAATCACTCAGCAAGCTCCGCTACAAGCTTTTGATATTTTTAAAATAATTTAAATATATAGTCATCATGGATTCTTTCTGAATTCATTAATTGATTTTTGATTGTCATGTCTTCTTCTTAACGACTTCTCTTTTAAACCAGAGTCAGAATAACACTCTCCTAAATAAAATCTAAAGAAACATGAACAGTTTTTAACCTTTGATAAAAACACCTAACTTTCCAGCCATTATTTACCGTCTTAGAATACTTTAAGGGGGTATTCTGGTCAAGAAATTTAAAAAAATCGAAATTTTTTTTTTTATATTTTCAAAGTTTAACTATTCATGAATATTTGTACGAGAGGATTTTTCAAAATTTAAATTGCTTTCGGAGACATAGGCATTTTTCTGACCCGGCATCCAAACTGGTTCGGCCGGAACTAATCGAACAAAAGACATTACGCGAAACTTTAAACGCGTTTTTCTCAAAACTGACTTTTTCGGAACGATACCCACGATTTTTCAGGTTCGACTGTACCGATTTACTCGAAATTTTTATAGAGTCTTCTTTATAGGCTTGTATATGGTTGGAACTATCCCCATCCCCAAATTTTTATTTTATTATTTTTAAAAAATTCAAAATAGTCAGAAAAAGTGATCCAAAAAAATTTTTTTTTTTCAGGCAGTCGGCATTTTGTGAAAAAAAAATGTTTCCCACTTTTCCGTAGTTCCGGCCATTGCGACATTATTCTAGATTAATAATCTTTTTTTTTGGTTTCAAATATCTAGGAGGGTTGAAATCATGGGTATGGTCACGTGAAATTGTTTAGAGACCCCCACTTCGTCAGCTCATAATTTTTGAAATTTTTTAGTTTTTAATTTTTTTTTCTGTACTCTTCTAAAATTAAAAAATAACTAATAAAAAAATGGATACTAAAAATATTAATTGCCTTTTTTTACGACACTTTAAAAATTACCTGAAATTCATGCTTCTAGACCAGAATACTCTCTTAAGTGTCCCTGAAGGCTCTACATATATAGAACTTCTTTCAAATTACACATTGTCCTAAGTTAATCATTCTGACAAAAAAGTAATTTTGATATTTTTATTCTACTGAAAAGTAGAATTTATATATAAATATGTATACCCAAATACGATATGTTAAAATTTCAGCGCCTGCTATTCCTGTCGAATCGATTTGAAATAGTGTAACCCTTATGTATGTATTTCCCGAAGTTGGCGCATTATCATTAAGCAGCACCAGAAGTACTGCAACAAATAACCCTATGCGGAAGACAACAACAACAGCATCGGCAAAATTAGCCAATTCTTCACAATAATCGAGGAGAGAGCAACCTGCATATCAGCCATTTTGGCATTCAATCAAGCAAAGGCACAAACGGCAAGACAGTCCAAAGCAGACAACCGTCTCTTACTAAATACCTCAGTTAGAAACAAACCAGCCAAGCAGCCAAAAATTAATCAAAATAATTCAAGTCAAATGTAGCTCAAACAATGTGCCAAGAAGGAAGATTCGTGTTCCTAAATAAATAAGTATTTGCGAAATAAAAGTAGATGCAACCGAAATCTAAACAATCGTTGACGGGGCTAGCAGTTCTGCCCCTTTTAAAATAAAAGACGAACAATTTTCTCTCGATTTTTTTTCTGAATCTAATGATCATTTGTTTGAATTCTGCTGTATGCATAACAAAAGAGTTCTGATGACTGGCCCAAGGCACGAGGTTTCTGCAAGGGCCTAGCTCCAATATATTGAATTGTGACCCTTATTTTAAGCCAAAGGCGACTGAACTTCTAATGCGAAACTCCGAAGAGCGATTCGTAAATAAAAAGGAAGTTACAGGTTGAGCTATTGAAAATAGGGCAATGAGGTCCATACCATGTTTGTAGTCCATATACTTAGTATTGTTGTTGCGAGACGAAAGGGCTTCTCCAAATCGTTGGATAGTAAACAAGTTTCTAGTATGAGTCACTTACTTTAGTATAATATTGAGTGAACCAGAAGTTACTAACCACTGAAATGCTATACCATAGTTTATTGATGTTATTTCACAAATTTATTCTACTGCTACTTACAATTTATATACATAACAACAAAATATTCCAATCCTATAGCAGTCTTCTTCTTATTATTTAATGGCGTAGACACCGCTTTCGCCGTTATAGCCGGTCTTCCTCCGGTCTTTCGCAAAGGACCATAAATATTCCGCAAAACTTTTCTCCCGAACCCTCCTGAAGACGACTTATCAGATGATGTCATTGTCCATGCCTCTGCTTTATACAGGGGAACTTGCATAGTTTGGTTCTTGTTCGTCGAGAGAGGACTTTATTTCTCAATTTTCTACATTATTCTGCGTTGAGTTTCGAGGCTGACGTTGTTTTTGGTGTTAATGCTGGTTCCAAGATAGGTGAGTTCATCTACGACTTTAAAGTTATGACTGTCAACAGTGATGCGGGAGCCAAGTCGGGAGTGCGACGGCTGTTTATTTGATGGCAGGAGATATTTCCTCTTGCCCTCATTCACTACCATATCCAGTCTGGAAAAAACTGAATTAACGGCGCGGATGTTAATATTGCATCTTCTCGATTCAGCTCTGCAGATTGAAGAAGTCGCACGATAGGGAGTCTCATTGTCTCAAACCTCTTTTGGTATCGAACGACTCAGGGAGGTCCTTCCCGATCGTGACAGAGCTTTTAGTGTTGCTCAACCTGAGTTTACACAGCCGTATTAGTTTTGCGAGGATACCAAATTTAGACATAGCGGCATAAAGGCAGCTCCTCTTCATGCTGTCAAAAGCAATTTTGAAGTCGACGAAGAAGTAGTGTGTCATTGGCCAAACGTAATCAAAAACCTTTTTTTCATATGATGAATGGTTAACTTTCAGTCTTAAAATCTTTGTTTGTCGGAATTTCTTCTTCATCTTTTTAGTATGAAGAAAACCTAAGCCGAAGTCATCCTATTTAGGTGAAAGTTTATGTTACCGGATGAAGACTGTTATTGAATACAGAGTTCGCAGAATCTTTAGCTGTCACTCGGGCAGCCGAATACGCAAAAAACGAACAGCAAAGCTGAATTGTCATAACGCCAAGATATTCTGTATTTAGTTCGATCAAAAGGTCGAGCTACGTAATGAGCTTCTGAAACCGGGTGAATGAAACGAGTCCTTGTCGAAGAATTTTCTATGACAATGGTCGGTATCATTTGGCAAGGTCGGTTAAAAACCATTTTGAAAACAGCGAATATGAAGTTTGCCTCACGCGCCTTATGGCCCAGCCTTGCCCCTTCCGTCTACTATTTGCTTTGGTCGAAGCAGAAAATGAATTTTTACCAACCGCCAAAGCAGTTAGTTGCTAGATAGTTAAAGATGTAAATGGATATTGATTTTAGTGAGGTTGGAAAGAGTCGAAACCTTCTAGCAATGAAAACATTTCATGCAATGTTTTTTTTTCATTTCAATGAAAGGAAATAGAAGCGAGTCAAACATATCAAGATAATGATTTCTTCGAAGTTGTAAGCTAACCTTTCAAAAATATTGTGAAATTTTTGAGAAATTTTTAATTAAGGGGTTTAGAACCCTCAAAGCCTGCTAAGCAGCGCCTGTGTATGGACCTTCTCTATGCATGGCTGACAAATTCTAATTCGTTGAAAGACAAATGCGCCAAAGTGATTTAGAAAGTTTGCACAAACACACCAAGAAATTTGATGTGTCTTGGACATTTTTGACAAAGAAATGAAAAATAAGTTTGCTAATGAAAGCAGAAGGACACTTTTACATACAAGTACTTCCAATGGGGCAATGAGTTGAGTTGCTTACACATATGTATGCTTATGGAAATTTCTTAGGAATTCGAGTTGGTTCTCTGGACTAAAGAGGGCATAAAAAACTTATTTAAAATTAATTTTGTTTTTATTTTCTTAATTAATTATTTTAAAATTTCCAAACAAAAAGTTTTCTCTATGAAAAGCAGTTCAGCAGCGCCAAAGCTAACAACCCGCTTTTGGTGGGCGCGCAACCAACTTTCTATCGCCGTAATTCAGTAGTTATCCGCTGCGAATTGCGAAATTCTATTTATTTACTTCTTCCGCTAATCTTCGTTTGTGTTTTGTATTTGTATTGCCTTGTTGTCCTGTGTCGCAGCGCCGCCATAACAATGACATATTTAATTGCTCAAAGTGCAAAGTTGAAGTGGGACTCCAGTGAGTTGCCATTCGAAAGCCCGAATCCACAGTCCGTACCCACACACACGCGCGGCTTGCAGCCGCTGGCTGTTCGCACTGCGCGTTGGGATTTTGCCTTGCGAAATGTCCTCGTAGCCGCTTCCGTCGCCTTGTAAACATTGGAAATTATTGTGTATTTATTTCGATAAGAATTCCCGTTGCCCGTTGATTGTCGTGCGTCGCGTGCGCTTTGTTGTTTTGCTTCTATTGCGTCAGTAGGCAGGCGCTCAGCTATTGCCGCTGTTGAAATGTTTGGTCGCGATCGTCTGCTTCGCAGTTCCATCGGTGTTTCAACATAAAACGTGACTGAGCCGTGTCCTGCTGCATCCTTCTGTGCAATTTCACTTTGTTGCCGCTCATTTCAGTTAATTTCAGTGGATTTGCAACTTTTTCGTGTTTGAGTAGCTGCAAATTGCATTACACTTTTGTGCTCCACTCCACTTATCTTCCTTTAATGCTTTGATGGAATATTGCAATAGATGGATAAAGTTTGAATTGAATTTTAAGTAACACGAATGGGCTTTGATCCTATGTCCGGGTGAATACGAGTATCATGAAGATTGGTTGATGAGTTTTCGTGGCGAGAGACATTTCATACATTTTTATTATATGTTGAATTTTTCCAAAGTGTAGTAACCACTGACAGATTTAGGTGAAGAAGTCACGTTTTGACTTTTGAAGGAAGAGTCTCCGATAGCCACCGTCTGTCAAATTGGTGATTTGATTAATTTTATTTTCCAAGATTTTCTATATACTATATTTTGTTTTATATAGTCCAATCCATTTGAGTTAAAAAAAATTCGTTGGTCAGGTTCGATGACTATCTATTCACTTGTCATACCATTATTCTACTTCTTTATTGGCGTAGACACCGCTTATGCGTTTATAGCCGAGTTTACAACAGCCCCCAATTCTTTTTTTTCGATATTTAGTATCATTTTGATATTCCAAATGTAGCCAGGTCCTGGTGTTTCGGACGACATGACCTAGCCAGTATAGCCGCTATCTCTTAATTCGCTGAACTATGTCAATGTCGTTGTATATAGCTCCTCGTTTCATCGACTGCGGTATTCGCCGTTGCCAATGCGCAAAGGACCATACAACTTTCGCAGAACCTTTCTCTCGAAAACCCATAAGACCAACGACAACATCTTCAATGCCTTTACACCAAATATCAGTATGGGGATGATGAGTGACTTGCAGAGTTTGGTCTTTGTACTGCGAGAGAGGACTTTACTTCTCAATTTCCTACTCAATCTGAAGTAGCAACCGTCGGCAATAGTTGTTCTGCGTTGGATTTCGAAGTTGACGTTGTTGTTGGTGATAATGCCGGTTTCAAGATAGATGAAGCTTTTGTCAACGTCAGCTCTCAAAGCCGTATTAGTTTTGTCATACCACTATACCGCAAGTATTCAGAGTAAAACAAGATCTATCAAGTACAGAATACAGTTTCAAGAGTACAGCGTCAACTATGCACCTCGAACCCCAGAAATTTCCCAACCAGCTTCAATTTTACTGTAAGTGGTATTGTACTTGTAGTAGTTTTGATCGGTTTTTATTCTATTTTTGTTGATACTTGTAGGCTTTCACACAACTTCACCACCAGACCCAGACCAGACCCAAACAAAAAGACCGAAAATCAAGCAGTACAGTAATATCTAGTAAATGGAAAATTTTTTGAGGCAGAAAACATTTTTTTTCAATATTTCTCTATTTATTGGATCTGTTTTTGGTTTTAAAAACCTAACAATAAGTAATAAAATCTTAAATCTTTTTAAAACTAGACAAGCTCAAGCAAGTGTTTGACCTGTTTTGATGATACGTTGCTCTTTGGTACGCAGGCATATCTCTTCTTTTAAGGCATGTTAGATCGCTCCAATGTACCTAAGCATTAGCCATAGGGTTTGGGTGATCTCGTAGTTTAGCTATATATTTCATTCTGCTCTCACTTCTTTCTGTGCCATAGAAATACCAAGGTCTTTATGGATATTTTCATTACGCGTGTACCATGGCGAACACGAGATTGTTCTAAGCATTTCTGGTTGGAACCTTATATCAATATTAGTAGCACAGGTAGCACGTACCCCACAGTTGAATGTCATACATCGAAATCGGCTTTACGACTGCACTATTTAAAAGGACTTTGTTGTCTAGACTAAGTTTAGGGTTTTTATTTAAAAGCCCATTTAAATTTGCGGCTCTTATCTTCAAGCAAGTTATTTTACTAGAGATATATTATATTTTCTCTACGTAAGCCTTCTACCTAGGTGAATACCAAGATAAGTTACCTCACTCGCTTGGGGTACTAAAATATTCATTTTTACTGTCGGGCACATTTTGGGTCTAAGCGAAAATGTAACATGCTTGCACTTTTGTTCATTCACATTTATACGCCTGTTGGCTGGCCATTCTTCGACAGAAGTTAAGTGCGCGGCTAATATTTTTTTTTTAGAATTTTATAAAAGGCCTTCATGCTACTCCTTATCAAACGCCTGAGCTATGTCTAAAAATAATGCTGAACAGTACTATCTGTGCTCAAATGCTTTTCTTATTTCCGAAAACGGGGACGTTGGAAATTTCACTAATTTCAATGAATTAGAAACAGACCCAAGCAATTAAAGATATGGCTCTTACTTTATAAGAACATCGCTGGTCTTACCTCAACCGAGTTATTAACATTTAAAGATGCTATAAATCATTGCTGCTTTTTCACGAAATATTGAGATAAATTGCAATAGTAGACTTGTGAAAAGCCTTATTCAATGTCTAACTGAATAAATAAATTAAATTCGCCGCCAAAGCCGAAGGTACACAGTAATCATTCATCGGTGTAGTAATGCAGTAAAAGTACGATAAGTGGCGGCATTAAAAGATTTAATAATTGAAAAGCTTAGGCGAGCCTTCACAAGTCCATTGCAGTGTGGCGATGTAGCAATCTTCCGGGGTCTTACATACACATATTCTTACAAGGATACCGGCGTATTTGCACTGTCTCTGCAGCATTGCAAACGCAGCCTTTTGCTTGTAACTCAACTCATTATAAGTCTGTATATTTGTATCGGCGTCTTCGCACAATTGGTCTAGGCGCTATTGGAGTTTGGTCTGCAAATTAAGCGATTTCGGCCACTTCGCCAGTCAACGACTGCATTTGCGAGTGTAATGTGTGTAATTGCGCGCTTTCGCAAATTGGATAATGAGACTCATTGCGGCAAATGATAGAATTATAAGCATCTTAAGCACGTGAAAAATCAGTTCTCGCCTCTGGGAGGATAGCAGTTGAAGACAAAAATTTAAAATAATTTCAAGTAGTTAAAGTGCATTATGAATTGGCTGTGCCTTGTTTAAGATTTTCGAAGAGAAAATTTGTTTTTATTCATGCTTTGATAGAGAAATATGTGCATTTACTTTAAGCTATTATGACACAACGGAATAAGTTGAAATCCGTTTGACTGTCTGTCTGTCCATCCGTCCGTGCAAGCTTAAACTTGATTAAAAATTGAGATAACTTGATGAAACTTAGTATGCAGGTTCCTTAGTACAAAATAAAATTCGAGTTCGTAGATGGGCGTAATCGGACCACTGGCATGCCCACACTGCGGGAAAAATATTTGGAAAAAGTGGTCGTGGCTCCGCCCTCAAACAACTTAAGCAACAACAACCGAATTTGCTGAGAACAAATCGTATAAGAACTTCTATCGACATTGTGAAAACTAATGAAATCGGAGAATAACCCCGCTCCCTCCCCATATAACTGTACAGTTAAAAAATACTAAAAGCGCGATAAATCAATAACTATGTATATACGCCAGAGACATTAAATTTTACCACCTATACGGTATAAGAGAGCTTTATTGGAGTTGCTGTGTAATTGTACGATGGGCGTGGCACCGCCCACTTTTTGGAGAAATCCCATATCTCGGGTCCCGACCAACCGATTTCGGCAAAATTTAATTCGTGACATTAGTTTTACATTCGTTTGTCACATTGCGAAAATGAATGAAATCGGACAACAACCACGTCTACTTCCCATATAGCAAAATTTTAAATTCTCAATGAAAATAGGAGCGTGTTTTACTTATAACAGTGTATCTTTGTGCCTAAAATAGATAAATTTGAGCGAAAACTTGGCCTAGCCCCCTATAATTAATATCAGGATTTTCGAACGTCCGGCTGAAAAGTATTTCGCTGGTTTCTATTTTTGCAAGGTGAAAGAGTATAAAATGTTCGGTTACACCCGAACTTAGCCCTTCCTTACTCGTTACAGTGTAACTTACACCCATTCTTTTGAAGCCTTCAACGCCATGTTGACTATGAAAATTAATGGTTCTGACGTATTCATTTAATGTTTATCGCACATTTACAAGTTTTCAACAAAACCGATAGGTGGAGAGGGAGTGGTTGTTATCCCATTTCACTAATTTTCACAGTATCTGAGGAAGTACCGAAACAATTTATCGTGAGAAAATTAGCTAGACCTATTGTGAGGCACGTGGCTCAACTTCTAAATTACTTCTATTAAAAAATTGTTTATCTTATTTAATTGAAAAATTGTCTAAAATGTTGACTTAAATTCTCGATCTGCAGTGAATGAGTTAAACACAACTTTGAGCCACTTGCGAAAAATTGAGTATGAAGCAAGCAAATTATTCACGGAATGAGTATAAGTGTGTGTGAAGTTTTGGCTTGTGAGCTGCTTAGCTTGTATGAAGCATATATTCACAAGTGTTTGCTTATGAGCTCACAATACTTATGAATCTTTGCTTAGGATTCTCTGACATTCATGAATACAAAACACTTGTGAATATACGAAGAAGCTCAATTGTGCGCAAGCCACTTGAGCCGTAACGATATGAACCAAAGGCTAAGAAATCCATTACGAAATTAGTAAGAGTTACTATTATATTATTGTATAACAACAAGGATTTTGTAACTGGTTCTAATAATGACTAGATATAATGAAATAAAAAAACTGGATTTTCATATTTTGTGTTAATTTTCTCTATTATTAAAAAAAATCACATATACATACATACTTACATTATTATGTTATCACTTATAATATTACATTTTATTTTATAAAATGATAATTCAGTTCCTTTCAATGGAATTAAAATTAAAAATAAAAATCACGTCAGTTTAATGGTATAAAAATTACATGAATTATTATCAAAAAACTAAATAACAAACTTCAGTTAATTTCGGTAAAAAATAAAAATAATAAGCATAAAATTTACTTCAAGATTTATGTACATACATAAGATTCAACTCCAAAGATACAAGTATATATTATAAGTATAGCTTCTAAATATATATTAAGATTGAGGTATTGCACAAAATTACTTCTCAATATCATTGTATATTTTTGTTTTTTAAGTTTCTAAGGTCTTATTGCCATATTAGTTAGTCTTAAATATTGAATTCAGGAATATTATTTTATCTACGGTTTTGGGTGCAAGTCGATTTCTTTTATCAGTTATTAAATTGCCTGCCAAGGAAAATACACGTTCAGACGCCGCACTACTTGCAGGTATAGTTAATATTTTAAGTGCAAGTTTTGATATGCTTGGAAAGTTAGCTTTATGTTTCTTCCACCATTGAATTGCGTCAAAGTCGTTATCAAATTGTCTTTTCTTTTATCTTTCTGTAAAATATCGATCTATCTCATCTTCGATACGTTCCTGCGCGCCCATGTTTGAAATATTTGGAAAAAAGAAGTTCAGGTCATTTGCAGGTGAAGACGTATTTGATGTTGAAGTAATTGGTGAAGATGGAATTTGTGATAAGAAACAAAGAAGTTTCAGTTTTGTAGTTTTTACGAAGTCAATAGACTCACCCGTTCCTTTTAAAACCCCTCCGCGTAGGTATAAACTTCAGGGACTCATCTACCTAAGCTCTTCATTTTCTAAAATGTAAGATAAAGCTTTGCATTTAGGCTTAAGAAATAATTGAATAAAAGGATAAGAAACAAAGAAGTTTCAGTTTTGTAGTTTTTACGAAGTCAATAGACTCACTCGTTCCTTTTAAAACCCCTCCGCGTAGGTATAAACTTCAGGGACTCATCTACCTATGCTCTCCAATTTCTAGAATGTAAGATAAAGCTTAAGAAAATAATTCAATAAAAGGATAATAAACAAAGAAGTTTCAGTTTTGACGTCACTACAATCGCGCGTTTCGTTCCTTTTAAAACCCCTCCGCGTAGGTATAAAATATATTTTGAATAGGCACGGAATTTGTGAATGTATTCATGAATAAACAATGAGCCACTTATTAGTGAATGTATTCATGAGCCTTTCAACTCATCTAATGGTAAGCAACGAATAGCTCAAACAATTGTATACAGAGAAGCAAGCCAAGCCAAGTGTGAGCGATAAGTGATTGTGAGACATATTCACACTCATTATTACACAAGCAAGCCATGTGATTGTGAGAAGATAATATTTTTAGTGAGAGCAAGTGTGAGTGAATATTGGGGGTGATTCATGAATATGAGAGTGTATTCATAAGCCAAGTATTCACTGCAGATCACTGATAGGAACTTAAGGGCTTATATGGGTTTCGTCGAACAAAAAACAGGCTCTGTTCAATAATTCTTATTTCCATAAAAAAAATACAAATATTTTATTCAATCTTATTTTTATTCCAATGCTACACATTTAACAAAGATTTTGTGAAATTTTCTACGAGAAATATTCAAAACTCGACCATTACGACGTCATTTCTGGAAGTCCTGCGATGGAAATGTTCCTAAGTGTTAACTGCAGAGCTTCTTACAGGATCACCAAAAGTAAAAACGAATCAAAATGCAAGGAATTATATATCATCATTACATGTGAATCATGATGTGACTGTTCTTAAAAAAAAGTATGGAGCCTCGATGTGGTGAACTTTATACTGGTGAAAAATCACAGAAACTTTAATCAAATTTAATGGGGAATGTTTATTGTCATTCGAAAGAACATTATTTGACATTTATTTTTTGAAGATCATTTCTTTCAAATGTTGGGCGCGGCTACGTCTCAGATGGTGCGTCCAATGAGTCCAATTTTCGATGACTCGTTCGAGCATCTCGACTGGTGACTGGGAATGACACGCGTGATGTTTTGACCCAACGCCTCAATCGAAGCGGGATTGTCCGCAAAGACTTTAGCTTTACGTATCGTCACAAGATCCAATCGACCGGCCTTAAACATGAAATTGTCTACTCACCGAATAGTTCTCTCAATGAATCCATTAATTTGTGGAATGTGTGAGAAATGGCGCCGTCTTACTGAAACCAAATGTCGCCGAGATCACGAGCTTCAATTTCAGGCATCAAAGAGTCGGTTATCATGGCGTGATAACGGTCTCTATTGACGATAACGTTCTCATTGGCATCATTTTTGAAGAAATATGAACCTATATGATCAGATTAGAGCAAAATTTGGCTCGAAAACGTCGGATCTTCTTGGAACTTTTCAAGAGCTGATAGAGCGAAGAGATGTCGCTTGGGAAAGTCCAGTGGCTTCAGTTCTTGCCAGTGTTTTGTACGTATTCAGTTTACGATCTCAAAGTAAAATATGCGAAATCGTTCTGTACAGGTATGTCAGTCCGAGTTGCTGAGAACGAAGCCGAATCGACTCTCCACGGTCTGTGTGAACACCTCAGCTACGGCTGCTATATTTTCTTCACTGCATGCTGGACGTGGTACATTCAGTCGAATATTATTCAATAATGAATGCTGAGTCACAAAAAGGGAGATGGTGTTGTGGATACAAGTAGTACGCTCAGTAGGTCGATTGTGTTGAACATGATTTGAGCGAAGCGCGCGACACACACTCTTTACAGAACGCGAATTTCCGTAATAAAGTTGAACGATTTGTAAACGTTGTTCAAATCTAATGCCCGGTTTCACAGTCCATACTTAAGTTGTGCCTAAATAAAATCTTAGCTAAGTATTGTTGCAAACTGAGTAGTCGTTTGCGTTTCACAGTCAATGCTTAATTTCAATAAAATTTTATTATGATATATGGCAACGTTATGGGCAACATATGTTTTACAAATCATTCATAAAAATATGTTTGAAATATTTAAATTATAACAGACAATACATAAATTTGCGAGGAAAATTATATCAAAAATTGATGAAAACAACAAAAGAACCCCAAATTTCATCACTAGCGAGTCGGAGCACCTATGGGAACTGAAGGAAAAGTATAAGCTGTTATTGAGTGCAAACGAACGGACACTTGCCCTACGCTACGAAAGATGTCGCTGAAAATTCAAAGCAAATTCAAAACAAAAATCAGCTGTTATTTAAGCATTGCTTAAGCCTCCCATTTTCAGTGCTTAAGCATAACCTAAGTATGAATTGTAAAACACTATTTTCCTGTTTTATCTTAAGTACAACATAAGTATGGACTGTGAAACCGGGCCTAAGTCTTTCTATTATGAAAAGCCAAACAACACTGAACAAAAACAAGTAAGAACGGACAAAGTTCGGGTGCAAATGAACATTTTATACTTTTGCAACTTGAATTAATGAAAGCCAGGGAAATATTATACTTTACGATGTAAAACGTCAATCAGAGCATCGGAATCTAACCAATTTTATATACAAGTGCTACTAAACCATATATAACTTATACACTAATAAAAATTAATTGTTGTTGCCGCGATTGTACTTTGAGCACATTTTGAGCAGCTCATTTTCATCTCATTCTCCTCTTGTCTAAGTATTTCCAGTTGTGGGTGGTGACGCATGTTCTCGGCCGTGCTTTCTTTAACGGCGATGGTCAATTCTTTCACGGCATCGCACACGCTTTTAAGGCCCGCACTAACTTCCCTCGTGGCGTCAACATTTTCCTCTAGCCCGTGCACAAGGGTTTTCATGGTCACAGTCTGCTCATTAACATTTGCCCTAAGGCAGTCAGACACCCCAAGTCGGCGTCTGCGAGATGGCGTTGAGAGGACGGCACTGTTTGTGCATGGCAATTCTGCGTCTTCATCCTCGCTTGAATTGCCTGTCATCTCCTCAGAATTTTGAGGAGCACCAAAGTCAGCCGTTTTTTTGATGCCGCCCACAACGGTATATATGTCACACAACTGGGAAATTTTATCTTCTGTTACTGTTAACGTGTGCTTGTTAAACGGCCCTCCCCCAAGTGCTCTAGCTTCGGAATTATTGTGCGCAACTTTTTTCCTGATAAAGAACTTCCAATCCATCCAAACCTAATGAAATATTAGATTTAGAAAAGTTCTTAAGAATTAGAAAATGTATTGTGTCACCTTTTTCCAGCCGGAAATATCTTTTTCTGGTGGGCCAAGTTTATTAAGCTCCGCTGCAAACTGCTTCCAAAGCGCATCGCTTTTGACTTTATCGCATTTTACAAAGCCACGGGCGATGTCTTTATGGGCTTCCATGAATTGGATAATTATTGCATCCTGCTCTGCATTCTTATGTTTTCCCCTTTAAAAATATCACATTTCAATTAACAATTTTTTTTATAATTAAAATTAACTATTTTTAATCCTTTTTTGTGCAAAATTTAAACATTCCAAACAACAAAATTCCCAAGTTTGAATTGAAGTGAATGCAAACCGACAAATTTCTTGTGAATTCGTTTTCCAGAACACGCATATTCACTCGAAATTCATTTTTGAAAAAAATGTGGAAATGAATCGGGGGAAGTGGAACACAGAACACCAAATGTCGGATTCAAAGTGAATTTGCTTGATATTCACTCGGAAGTGAATCACAGAACCTGCCTGTATATGTGCGCACGTACTAAATTTTGTCGAAATCGGTTGGTCGATTCCCAAGATATGGGATTTCTCCAAAAAGTGGGCGGTGCCACGCCCATCGTCCAATTTACACAGCGGCTCCAATAAAGCTTTATTTATTGATTTGTTGCGCTTTTAGTATTTTTTAACGGTACAGTTATATAGGGAGGTAGCGGTGTTATCCTCCGATTTCGTGACAATGTCGATAGAAGTTCTTATAGGATTTGTACTCAGCAAATTCGATTGTTGTAACTTAAGTTGTTGTTTGAGGGCCGGGCCACGACCACTTTTTCCAAATATTTTTCCCGTGCTCCTTGCTATTGCGATCCCCTGTACCAAATTTCAGTTTTATATCTTAATTTAGTGTTTCTTTATGGCAATTTATATGTTTTCGGTTAGTGGTGATTTGTAGGCATGGCAGTGGTCCGATTATGTCCATCTACGAACTCGAATTTTATTTTGTACTAAGGAACCTGCGTACCAAGTTTCATCAAGATATCTCAATTTTTACTCAAGTTAAAGCTTGCACGGACGGACAGACAGACAGACAGTCAATCGGCTTTCAACTTTTCTCGTCACCCTGATCATTTATATATATATTTATATATATAACCCTATATCTATCTCGATTAGTTATAGGTGATACGTACAACCGTTAGGTGAACAAAACTATACAACTCTGTAGCAACTGGTTGCAAGAGAATGGAAAGACATCCTTTAGTGAAGATCATAAAACAGGTATTAGACGAAGGAAAAAATCGTGAAAATTTTATATATGGCAGACTTTATTACTTTTTTTTTTGATCTTTAGTTTATTAAATAGTTGTTTTTGAACTTCGTTCAAGACCTTGTAGTTATAACTTGAAGACCAAGGAGAAGTATATTCTGTCATTTCTCTTCGCAAAAGTAAATCAGAACTCCAAATTGTGATGTACTCAATATAACTCCTATAAATTTTATTAAATTGTTATCAAATTTAAGACACGATAATGCGAGCCCACTCTTCCGATGTCAAGACGTCGACCATGTCAAAGCGCTCTGTTTCTTATGCAAAGCCAGTGTACATATGTAATGCATTCGAGCAAAGAAGTATAAATATGCATGCAAACACATAAAACACCCACACACACACACACAAGTGAATATAATAAGCAGAGGAAGTACTTTGTATTTATAAATGGAGAGACTGCAGGTTAAAAAGTCTAAAATAAGCAGAAAAGCGCTTTGGAATTGCTTTGCATAAACGCTTGGCATAAAAAGCTACTCAGTCGGTTTTCGTTTGTAGTTGTGTATGGAGAGAATGCTACAAAGAGAGCAACAAGATTCTAGCCCCGTGCACTTTTTTCAATTTCAAAGCTCCACACGCCTGCTCCCTCGCTTCCTAAATTGGCTGACAGCAGTTGAGTGTGCGAGGAACTAGAACGAGGCGCGAGGACAACACTCTTGTGGCAGCCGCCGCAGGAAATAATGTTTAATTTCTTATTAAAAAGCAGTAAGCGCCATCACCTCAGCCGCGGCTACGCCAACTTTGCGTGAAACCGGTAATTGTAAAGTATGCAATTATAATTTTAATCATTTTTCTTTGACTTGCCATTGAAGTTTGCGCAAGAAATAAATTTCGCCAAAACGGTATTTCTCAATATAAACTACCACAAGCGCTCATGAATATGTATGGACGTCAGTTAAGTATTCGATAAATGCCACAAGACCACAAAGTGTTGCCTTTTTGTGTGCGCCTTAATGCAACGGATTAAGGAAATGCAAAGCCAGAGCTGCCATCCTTGCAAGCGGAGCGACTACTGATAACACACAGCTGAAGTGGGGGATTTAGAAAATGTGGCAAGTTGCGAAGTGCACATGTGGAAAGTTAAGCGTATTGCAACATGTGTCCGACTACGATTACAAGGAATGAACGTAGATTATGTTGAATGGATAGCCAAAGCTGAAGGAGGTTTTATATATCTAGATTTAGGAACTTTTGAAGAATATGGTTAAGGCAAATTTAGGGAATTAGCTTGGTAGATCATTTATTTATAATATTAGGTCTGGCAATTTTGGAATTGTCTCACAAAATAATATTATATGGTCGCTACTATAGATGCGTTGATACTTTAAAACACTTTTCGACCTCGCATCTATGTACATACAATCATTCACAATAATAAATAAACTCGTAGCGTTATTAAGGGCAGGAATGCTAAGAGAATATTATTGGAGACTTAGTGAAGACCTTCCAGTAGCTAAATATTTATCAAAGTAGTCCTCTTTGGCCCCAAAACACTGTTGTCGACGTTTTTCCAACCCTCGAAACAGTTGTTAAAGTCAATTTCCGGATAGCCTTCAACGCGCGTAGTGATTGACGATTAATGTTTTCAATTGACTCAAAACAGTTTCCATGGATGGGTCGTTTGAGTTTCCGGAATAGCTGGAAGTCACACGCAGCTAAATCAGACGAATACAGTGGTTGGGGTACGATATTAGTTAAAGATTTGGCAAAAACCTCACAAAGAATCATTGCTTCACAGACGTTAACGCTCTTCACATTTCCTAGGCCCCAATGATCTTTCAAAATGGCTTTCACTAATCCTTCCGATATTCTAACGATGCCAGTAAGATCTCTGACTGTTAATCGTCGATTCTTAAACACCAATTTCTTAATCTTATTGACGGGTTGATCATCAGTTGATGTTGAAGGCCGTCTTGGACGTGGTTCATCGTCAACGCGTTCTCGACCCTCTTTGAACAATTTGTACCAGCACACTTGCTCTCGACAAACAATTATCACCGAAGACCTTTTCCAACATTCTGAGCGTTTCGGCACCAGAAATTTTATTCCACATACAAAGTTTAATGCATTTTATGAACTTCAGAAAGACAAGCGTATACTAAACACTAATGATTAGTTTGATGTCACATTTGGCACATTTTTACCGCGAAATTTAAATTAAACAAGAAAAAACGTTAACTTCGGTTGCACCGACGCTAAATGCCCTTCACAGGTGCATTTCTGTTAGTAACTATGTGTTCAGTTTGTATGGAAGCTATATGCTATAGTCAACCGATCTGATCAATTTCTTCGGAGATTACATTGTTGCTTCTTGAAGAGAAAATGACGTTTGCAAAATTCCAAATCGATATCTTAAAAGCTGAGGGACTAGTTCGTATATATACAGACAGACAGACAGACGGACATGACAGACTCAACATCAATAAAGTTTGACATACTGATCATTTCCACCGCACTTTATGGTCTCCGACGATTCCTTCTGGGTGTTACAAACTTCGTGACAAACTTAATATACCTTGTTCAGGGTATAAAAATCTTAATATATGTGTCAATTGTTATGATGTTTGATATGAGTTCTCATGTGGCAAAAAAAGTTTAAGATTTTGTTTACCAGTGTAATTTGTTGACATTTTGAAGTTAGTTTCTTAACAGAACTCTTATAGAAATATCGTCCCTATTGGCAACAAAATAGGACAGTCGATTTTCAAAAACTTCTTAATGAACATATTTTTAACCAGCAAAATAATTAACTGCAACAGTTATTAAATTCTTGGTGCCAGGTCCGGACTATAAGGTGGATAAGAACCTTTCATCGAACCTCTCGGAACCTCTGCCATGTGACTGTCAACGCGTATGATCCGGCACTGTTCGAAAGCTCAGAATTAAATGTAGAGTTTAGCCATAGGGGTCATCTCGTAGCAGAGGATTCCCTACCGATCTTTCTCACTATTTGCGCCGTCTTACCGCAATTTTATAGCAGCCATTGTCTTTTGACATAGTCATTAGGGAATAACTTTTTGTCACCAGTAAGCATACACTTTAAAATCGAATGGGATTCCTTTTAAAAATCTCGTTTATAATTTAAAATTTTACGGGTTTGGAGAGTTCAACCGTCACAATTTTTTGAGAGTGGTGATATACTCACCCGCACTGGTAAGATGTGTTTTCGTGGACTGAACGATTTATGGCTTGTTAAATGAAATAAAAACTAAAACCGAAACCTTAACGATGCCCAGCCGTTTTGCTATTTTCAAACAAAAACAGTACCTTAAAGAGCCGTCGTTCTACAAGGTAGATGACAATTGAGAAATGCTTCGACGATCGAAAGAAGCGCTGGCATAAGTACATAATATCAAAGGGGGCTATTTTGAAGAAGACAACATCCCTACTAATATTATAAATGCGAATGTAAGTTTATTTGTTACGCTTTCACACAAAAACTACTTAACCGATCATCATGAAACTTTGTACATATACTCTTGAAAGTATTAGAAGTAACAAGTGTACTATCAAAAAATAAAAACATAATTGCTACATACCTAAAATAAATCCAAACTTCCTCTTTTTCTTCGACAAAGAAGGTAAATAAAAAACGGGGCAACTTTAAATTTAATGGAAATGTTTATTATTATTCGAAAGAACATTTTTGGGCGTTTATTTTTTGAGAAGTATCTCTTTGAAATGTTTACCGCTGCTACGTCTCAGAAGTACCAACGATGACTCATTCAAACATTTCGGCTGGTAACTGGCGTCAACTTCAGGCATCAGGTAGTCAGGTATCATGGCGAAAAGGCAGCTCTTGAATCTCTTCAGGTTGCTCTTTGTTCCAAATGTGGCAAATTTGCTTGTTTCAATACCCATTGAGCCAGAAATGGGCCTCATCGCTGAACAAAATTTGGCTCGAAATCGTTGGATTTTCTTGGAACTTTTTAAGAGCTCAAAGATCGAATCGATGTCGCTTGAGAAAGTCGTACAGATTCAGTTCTTGCACAAGCTATATTTTGTGCGCTTTCAATTTAAGATCTCAACGTAAATGCGGCAAACCGTTCCATACGTCAGACCGAGTTGCTACGAACGGCGCCGAATCGACTATCCAGGTCTTCATGTACATTCCCAGCTATGGCCGCTATATTTTTTTCACTGCGTTCTGGTCGTGGTCTATTCGTTCAAATATTATCCAATAACGAATGCTTGGTCTCAACATGGATGATGATGTTACGAATAGTACGCTCAGTGGGTCGATTATGTTGACCATAAGTTGAGCGAAGCGCACGAAACACGGTCTTTACAGAACGACAATTTTCGTAATAAAGTTTAACGATTTGTAAACATTATTCAAGGTTGGATTTTGCAGGTCCGATAAATGGGCAGTTTCTTCTTCTTCAAATTTCAGAGCGATACCTGAAATACTGTAGAACTATCATTTATGTATATATATCTTATGAGGTTTCCGACGTCTCTTCCTGGGTGTCACAAACTTCGTGTCAAACTTAATATATAGCTGTTAAGAATATATAAAAGTTCGGAATATTAGCGCAAACACGTATATCAAAAATAAGTTTATTCTTTCTGTACAGTACTATGATGATAGTTTGGGAGAAAAATGTCGAATAAATCGAGCTTTTTATGAGTTTCCTTTGATATATCGCAGCTTTTTATAAATTATGCGATCAATTATGATATTGAAATAAGACATACCGAAACAGAGCACGCACATACACACGCCTAGACATTCTCTATCTCCGCCACCTAATTAATTCCACACACTACTCAGCATTATGTGTGAACGCACTTTTCGTTGCATACATTACGGCTGCCATCGGCAGAGAGGGAGGCTCGTAATTTATCCGCTGAATTTTAAGGCGCTCAGCCAAGACAAGCAACGACGCTGCTAACTAAGCTCATAGTTATTAACCTTGCGCTGGCATTTTAAGTGTTGCTGCATAATTTACGACAAGCCGCCGAATGGCAGCGTACACCTAGCTGGGGGTAGCTGCACAACAAAGCAGCTACCCGCGTGAAAAAACAGATGGATTTGACTTATGAAAAGTTAATTGAAACACACGTGAAGCTAAATTAAACAAAGAAGAGCAGCTGATCTCAAACCGAACCCAACCAGCGAGCAAGCGCCGAGCGAAGTGTGCGCTAATGCTAGCATACACTTAGGCGGCGAAACTCTTGTGCAGTGTAAATTTGCAAAGTTGTGTGGTGTGAGCTGCTGCGCTAATCTTTCCGTCTGCATATATGCAACTTGAGTTCATTGGAGAAATTAATCTGAGAAAGGCTTTGTGTCTTCTTTTCCATAATTTTTTGCTTATTTAATAAATTTTGAAGAAACGCAGCGAATATTACCAACTTTTACTTTGGGAAACTTTGAATACTTGCATATTCTTGTGCAGAGATGTTTCACAGTCCATACTTAAGTTGTGCCCAAATAAAATCTTAACTAAGCATTGTTGGAGTCTGAGTAGTCGTTTGCGTTTCACAGTCAATGCTTAATTTCTATAAAATTTTATTATGATATATGGCGATGTTATGGGCAAGATATGTTTTAAAAATGTCATCCATAAAAATATGTTTGAAATATTTAAATTATAACATGCAATACATAAATTTGCGAGGAAAGTTATATCGAAAATGGATGAAAACAACAAAAGAAGCCCAAATTTCACCGCTAGCGGGTCGGAGTACCTATTGGAACTGGTGGAAATCCCAACCTAATTCCATATTTTTCACAAAAAATAATTTCTTATTATTCTTCTTCTGACAAATAACTGAAAATTCAAAACAATTCAAACAAAAATCAGCTGTTACTTAAGCACTGGGTGACTTATCCATTTTCAGTATTTAAGCACAACTTAAGTATGAACTGTGAAACCGGGCATGAGACAAGTTTCTACAGTGAACTAAAAGAAATTCTGAAAATGTTCAATTTTAAACAATTAGCGAAGCGTTAGCGGGTTCAGCTATAATTAGTTTGGTCACACGCAGCGTTGTACTGCTGAAAAATTTAATACAAGCCAGGTCATAATATGGAAAGTTATTGCCGGCTACAACAAACAAATCGAGTCATCAGGAAGAAGAGACAAGGAACGCACAAGAAATTACATCGGAGAGAGTTGATAAGCGAATTTTGAACACTTCCAACTCTGATCCCTTCAAATCAGTTCCAAAAATTTGCGCATAGCTTATAAAAGAAGGCACACTGTCTGTATCATACCTGAATGAAGCAAATAGTGAAAACTGACAAGCATTTTATGAAGAGCACATATTAAAATTTTTGGCATAAAGTGCTCTGGGCTGATGAATCGATGATTAGACTTCGTTATTCCCACGTTATGGTCTACGTAAAAAAAAAAGAAATATTTGGTTTGAAAAAATTTAAACTTTAAAATTTTATTCACTTCGCTGATTTATATTTCACTTTGATAACTTACTTTTTCTACCTACTCTATGTGGGATATGAGAGTGGAGATAATTCGTGTATATGGTTAAAGCTGGGGCAGGTTTTCACCCGATTTTATAATTTTTGTCATAAAGATACACTATTATGAGTAAAATAACCTCTGAAATTTTCATTGAGATAATTCACATATTTTCCGGTATATGCTATATAATGTAAACAAGAAATTCGAAATCTTTGTATTAGGTATATTGCTGCTAAAAGAAATCTTCATTCCATTCAACTCATTTTTGGTACACTTTTATCCAAAAGTATTTTCTCAAAATTTTTTGCAGGTTTGGCTCGATTTGGACAATTTTTGGCCACAAGTTGACTTATTTTAAGCGAACTATTTAGACAAAGTTTTGTACTGATAAATTCATTGGCATTTGATTTGCATACTATTTAGGGAAAGAATAACATGGAAATGTGTTATATGGGAACTAGGTGTGGTTGTAGTCCAATTTTGCTCAAGTCTGCACTGGAAAAGAGGAATGTTTAGACAATATTACTGATGTTTTTCGATATCGGTTGAGTAGGTGCTGATGTATGGGATTTCACCAAAATATGGGCGGCGCCACGCCCATCGTATTCTTTCGACCTGACTCCTAAAAAGCTTATGTAGCATCTCGTGTGTACACACGTTCATTACAGTTTACAATCTTTTCCCGATAAAATTGTGTCCACGTGCTAAGAATGAATGAAATTGAAATTAAAAGACCTTAGGAACTCCGTTGCTCTCATGGACGGGATAACTTTTGTATTTGCTGAAGATTAAGATTACCGATAGACTCTTCTTGTCATTAAGCGTACGCGTGCAGATATCATCAAAGCTTAATATCGTCGCCCTTATGGACTTCGATTGAAAATATAAAATTACGCAGGAATATGTATAAGAGCTCATCTTCATGGAATCAGCGATGGTGATTTTCCACAGCAACTGCTTAAACTTGGGGAAGTAGTTTTTCCCACTCCAAATTACTGCAATATTCTTCTGGATGAGTCTCTAGGACAAATAGTCACTAGTTTAGATATTTTAGTAGATGCAGTATACCCTGACGGCGAGAATTTTCACGAAAAGGTATTTCATTGGTTCTGTTCTAGGACAATAGTGTCACCCAGGAATGATAGTATCAACGAAATAAACTATCCAATTATTCAAAAAGTTCCCGGAGAAATAAAAAAATACAAATCAAACCGTGACTAATATCGAAGACGTAGTCCATTATCCCCAGGAGTTTTTAAATTCATTAAACACTTCTGAGCTGCCAGCACATGATTTAGCTTTAAAATTGGAATTCCAATTATGCTTTTGAGGAATTTAAGTCCCCCAAGCAAATGCAACGGGACGAGGCTGCTTATTAAGGAATTGAAGGACAATTTAATTGTAGCAAGCATTATCACCGACCCAGCATCTGGTCAACTAGCTCATATACCGAGGACTCTGATGATCTCAAGTAATCTGCGAAACCCATTAAACGGCTTTAATTTCCAATAAAAATATCTTTCGCTCTAACTACAAACAAGTCGCAAGGCCAAACTTTCGAATTAGCACGGATTGACCAGCGAAAAGAATGCTTTACTCATGGCCATCTGTATGTTGGTCTATCACAGGTCGGAGGTCTTCAATTTATAATGCTGCTACAAAATAAATTAACATCAAATATCGTTCACAGGGAAGCTCCGACTAAATAAATTATTTTTCAGGTGCAGAGAAAGTAAAATATATTAGGTTGTCAAAAAAGTCTTGCGGTATTTTCGCTAGTTGGCGCTGAAAGCGCGTAGTTCTAGTTTTATTCGTCGTATCGGGTCATGCTATACCTTTTTGGAAAGCTCATTTTACGCGCTAACTCGTGTTTGATTGATTGTCGTTTCTTTTAAGTCGTTCGTGAGTTATAGCATCGCAAGCATGGAGCAAAATAAAGAGAAAATACGCCATATTTTACAGTACTACTACGATAAAGGCAAAAATGCATCTCAAGCCGCCAATAAAATTTGTGCAGTTTATGGACCCGATACAGTTTCCATTTCCCCCGCCTACGATGGTTTCAATGTTTTCGTTCTGGTGTAGAGGTGGTCGAAGATGCGCCACGCTCCGGAAGGCCTGTCGTCGAAAATTGCGATAAAATCGCTGAATTGGTCGAAAGAGACCGGCATAGTAGCATCGGTCAAGAGCTGGGCATGAGTCATTAAAAATTCATTTGAATTTCAATAAAAAAGAAAAAAAAATTCAATAAAAAATACCGCAAGACTTTTTAAACAACCCATTATAATAAAGGCCTTTTTACAAAAATTAAAACAAAATAATAATACAAACAAATATACTTTCATGTTCGAATTTTCTAAATTTAACTAATTTTTAATGACCCCACGCAATAACCAGAAAGTTATAACTTTTGAAATGATTGTTTAATACACGTGTGAAGCCGGGGCGGGCTGCTAGTAATAATATCATTTTTCAAGGTCAGATCTCTCTTTTTTAAATATAAAACTATCAATGTTTTATCCGTAGGAGAACATTAAAATGGTAAAAAATAATCGAAGACCAAAACTCTATTTTTTCCTGGATGAGTCTTACTGAAATGGAAGCCCCTTATGTACAGCGAGGCTATGTGTAAAAACACATAGTTAATATTATTTTTATATGCTTCTTAAATCTGAGTCAGCTAAGTGCTAATTTTACGCTATCAGTCTTACTAACTTGAGCATAATTAACAGGAATCTAATCATTCCTCAAAATGTCTTCTTTGTAAATATGCTGACTAATTTAAGTTTTGCTGATATTACTAAGCTAAAACATTGTTGTTATAAAATAACAGTCTCATTAGAAAACGTTCATTTGAACGCGACTCTGCACAGAATAAGCTGGCTGCCACCCAAGCACTTGCTCATCCCATCCGGGTGTGAAAATGGAAATGATGCGCGTTTTTCTCTGCACAAAATTTAATATACAGCAGCTTTACTATGCCAATAGAGAGATGGATGCAAACCGTTGCAAAAAACGCTTATTTTCAGCCGCACAAAGAATTTATTGCACGTCCACAGCGGCATCATTCATTGGTCGCGCGGTTTTCACCCAGCCTTTCAGCCTTTTTAACCGTGCATTTGTGTATGTTTTGGTGTGTGTGTACGCTTTCAGTGGCTCGTGTTGGCTGTTGCTTTTGCTGCAGTTGCTATCATCCAGCGACGCTGCGTACGTGCTCGGCTTGAAATAAAATATTATGCACGCTTCGAATTAAAGCCAAAAAAAAACGAAAAAAACAGCTACAAAAAAGCGAGTGCTCAAACCAAACAAACGCTGCACACACATAAATACACACAACTTAAATTTATTTTTGCCATATTTTTGCATTTCGTTTATTTTTTTTTTTTTGTGGCACTTGTTTAATCAACAGTTCATATTTTAACTTTGCAACCGAATTGTATTTGTGCAAAGCAAATTTTAAATTTCACACAGCAAAATTCCATTTCGACTGAAATATTTATTTGTTTTGTTACAAAGTCATTAAAAGCTGCATAAATTGTAATTTGCCAAATATGAAAGTGTGCCCGTGTGTGTCGGTACGCTTGTCAACAAATGCATTCCCAATTCTCATTAAGCGACGTCTGCGTGTGTCAATCGCAGTCGGCAGGCAACATCAACGCCAGCATCTTTGCGGCAGTTCGAACTCACTTGCCTCTGCAGCGTTCACTTGCCAGCCGTCTCAGGAGATTACCAAAGCATTGCATTCAAATTTTGTCATCAACATACAAATTGAGCTGTTTACCAATAACACCAATACCTCGATATTTGTTGTTTTTGCTGCATCGCCATAAGCATCTGCTGTGCAGCAATGAGCCTACACACACACACACACAGACGCACATCCACATCAATGCAAGATGACAATTACTAATTTTGCTAGCAATATCACTTTCAATTCGACCCAAGGTGTGCCCAACCGTAGGCATTATGCTTTATGAAAGCATTCCTGCTACGAATTAAAGGTTACGTATACGCCGTGTATCGCACCTTTGCTCCGTTGACTAGCACGAATTAATGCATACCTAATATGCGTACATACAGGCATACGTAGTATACTCATATGAGATTGAAACAAATGTTTATTTCAATAATGAGTAACTGTAATAGTAAATTGTGTGGAGACTTTGAAAAGAAGCAAAGTTTGTTAAGATGTATGCGTAATGGCTGGAAATAGTAATATTTATACTTGAAACAAATCTAAAAATGCAAAATAAAAAAAAAACAAAAACAATACAAAATTTTAAAAACATAAAATGGATTAATGCTCTCGGAACATGCTGCACGGGCAATGATAGTTAATTCACTTAGCAGTTGTTTGTGAAAAATGAAGGGGTTATTCTAGTCTAGAAATAATTATTTTTTTTCTAAATTTAACTCTTCACGAATATGTCTACAAACGAATTGTTCAAAATTCAAATTTATTTCGAAGATTTTTTGCTGACCCGTCATCCAAACTGGTACAGTCGGAACTAAGCGACCAAAACACATTAGCGAAACTTTAAACGTGGTTTTCTCGAAAATTTCTTCTTCAAAGCGGATCTTCCTTATAGACTTCTCCATGAACTATCCATATCCAAATTTAAATTTTTACTACTTACAAAAAATACTAAATAATCAAAGAAATGTAAAAAAAATTGATTTGAGACAGTCGCCGTTTTGTGCAAAAAATAAGACTTTTCCGACATTATGCTAAACAGTATAATAAACGGTTCCTACCTTTTTTTATTCCCATTCGTAAAAACATTCTTTGGCATTTATTTTTTGCAAATTATCTCACTTAAATGTCCCTCCTTTGAGTCCAATTTCCGATGGCTCGTTCGAGGATTTCAACTCAGAGTGCACATATTTCCACAGGAAAATGTCTAACGGTGTGATATCACACAATCTTGGTGGCCAATCGACCAGCCCAAAACGTGAAATTATTTGCTCACCGATGTGCCCTCTCAATAAATCCATTGATTGATGTGTTGTGTGGAAAGTGGCGCCGTTTTGTTAAAACCAAATGTCGCGGAGATCACAAGCTTCAAGCTCACGCATCAAATAGTCGGTTATCATGGTGCAATAAGGGTCGCCATTGACGATTACGTTCTCACGGAAATCATTTTTAAAGAAATATGAACCGATGATTCTACCAGTCCTCAAACTACACCAAACCGTTATCTTTCTGAATGAAATGGTAGCTCTTGAATCTCTTCAAGCTTTCTTCGTACCACATGCCGCAATTTTACTTGTTCACATACCCGCTTAGCCAAAACGGGCTTCACGCTGAACAAAATTTGGCTCGAAAATGTCAGATCTTCTTGGCAGTTTTTAAGAGCCCATAGAGTGAAGCGATATCGCTTTGGATGGTGGAATGGCTTTAGTTCTTGCACAAGATGCTGTCATTGGAAGATCTCGATGTAAAATGCACTAAATCGTTAAATACCTCAATCTCCACGGTCTTCGTGTACACTCTCAGCTACAGCTGCTATAATTTCTTCACTGAGTGCTGGACGTGGTCTATTCGGTCGAATATTATCAAATAATGAGTGCTGGGTCTCAAGATGGGTAATGCTTTTGCGAAGAGTACGCTCAGTAGGCCAATTATGTTACCTATAAGTTGAAAAACATTCTTTACAGAACGTGAATTTTCGTAATAAAGTTGAACGATTTGAAAACGTTCTTCAGGCGTAGGTTTTTTCACAATGAAATGTCAAAAAATACTGAAAAAATAACATGACAGTTTGACACGACTGATGCGTGATCTGTCAAAAAAAGGCTATTGAAATAAGTACATCTACTTGGATCACCCGTTATAATGATTTTTGTTTTTCTAACAAAACTTATAGCATATATTTCGGTCGGTAAGTGAGTTGTATGTATTTAAAAAATTCCTTGAAAGTATATTCTAGCGTATACCTAAGCAAAGTTCAAATTATTACAAACAGCTTGTCTCTTTCTCCGACCCCAATAATGACTTTCGTCTTTCAACTTGACTTTAAACCGTTCACGTTGGACAAAATGAAACTAAATAGACAAGTTTTCTTAAAAATTATGTGGCATAGCGTTGCAAGAGTATAAAGTGTTCGGTTGCACCTGAACTTAGCCCTTCCTTAATCGTATTTTTTATATTTCCCTGTATTCTTATAATGTGAATAAATAACTAAGAAAAATGTGCATATTTAAAATTTTAATTGCCTCTTTTTACCGCGCTTCAAAAATTGACTGTAAGGCCTGTAATCAATCTGATCAAAATTAACACGGACTTACCCGTTTAAACTGAGCACACAAACCGTATCGATAATCAACATTTTTTCCATATCCTTATCCTAATGCTTATCCTTATACTTATTATTTTCCTTATAATTTTCCTTATCTCTTTCCTTATCCTTATCCTTATCCTTATCCTTATCCTTATCCTTATCTTATCTTATCTTATCCTTATCCTTATCCTTATCCTTATCCTTATCCTTATCCTTATACTTATCCTTATCATTATTTTCTTATTTCTAGTACCTTATCTTATCCCTTATCCTTATCCTTTTCCTTATCCGTATCCTGGTTCTTACTGTTATCCTTATCCTTATCCTTATCCTTATCCTTATCCTTATCCTTATCCTTATCCTTATCCTTATCCCTTATCCTTATCCTTATCCTTATCCTTATCCTTTTTCTTTTCCTTATCCTTATCCTTATCCCTATCCTTATTCTTATCCTTATTCTTATCCGTAAAAACAGCTATCAATTTTCATTTTACGTAAATCACAGTACTTGAACAAGCTGTCTTTATTCTATACAAAACTTTCAACATCCTCACAGAACCTCTATATCTCAAATAAATATTTTTCTCGCATAATTTCGCATACATTCTTTAAACTGAGTTCTACGTTTTTCAACCTACGGTAGCTTCCTATCCAACTAAGAAAACTGACATTAAATCGTTTTAAAAACTAATATTCAGCACATGTTTTACAGTATACCTTCATTACATTTATTTTTAAATTGCGACAAAATTTCACGACTTATCATTACACACTAAATACTGAATAATGCAATAATTCCACCGCCGACGAAAATTGGCATTAAATGTCTGGCTGCAGTCTCGCCTTTGCCGCACCAATGCGCCTAATAAAATACCCGAACACCTAGCGGCGCTATGCAGCGCTTCAGTTGATTCAATTCGGAACCGTAATGCTGCGAACAAAAAAATTATAGAAAACGAAGAAACACTAGTTAAGCCCGGAAATGTGCCTACTCATATTTAATTCAATTTGCAAAACCACGAATAGCCAGAAGTTGTTAGAAGCAGTGAGCAGTAGTGAGCAGCAAGCCTGCAGTCGCTTTATGGTATAAAACTATTTGCATAGGCTCTCAACGATATGTAAATATTGCAGTGGCGCAGTCAATTACAGAGAGTCTACACGAGCTGACATTGAAAAGCTTTACATCGCACACACGCACACATACACCACTCAATTTGCATTCAAAGACGTCCTTTGATGACAAACCGGTTAAATTGTCGTCTACTGACCGCGGGACATAGTGAGTTTGAAGGGATATAGTGAAAATGCATGTGCACATACAGGACAAATCGTATATGTATGTATGTATAGGTGTACACATCTCAAAAGCTTTTTTCTTTTCAGTCGGCCCACACATTGCTTACCTTGAAATGTAATATTCTGTCGTATATCGCCTATAGAAATGTTGGTGAAAGCATTTAGCGTTTGGTTTACTGTTGCATGATTTATTTTTACAGAATCTTTATGAAACCTTCTTCTTCTCATCACCATCCATCCTCTCTTTAGGCAGTCTAACAGGTAAATTGAAAAGTCCCCGGCCTGACACAGAGATGGCGCTACTAGAATTAAATCCAATTTATTTTTACTCGTAGTTACCCCAAACCCTCAAAAGGTGTATAAATTTGGCAGCTGTCGGATGATTAGTTTGTGAAATACATACATATGTAAAACATTTTGAGTGAAGGAGCTTTTGTTGCAGTGAAAACAAATGGATGAAAAGGAATTTCGTGTGTTAATAAAGCATTGCTTTTTGGAGGAACCCATACTGCTGGATTCGATTGATCAACATAACTTGGACTCTGCATCAGGGAAATCAACCGTTGACAAACGTTTTGCTTAGTTTAAACGAGGCGAAATGAGCACCGAGGACGATGAAGGCAGTGGACGCCCTAAAGAGGCTGTTACCAACGAAATCAAATTAAAAGTACACAATATAATTAGGATGACTGTAAAGTGAAGTGGTTCGCGACAGCAGGCACTCTAAAGATATCAACAGAATGTGTAGACCATATTATTCTTGAATATTTGGATATGAGAAAGCTCTTTATAAAAAAAAATATTATACACCAAATTTAGTCGTTATCGGTCGAGTAGGTCCTGAGATATGGCTTTGCACCGAAATGTTGGCGCTGCCACGTTTATCGCCCATTCTGACTCTGGCTCCTTTAAAGTTTTATTGTATCATCCCAGGTGTAAAATTAAGTGGCCTGGCGTATCTCGATCCTAAGGTCTAATCGGCATCATCAAAAAGGCTGTGCAGTAAAGTGGTTTCAAAGTCTCTACGCCACATTGCCTTAGATTAGAAAAAGCACCACTAGTCTGGTATCAGTGTCAACCATTATCCGATTGAAGACACTAAAGCTCCGTTCGGATTATCTCATCTCATTAACATCGTTACTAAATTTTGACCCAGACAGCTACATTTGAAATGTACGCGCAAACCGAATCAATATTTTTTTTTCTGTATTGTTGCAACCTTTTTTAAAGTTCGATCTCTATAAGACAATTAATGTGTCTTTGCATCACTTTGTTTAGGACGTGAAAGGTTTGTCTGCTGAAATTTTTAATTAAAAAAATAGCAATAAAAATTTAAATGTTGCTAAAGTGTTTTGGTGAGACCACTTTCATCATCCATTACAAACACAAGCATTTGAGTGACACAAGTATGTATAAGGAGATCGTGAAGTCATCGAAAACTTGCCTCAGGGATGTCGTATTGCCACCTCTGTTATCAGCGGAAAAGTTAAAGAAACAATACTTGAAAATCGTCGTGTTGGTAGCAAAGAGTTAAAAGACGATGTCAAAATCTCTGTGGTTCACTCAACCGTTTTGGTTCATGTCTAGGCTATGAAGCCTTTCAATGCTCGTACCACAATAACGGAGTCTTTCTCAAAAACGACGTCGTGTAGAGATCGTTAAAGATCTGCTGACTACGTAGCTGAGAACCCAGCATTCATCAAACGTATCACTACTGGTGGCAAGACGTGGGTTTATGAGTATAAAGTCGAAACTGTCCAACAATCTAAAGATCCAATGTTTTTGAGAAAAATTTTGTTCAGCGATAAGGTACATTTTTGGCTCAATGGGTATGTAAATAAGATAAATTGCCACATTTGTCATTTACATATTTTTCAAATACCATATTTTTGTAAAGTTTTATTCCGCTATCATCATTGGTTCCTAATGTACTATATATTATACAGAGAAGGCATCAGATGGAATTCAAAATAGCGTTATATTGGAAGAAGGCGTGGTTGTGAACCGATTTCACCTATATTTCGTACATGTCATCAGGGTGTTAAGAAAATATTATATACCGAATTTCATTGAAATCGGTTTAGTAGTTCCTGAGATATGGTTTTTGGCCCATAAGTGGGCGAGGCCAAGCCCATTTTCAATTTTTAAAAAAAGCCTGGGTGCAGCTTCCTTCTGCAATTTCTTCCGTAAAATTTAGTGTTTCTGACGTTTTTTGTTAGTCCGTTAACGCACTTTTAGTGATTTTCAACATAACCTTTGTTGGGAGGTGGGCGTGGTTATTATCCGATTTCTTCCATTTTTGAACTGTATATGGAAATGCCTGAAGAAAACGACTTTGTAGAGTTTGGTTGACATAGCTATAGTAGTTTCCGAGATATGTACAAAAAACTTAGTAGGGGGCGGGCCACGCCCACTTTTCCAAAAAAATTACGTCTAAATATGCCCCTCCCTAATGCGATCCCTTGTGCCAAATTTCACTTTAATATCTTTATTTATGGCTTAGTTATGACACTTTATAGGTTTTCGGTTTCCGCCATTTTGTGGGCGTGGCAGTAGGCCGATTTTGCCCATCTTCGAACTTAACCTTCTTATGGAGCCAAGGAATACGTGTACCAAGTTTCATCATGATATCTCAATTTTTACTCAAGTTACAGCTTGCACAGAGGGACAGACGGACGGACGGACAGATAGACATCCGTATTTCGACTCTACTCGTCGCCCTGATCACTTTGGTATATATAACCCTATATCTGACTCTTTTAGTTTTAGGACTTACAAACAATTTCATCTAGCAACAAGAATAAAAACAACGGTTTAATGTGGTTTGTTGGCCGGTGGAATCATCGGTTCACATTTCATCTAAAATGATGGCGGTGAGAACATATCCGTCAAAGTTGGCCATTATCGAGAGAACACTTCGTTGAGCAAATAGTTTCACTTTTAGGGCGGGTCGATTGGGCACCAAGATCGTGTGATATCACGCCGTTAGACTTTTTTATATAAAAGTCTAGGCAGACAATCCCGCTTCGATTCGAAATGCTCCAACGAGTCATCAAAAATTGGACACAACGGATGGACCATATGAGACGTAGCCGTGGCCGACATTAGAACGAGTTAATCCTAAAAAAATAAATGCCAAAGAATTTTCTTTCAAATGATAATAAACATTCGATATTAAACATCGAAATTAATCACCCTTTAGAACCTGCTAATTGAGGTAGTTCAAAACAGCAACAATAAATATTGCTTCAAAAGTTATGCGAAATGTTCAAATGATCCTCTGCTTACTCAATACAAATTTCTTTAAATTTAGCATACTTTTGGGATACCAATTTCCTTTAAATTCTGGTTTAGAAGCATGAATTTCAGGTAATTTTTAAATTCAAAACAGCAATTAATAACATTAAATATTGCAGAAAAAAATTAAAAACTATAAAAAGTAAAAAATTTTATGAGCTGAAATGTTCTAAAAAATGATCCTCTGCTAGTTATCTGAAATCAAAAAAAAAAGATTATTAATTTAGAATAATGTCTTTGGGAAAAAAATTTAGCATGCCAGAAAAAACGGTTTTTTGGGATATTTCCAATTTCCTTTAAAAATCAAAAACAGTAGAACCTGCTTTAATAGTGAAAAACGTTTTCATTAAGAAACGACCAATGTCTCTGCAAAAATAAGTCATTTTGAGCTTGTCAAATTTTTGAAAGTCTAAACTTTAAGATATGCAAAAGAACAGATTTTTTCCACGAATACCCCCTTAAATGCACAAATTTAAGAAACGACCAAGCACATGCTTGCCATTTTTATGCCAACCCATTTTTTGCCATAGCGCCGGCAGAACTACATAGTAAAATTTCTTAATGAAAACCAAATGAAATGTATCAAAATCCCGGAAACGTGTATCGAGGTGCTAACACGCATGCGGCAGCAGTGGCAACAAATAGCTGCAACTACAAGATAAGCCAATAAGTCAGTCAGGTCATGTAGTCAACTCGTTGAGATGGCGCGCGGCAGCGGCCCCCTGGTCGTCACACGCATTTCCTTAAAGAAAGCAAGCGGCAAACAAACAACGCCTTACACGCCACCAGCCAATATATTTATTTAATAAACGCACAGAAGATGCTACAAGCAACAACAAAAACCACAACAACAACAACGGTGAATGCAATAACTCAAGAAGACACAGGGGCCGCTGCAGTTGTACAGTTGCTGCGGTGAACAAGCGCACACACACAGCGAAAACTTCTTGCTAACACGTTCGCATTGAACGCGTGCAAAGTGCCAGGCAGCGCAGGCGAGGCAACACGGCGAAATGTGTTGCGTGCCACAAAACACAAATAGCAAAATGGCAAATGGCAATTCTACGGAGCAAAATAAACATGCAAGAGCAATAAGTAAAAGAACGGCATAACGGCATAACTGCAAGAATTCAACGATGATAGATGAGCGCATGTGTGTGTGTGACTGGTGTCTATGTGTGTTACGGCAACTTGGCTAAGACATAAGACAAAGGCGAAGACGGTCTTTTGTGTTACTCATACGCCCCATACACCATGCACATGCATGTAGGTGTACAACAACAACAACGACAAGGAAAATAACAGCAAAACATTGGGCCGGTTGCACATGATTTTATTTATGAGCGCAATTTATGCATCGCTCACAGACGCTGCGGGACTGGGTGCCTAGTTGATGAACTGCCCGCTCAAGCCGCTGCTGGCGGAGCAGGAATGGCCTCATAAACTGCCACATACATTCCGAAACTGTTCGAATGCTGGCATACAGAAATGCCACTGTCGTCCTGTTATGTGTTTGTATGTATGTATATGTATTTGTATATCGGCGCACTATCACATTCAAGGAAACGAGCCGTTGTGGCAATTTTACCGAATTTTACGCCGAAATTTTATGGAATTTTGACAAATTGACCGTTAAGTGCAGATGACTGCTATTACTTGACTATTATGTTGATAAGTTTCGTATGTGATTTGTTTATATATAACGGTATTAATACGTGTAGCTAAAAGTTGTGCCTCAGGGCTGGATACATACAAAATTATTTAAAGTAAATTAAGAGGAGCATAATTTTATTAGTTACATACTGTCATAAGCGACGTGGCATTTATTGGCTTCAACCAAATTTGATACATTGGATTATTTTGATATTTCTATTATGCTGTGAAAATAAACGTAATCAGTCTGAAACCACTCCTACTTCCCATTTAACGCAACTCTTGAATCGCATTCCAACAGATTTTTCACTTCGTAGTTTGCAAATCAAGAACCACTTAATATATCGGCATAAACAATTGCACGCATATTGCCCTTAAGGTGCGACATCTCAAGTATTAAAACTATAAAATTGGACAATAACTGTTCTCCCCCCCTTATACCGAAGTTGTGAGCTCCAGTGCGTACGGCTGCCCTTTTGTCGATCGGTCAATATGTGAGATAAATAATTTAAATTAAAAACTAATCTTTTAATAATTTGAATTTAATAGTTTGTTTGTAATTTAAAACTGGGTTGAATCGGGTCAATATTTTCCTAAATGTTTTTGGTAAGTGAGAAGTGTTGCAATATTGGCATTAAACTGATTTTTAAAATTACTCTAAAGTTACTGTATTTTTGAGAACTTAAGCTCAAACAAACTGTTGAAGTATTGATAAAAGTATGTAAAGTAAAGTAAAGTAAAGACATTAAATAAAAATATGTGAAAAGGCTTAGGTTGCGTTAAGAAGGCGAACCTAACAGGTATCTCACTCGGACAACTTTGAACGACAATCGGTCACATTACCAACAACTACCACATAATTGATCAAGAGACTATCACAATTCGACAAAAGACTTTAAGTCTATCAAAAATTTGTTGAGAGGGCTAATGTTAGTTTCATGTGTCAATGTCTCCTAGTTTGCTGAAGATAAGAAAGTATAAAGTTGCCGAGATGTTTCAACCACAGTGTTGCAAAGACTAAGCAATGAAGAGAAAGTGCATGGGCGTTTCTACCTCTCCTTCCATCTTTTTCAAGACGTTCACAAATGCCTGCTAAGCGCACACACGGTCTATTGGTCTAGTGCTAGAACACAAGATGAGAATGGAGATCCAACCACAGGACATTATTGGCTTGACAACGGTTTTTTTGAGCCACGAAATCCACTTTTAGTGGGAATCCCCACTTTTCCGCTATAGCTCGTCTACAGCAATATAAGGGAGCCCATGCATTCTTTACTCGTTGCATCCTCCCAATATCCATCCTCCATGCAAGCTTTCTATCAAGGATAACTCCTTGAATGTCGAAATTTTATACCTTCTGGTAAATAAACCATTTCAATTTTACTTATATTGCCGGCTAAGCCGTTTTTGTTTGATACCACGTTGAGTTACCGCTTGGTTAGTTGGTATAGGGTATTTAAAAATATACCTTTTTATGAGGAAAGAGGCATACCATGCAGAGAATATAATTATTGAAATAAGAAATATGTATTTATCCCTCGCATTATTTAATGGAATACATACGACTCCATCTTTTGGCGGTCATCATTTCTTTACTTAAAAATATTTATTTTCTCCTTTCAACTTTCTGAGAAGATACCACTTAAAGCTATCTGAAACGTGTACCGAAATTACATGTGGACTTTTTAATTCAATTTACTGATATTGCTTCTTTCAAGAAATATGTAAGCATAGTGAGAAGGTTGCTGGACGCCCATCGTATATTTATCAAAAGAAATTAAACATCCGAATCTGGCATCAGAGTTTATTTTTTTAATTTAATTTCCACCGTATTAAACATTTTCCAAAGAAAATGAAGTACACTATTACATTTAACGAAGAGGCGCATATTACTTGTTCCCATGATAGTGTGGCAGTATGACCGGAACATCTTCTCCTTTATTGGAGTAGATACCGCTTACACGGTTATAGCCGAGTTTACGACAGCGCGCCAGTCGTTCTTCCTTTTCGCTGTTTGTAGAGAGGTCCTTCTCCACCTGGTTTTTTCAACAGAGTAGAGGCCTTCCCCGTCCTCTGTCTCTCCGTTCGAGTACTGCGTCGAATACTCTAAGAGCTGGAGTGTTTTCATCCATTCGGACGACATGACCTAGCCAGCGCAGCCGCTGTCACGAATCCCATATCGAATTAGCGCTTCTTTTAATGGCTGTAGTAGTAGATGATACAGGGATCAGCTCGTCTCAGTTCTTGTCGCGTCATCGCACTTCTTGAACGGCAGTGATGTCAGCCTTTACTCTTACGAGGGCATCAACCAGCTGGTCAGCAGCACCTTCCCAATTAAAAGACCGGACATTCCAGGTGCATGTCCTTAAATCATCAAAAGGTGGGTCTCTTATCCAAGGCTGCTTTTTTTTCTTTTCATTGGGGGTTGTTTTTTACGCTGCGAGTCCGAACCCTAGTGCACAGCAGGGATGGTGTTCGTCTTCTCACTTTAGATCGCCTTCAAACGGATATTTTTTGGAAACTTGGTCTATGACCGGAAGTCGTAATATATATAAAATAATTGATTCTGACCACTCCCAAGGTTGATTGTTTTATGAAAATGGGAAACAAAATTCCATTACCCGGTTTTTATGGCGTCATATTTTATGTGCAGGTACCACAACCGTGATATAGTTCCCCTCTGTACTTATGCAGGTTAAAACTCATTAATAGAAATTGCCATAGATTCTCTACTCTCCCTAATTAAGTCGAATTTTTACGTTTCCAAAAAAAAAAATATTCTAATCTAACTAGAATAACGTCAAAATTTCGTAGCGTTTTGTATAATCCATCTCATGTTAGCGATATCAAGCTTGTTAAAAGTTCTCCTGCAGCATATTTATCCATTATGCACTACTTTGCTGAGTTTCATCGCAACCGTTCCAGCTAAAATAATAAATTAAGGGCACTATGCCATTGTATTCGATCCCCAGAGGCTGTTTTCTCTTTCCAGACTTCAAAAAATGGTTTATTGGAAAAAATGGTTACTTTGAAGGCCTTCAATCTTCACTCTATCGAACTGGCTTGGAAAATATGGAAGACCTTTATAACAACTGCACTATCCTGGATGGAGATTATGTCGAAGAATAAAATCACATTCTAATTTTCATTAAAAAAATATTCTACATTGTTGAGTCAAGGACTTTTCTTTTTCTTTATACTAGTCAAGTATATTTCACTTAAGGAACTACAAATCCTCTTACGTATTACTTTACAACAAATAAAAGAACTTATTGTAAAACTAAAAAAAAAAACAACTCTGAGAAACGGCAGTACTTCTGTCATGCCATGCTTAAATATACCGTTGTGATTTGCATTCATTGCATAAATATTTGCATATTTATGTCCACAATCAGGTGTGTAAATTACTTATGTATGCATGCTAACGGTTAATTGTATGGATTGTGAACAAAACTGCATTGCAGCCATGAATTCCCAGTGCTTTTCAGTTTTAATTACAACTAACCAACTTCATCACGCTAATCAAACATAATCGCATAATAATAATCAAATAAAACAACTAACACTTGCACACTTTGCAAACAACAACAAAAAAACAAGGATACGAGCTGCCTCAGCTTGGCGTATGCTTTTTCGCTCAAATGCAATCACATTTACATATATTCATGTATTCAATGAATGCATGTATGTGTGTATTTGTGTATGTATGCGCGTGTATGCCCTGGCATGTCGGGTCGCCATGCATGCTACGGTCTACCTCTTAAGGATATGAGCAATGTTGCGAATGTGGCATGCCAGGATCATCACAGAGCCGCTTGGTGTAGCTAAAAAAATACAACAACACCAAGTCGTATGGAGAAAGCGTCATAAGTGTTAGTTGAAAACAAACTTTATTTGCCTTCGTCACATTTCTATTTGTGCATATTTTCATGTTTTCCGGAAGTGACCCGACCACGCGTCCTGCTCACTGGCCACAAGCGGATGGCTTAACAAAGCCATTGTGGTCAACTTAGTATATATGACATCCCTGCTAATGGGTGGTGCATATGTAAGTTCAAATATAGTATATGATATGATGGAAGAGATCGTAATAAAATAGTTACTAAATATGTTTTATCTCTCCCTGTTCTCGATTCGGTCCAAAGGTTAACTCTATAGTTATAGCAGTATCGCTTCCATAAAGAATTTGAGGATAGTCCTTCTATAACATTAGGGAATCAAAAATGAAATGGCGCTGCCCCTCTTTTCAGCAGTAATGATGAAATAATTATTAAATTTCTATGAGAAGAATTATCTTGGATAATTTGATAATTATTTAGATAATGATTTTATTGTGATTGGAGCAAACATACTCGTATGTAACATGCCTTTTCAATCAGAAGCAAACCAACAACAGTCAGACAACAGTTTATGGACCATTTGAAACATTTGAAAGAGATAATCTTCGATAAATAAATGCCGAAGAGTGTTCTTTCGTAAGATAATAAGCATTTCCCATTAAATTTTAAGTTTCTGTGTTTTTTCTTTAAACAATTAGAGAAGATCAAAATAGATATCTAGTGTATAGTTGATCTTCCTTAACTCGAAGTTATCCATAAACTTGAGTTGGCAATAGAAGTCAAATGTCATACAGATTTCCTTCCATAACTCAAAGTCTCTCTAAACGAACTTTTTTGTTGATTATAATGCTTCGAGTTTGGTGAAATCATCTTCGCTTAAGTGTAAAATGTATGCTTCGGCGATTCATCTATCAATATTTTCATCTTGGGTACCAGCTTCTAGAACACCTCAGCTCATCTTATAAATGTATAAATGTTATAAATGTCTTTATTTACATTTTGAAACTTCTTTTCCATGCTGAAGTACCATATACCGGAGATATCGGTTTTAAAGAAATCCCATTCAAGCGATGACTTTTCGTACTATCTTCAAGACAAAAAAGAACTAATTAGAACAGAGCTCAAGTATAGAATGATTAGTATGATATCGAAATTGCTTTTAAACTGGATCTATATTTGACATAGCAGTTGAAGTCTAATCTGTCAAAGCTCATCTTTTATAACTTTGTAAGCGATGAATATACAGTAGTATGGAGTATATCTTGACTAAACTGTATACTCTTATCTGTTGTCTCTCTGACGATCGTTCACCGACTGTGGCCTTTCGTTGCCGTCATATAAAGAGTCACTGTGCCTAAAAGTAAACAGTTTGGTAGATTATTCATTTAGAGTAATGAACTAAATATTTTCGTCTTTTTGTTCTCAAAAATTCGGTTAGAACTATTATTCTCGTAATGTTAGTGTGTGAGTATGTCAATGCTCCTCTAGAGGTAAATTTTTTTTATTTGGGTAATATTTGTGTTTTGAAAACTTTCTCAAAAAATTTTACTATTTTTTTATATTATTCTACATTACAAGCGGAGTGTGGCCTTGAATAATTCAAATATCAGAAGTTATCAATTTCAACCATTTTCAACCATATCTATTCCTAGCGCATCTGACCTCTTCGGAGTAAAGAAAAACTATACGAAAGTAAATTTAAAGTCTGTTTATATTTCAGAACGCTTTGAAAGTCTAAAAAACCACTTTAAAATTCATATTACATGGATATATATCAGAATATCTGAAAGCAATTAAACCATTTATGAGGTTATAGCTCAGCTCTTCAAAGGCCACTTATCTACCATACAACGGTTCGATCCGAACAACTGTTTTTATCTGGCCACTTTTAGTTATTATAAGTGATTTATTATAACGATAGGAAATTTTGAAATTTGGAACCACCCCATAACAAAGTATTCAAATGTTCGACAGTTTCTCACATATTCATCGCATACCCATCTGAAGTGCACAAGAAGTGAATAAAAACAAATATGTGCCGTAGTGAGCTGTGAGTGGCACCCAGCGGCAGATTGGTGGCAGGCAAATGGCAGCACAGGCTAAGCTCGTACGAGTCTTACACAAATTCCTCCTCGGTAATGATTAAATTAAATTTACTGAATTTCGTTACAGTTAACCGCAGTAGAGGACCCACTGTCACTTTTTATAACAGCTTGGGCAGACTTGTTTTGAAGACCAGTTCACTTGAAGCTTGGGTAAATGAATATGTTTGCGGTTAAAGTGTTTACAGAAAAATCAGACAGGTGGACAAATTTGACTTGCCCATATTTGCACATTTTGTGGTTTACTTAAGTAAACAGTTTAAGATTTTTTTAAGGGCGGAGATTCGAAATTGAATATATGCTGAGCTCTTATTTAGTCAATGTTATTATTTAATAATAAAATTTGTCCGACAACTTAATGTTGTATCTAACTCTAATTACTATATAGTATATCTCGGTTTGGTTCATCACAGAACACTTACACTACGAAGTCAGGTCTTTCTCCACCTTGTCTTTCCAACGGAGTGGAGGTCTTCCTCTTCCTCTGCTTCCCCCGGCGTTTACTTTGTCGAATACCCTCAGAGCTGGAGTGCTTTCATTCAGTCGGACGACTTGATCTAACCAGCGTAGCCACTGTCTCTTAATTCGCTGAACTGTGTCAATTTCGTCGTATATCTCGTAGAGCTCATCGTTCCATCGACTGTGGTATTCGCTGTTGCCAATGCGCAAAAGACCATAAATCTTCCGCAGAACCTTAGTCTCGAAAACTCGTAACGCCGACTCATCAGGTGTTGTCATCGTCCACGCCGAAGACCGATATCTCAAAAACTGAAGGAATAGTTCCCGTATATACAGACGGACCTGGCTAAATCGATTCAGCAGAGCGTTTTCGGGACGTAAGCATTTAGTAGATCGCAGATTCATCGCCAATAATGATATGTTTTACGACATCCTGAAAGTGGGAAAGCATTGTTTAACAGACGTTCACACGATCCCGTTTTTTGAAAAATTTTAGTGATTTTGGAACTAACCGTGCTTTAACTTTCCTTAGGCTCAAATGGTCTTTCAAAATGTTTGTCAATCGTCATTCCAATATTCCAACGATACTCTGACAGTTAATCGTCGATGCTCATGCACCAATTTCTCTATTTTATTGACGTGTCGATCATTAGTTGATGTTGTTGGCCGTTGTGGTTCGTCGTCAACGCGTTCTCGACCATCTTTGAATAATTTGTACCAATCAGAAACACTTGCTCGCGACAAAAAATTATCTTCGAAGGTCTTTTCCTACATTCTGAACGTTTCGCCAGCAGAAATTTGATGCCGCATACAAAATTTAAATAAACTTCTCTGTGGATTAATTTCACTCTTCGAAATTCACTTTATGTACTTCAGAAAGAAAAAAGTATAAGATACTTCTTCTTCTTTACTGGCGTAGATACCGCTTACGCGATTATGCCGAGTTAACAACAGCGCGCCTGTCGTTTCTTCTTTTCAGTACGTGGCGCCAATTGGATATTACAAGCCAAGCCAGGTCCTTCTCTCGCAACGTCGACTCATCACTAATGGTTATTTTGATGTGACCTTTGAACCAGATGTCACTGACAGTCATACTAGCTTGGAAACAGAACAAATATTTCGACGAATGGGTTTTCGCGCGACATTTAAATTAAAAGGTCTTACTACTTTTTGCCTAGCGGATAACAATCTGATTTATTTAAGTCACACACCCCTACCATTTTCATTATATTTTTTTTCTGCCAATGTTTAGAGCGTGCAAATATTAATTTACCCTCATGTACATACATAACATCTGGCAACACCCATATCTGGCCTCGTGTAACAGCTCCATTTCCGTAAAAAAGATCTAAAATGAGACTTTATTTATATTTGAACTAGGAGTGCATTATTTTAAAACATGTAATAAATAGAAACAACATATTTTATGCAAATTTACATATTTTTCATAAACACGGCCTGCGTGCTAAGCAAACACTGCCGTTTTTCTGGTATTTGTATACACATATACTCGCGAAAATATATTTATGACTGTGTGCCGCGGCAGAAAGTAACGCTGCATATTTTCACGCGCTTTTGCCTGGTCGATTGGGCAAACACGAGTTCGGCACTTAAATTTAATAATCGCGCATGCAATTTAACAATCACGCAGGGATTTCCGCTCAAAGGCCACATGCAAGTGCGACAAAAACCAAACACTAGCCACAACCATTTACCGCAGTATGCATAAAACATAAGATATCCATATGTGATATAATATATACATATATGTGTGATTATATGTACATATTTACATGGACAGAATAGTGTGAAAAATAACAGCAGCCAATGTAAAAATGCAAATAGAATGCAGAGTTAACAAGAAAAAAGTTAACCCGAAGTTAACGGGAGATCCAAGCAGAGGTACCTTTTTTCAAAAGCCTTTTTTTGACAGATCACCCGCGAGCCGTGTCAAGCTGTCATATTATTTTTGTTCAGTACTGTTCATCATTTCAACATAGAAAGACTTACTCCTGAACAACGTTTAGTACAACTCGTTCAACTTTATTACGAAAGTACACGTTCTGTAAAAAATGTGTTTCGCTCGCTTCCCTTAACTTATGGTCAACATAATCAGCCTACTGAGCGTACTATTCGCAAAACCATTACCCATCTTGCGAAGCGGCACTGATTATTTGATAATATATAACCGAATAGACCACTGAAGAAAATATAGCAGACGTAGCTGAGAGTGTACACGAAGACCGTGGAGAGTCGATTCGGCGGAGTTCATAACAACTCGGACTGACGTAACGAACGACTTAGCGCATTTTATGCCGAGATCTTAAATTGAAAGCGTACAAAATACGGCTTGTCGAGAACTGAAGCCCCAAGACCTTCACAAGCGATATCGCTGAAAAGTTCAATGATGATCCTACGTTTTTAGAACGAAATTTTTTTCAGCGACTCCCATTTATAGCTCAATGGGTACATATTTAAACAAGCGAAAGCCGCATTTGGGACTAAGAGCAATTTAAAAAGATTCAAAAGCTGTCATTTCATCTAGAAAAGAGCAACTGTTTGGTGTGGTTTGTGGACCGGTGGAGTCATCAGTCCTTATCAAAAATGATGCTGATGTTAACCGACTTTTTGCGTTTCAACAAGATGGCGCCACTTTCACGTTTTAGGCCGGTGGATTGGGCTCCAAGATCGTGTGATATCACACCGTTAGACTCGAAAATTTTTATAAATGGTATATGGGAGCTAAGTGAAGTATTGGTTCGGTTAAACCAAACAGACAAACCATTGTCAGAAAGGGATTATCCCTGAATTTCTATTATGTATCCCATATATTGATCGATATTTACGGTCAAAAGTCAACTTCAACGATATTGCGGTCCACATATTCAGTACCTGAAGCTTGAATAGTTTTGGTGGTATTTGGACAATATTTGGTCATTATTCGTGCTTGGTTTTATCCCGTTATATTTATTCCGTAGGTAATTTGTGTACTAGGAAGTAAAAGAATCAAATGAAATTTAAAATTGTGTTTTATGGGAAGTAGGCGTGGTTGTAATCCGATTTCGCCAATTTTCGTACTGTGATATAGAGATGTGAGAAGAATGCCACGAATTAAATTTAGTCGAAATCGGTCTAGCTTGTCCCGAGATATGGGATATGGGAAAGTGGGCGGTGCTATAAAGCCCTCTCATCCAATCTCGTGGTTTCAAAACTTGTTGCCCACAGGTGCCCCTTGCTACTACGATTCCCTGCGTCGAAGTTTTATATCTTAATTTAGTGCTTATTCTGGCGTGCCTACGTGTTTGGTTAATGGCATCATGCAGCAAATGCAGCAGTGGTTCATCCCGCAAACCAAGTTTCATCAAAATATCTCAATTTTTACTCAAGTTCCGGCTTGCACAGACGGACGGACGAACGGACAAACAGACAGTCACCGGGTTTTCAACTCGTCTCATCATCCTGATCATTTATATACATATATATACTATATAACCTTGTTTAACCCTATATCTATCTCGATTATTTTTTAGTGATACGAACAACCGTTAGGTGAACATATGCAACACATTACAAGAGTATAAAAACATGGCACCATTGTATTATTTGCTACTACACTATGAACAGGGTATATTAAGTCAGCCACGAAGTTTGTACTCGTAACACCCAGAGGAAAACGTCAGAGACTCCAGCTATGCTCGTCTGTCTGTATATACGCGAACTGCTGCCTCATTTTTTAGATATCGATCTGAAAGTAGAGCTGAAACAAACTGAACTAACGAATATGTCCTTGTATTGAAAACATTTTACTTTTGCATCAACTAGAGATCTCCATGAAATTTGGTGTGGATTGTTATTCAAAGCAGCGGTACAGCCATGATACAAACTGATAGATCAAAATTCAGCCCTTGTATGGAAAATTCTTTTATTTTACTATTTATTTACCAAGGTAACCCTACAATCTCCGAAGAAATTATTTAGATCTGACTACTAAAGCATAAAGCTGCCATACAAAGTGACTGATCAAACGCAATATAAAGATAAGAAATGTACCTGTGAAGGGTATTATAACTTCGGTACAGCTGAATTAAACGTTTTGTCTTGTCTTAGTAAAAAGTTTCTATGCCATTTACGCTTCTTCCGAAAAACTCCTATTTTTAACTTATCGGATGCCGCAGAATTGCTTGCCTCCGCTTGTCAACGCGGGCTTTTAATAAATTTGTAATCCACGCTGTTATTTATTTATTTATAAACTGTACATGCGTACATAACACAACAATATTTATTTATTTACATTGCAATCCGCCATTAATCACTTGTTCATTTATGCCGCGGCTGGGGCTCAGCACGCGTGTGGCAGAGTCACGCACACGGATTTTCGGCTGGCGCTCTATTTGTCAGCTTTAACGCCTATTATTCGGTTATTATATATTTTTTCCACTTAATTTATTTTTATTTTATTTATTAATTTTTTTTTGTACTTTTTTCTTTTCTTTTTTTAGCATTTTTTGAGAACTGCATCCAATTTTCGCTATCGCAATTCAATTTGTAATGAAAATGGTGAAAATATTAACGCAACGTCAATTTGCTTTGTAAATAATTTGTAGATTTCATTATTTATTTGCTCATTCGCTGTTTTATTGCTGATAATAATGTCATTTGCCACACTTTGCGTTGGCATCTGCACTTTTGATGGTTTTTATAGCGTTCTCTTTATGTGTATGTATGTGTGTGTGTGTGGGCACAAACGATTTTTCCACGTTAATAATATTATTATTAATGTGTGTTAATTAACTACAAATTGTATTTATTTCTTTTGATTTCAGTTTTTTTATAATTATTTGTTGTTGGGTTTACGTGTGGTGAACATAAGGATACTCATGAATTTTCAATTGAATTAAGATTTATTATATACCTACATATGCATGCAAATGCCTATAAATTAAATATACACATTAAGTCAAATAATTTAAATATGCTCACCGCCCCCTACTAAGTTTTTTATATATATCTCGAAAACTAATATAGCTATGTAAACCAAACTCTTTAGAGTCATTTCCTTCAGGTATTTCCATATACAGTTCGGTGAATGGAATGTTTTACGATGGTTTAATGTTGTATGTAAGAATTTGGTTCGAGTGGTTCATACATTCGCTTAGCAAAGTTCTGCACCACTCATTTTTAAACATGTATGACTAAGTAACAACGTAGCCAATTTGGAAGAGATTACTGCTTTGTTGTTCATAACCCTCTTCTACGTACATTGTGACAAAACAACCTTCAGAAATTGCAATAAAATTGCAATGAATTTTTGGTCGACTCGTCCCGATAAATTTGAGTTTTTTTTTCAAAAAAAGTATAGTAAACAGGTCTCTTTAGATATGCTAGATCGTGCAAATTCCGATCCCACCTCCATGGAGAGCATTATAACTGCCATTGAAACATGGGTTTTTCAGTTCGACATTCTAAGAAGTCAACAATCATCGGAATGGAGGGAAAAAACGAGCCGAAACCAAACAAACCACGCTATTTTTTCCTGTCCACATATCCCTCCTTATGTGAGCGAAGAAAGAGCCTCCAGGAATAGCCTCTCCCACGCAATGGTCCAAGTTTTCAGGAAAACAATTGCAGGGACAGAGAATTTCAACGCTAACTTGTCTGGTCCCCATTTTTACCCAATTTCTCTAAGCCTTATAGCGATCTTCATAGCCTAATGACTAAGATTTGATGTAGTGTCTGTTCGTATCATCAGGTTGAAATCTGAACGCAACGCGACAACAGCTTCCCTCCCAAAAACAAGAATCGAACAACCGAATGATATTACTTTTTCCCTTTTTTTGAAGCTTCAAAAACGAACAATCGGTCAAATAAAACCACAAGTCCTATTCGGTTTTGTGGTATTTATTTTTATTCATTAGAATTTGAAATATTGGAAATTGATTCATTGGCTAGGTCATGCATTCCAACACACTCAAAAGCTCCGTCTTATACAAGCAATATTCATTGCTAATGGCAGAGAAAGCGTAAATACTACTTCTTGCAAGTGATTCATCATTTAATGCCAACGCTCGTTCTTATTTATTTATATTTTGCTTGGCGACGACGTCGTTACAAAATAACTTGAAATAAATTTGTACATTTCACTATTTCTTCAAATACTTTGCTTCATAAACTTGTGTAATTAAATGAGCAAATGGTTGGCAATTTCAATTTATGAAAATCATAAACTCAAATAACTGTCACTTATGTTACGAAATGTTGCTTGTACATTTGCCATTGCACCGATCTAACAAAATAAGCAGCCAATAAGTGCTGCCAAATATTTTTACGTATACGCAATGGCATACCAGAAGTAATATGCACGCACTAAGAAGGCACTAAAAGCAATAGCATTCAATACAAGTGTGTTGATTTGTAGATATGTAAGCCAAATGCACACACCTACAACAATACCGAATTGAATGTAAACGTGCTGAAATAGAAGTACATACGTTAAATTGAAATGGCGCACATAAGAGCAGCATTACGCTCCTAAAAGTCGACTATTAAAATATTGTGTGCCATTAGAGAAGCAATTTAAGCATTCTCAGCTGTAAATTCTTGTACATTTATAAACAAACACACATTTATGTGCCGTAGAATAAGTAAGATATTTGTCCTAATAGCCTCAGTTAACTGTAAGCTTTAATACTTTCTTTATTTCTTTTGGCAGTATTTTCAAAAATTAAATTTAAAATCTCTTACTCGAATAAAGTTAGTCGAACTGCTTCTAAATATAGTATATATGCAATAACTAGTCGCAAGGATTTCACTGGTATCTAGATATGTGTAAGTGCTTTAGAAATGTAAGCTTTCATAACATGTTTACCAATATACTAGTATGTATGCGCATGTTTTTATTCTCTTTTCGCCTAAAGCAACACTGATAAGGTGAAATCCGTTTGTTCACTGTGTTGATCTTTCACACAGTACACTCGACTGAACCTTACATGGGATGTCACCGGGCAATAGAACGTCCGCTCCATCGTCATCAAATGCGGAATCGGGTTCACCATCTCCTGACCTCATGCCTTCACTGTCATTCAGCAGGTTGGGGAAAGGTTTACTCCATAATTTCAGTATGCTCTGGGCATCATTCACTAGATCACCTCTGGGGGTTCTACAAGAGTATGCTCCGGTCTTGAAACCTTCTGTTAGGCGCCGCATCTTTGTCTACAAATGCGTATCGCTTTCCTCTTCAAATCTCGGTATCTATCTCATCCAGCACGAGTTGTGGTCGATTCTAACGTTGCGAGGTAGGCAGCCTGTTTTCTCTCCACAGCGACACGCCACCCCTCATCGTACCAGCTGCTCTTTTGCCTTTTCCGAAACCAATGGTTTCGTTTGCAGCTGCACGTAAGGAGCTTGAAATGCCGTGCCACAGTTCCCTTATACCGAGTTGCTGACGAGTGCTCTTAGAGAGCAGGAGAGCAAGTCGAGCTGAAAATCATTCGGCATCGAACTTTCCTTGTGTTTGTTGACGTGCGTTTTTTGCTGCACAAAGCCAAGTGCGAGTCTTGGCTACAACAAGTTAGTGGTCCGAGTCGATGTTAGATCCTCGGAGCGTACGCCCGTCTAAAACACTGGATGCGTATCCTCCGTCTATCACAACATGATCTGGTTGATAGCTTTCTGATCCAGAGACAGCCAGGTACCTTGATCAATTTCCCTATGCTGGATTATAGTCCTACAGGTAACCATATTTCGGGCCCCGGCGAAGTCGATCAGCCTCAACCCATTTGGGGATGTTTCATCGAGGCTGAATTTACGGACTGTTGTGCCAAAAATACCTTTTTTGACCATCCTGGCGTTAAAGTCGGCAAACGCAGTGTTGTTATTATATATCGTATAATCGTATATCGGTATTCACGCCAGGTATCTCAGTAAAATTAAGAAAAAATATTTTGATCAGCATAATGCCATTTTAAGGAATGCAACAAGAATTCAGTATTATGGATGTGTATTTGTGTACCAAAATTTTCAGTAAACTTGACATTTCCTCCAAGTTACTGTAATTGAAAACCTTTTTTACTTAGCAACACCCGCACTGAGTGTAAGAAGCGTGTTGAATGATGACTCACGTGAGAGCTTTTCCTTTCCTTAAACTTTATATGCTCCTCTTTTATTTTTTATTACACCCTCACTGCCATCACAATTTCCTATTAAAATTCTAAACACAACAAAAAGTGCTACCTTCTCAAACCACACATAAGTAATCCTGTTTGCCAAAAAAACCCTCAGGGTCCACTCTTGCCCATTTTGCCGACCATCGAAAACTTGTAAAACATTTAAGTAATTTGCATTTGTATGCTCGATTGCGGAGGCAGCCAGGCGAATGTTGTCGATTTAGCCAATACCGCAATGGCAGACAACCACAAAAACAACAGCTATAAAAACGGGCAGTCACAAAAACAAAAGCAAAGACTACTCGTATTTCAAAGTCTTTAAAGCATTTACGAATTTTCCGATTGAGAGAATAAAAGAAAAAGATAGATTCTTAGTTCGAGTTGTTTATAGTTTTGCTCACTTCGTCCTATAGGAAGCGATGTGGTCTATTTTCTGCATTATGTTCATATACTTTACGAGTACATACAGTATTTGTATAACTAAGGCTTTATTTAAAAATGGAAACGATTTTTTAGGGAAAGCACCCAAACTTACTAGGGGTAATGTACCAATTGTCGCAAGAGGTAAAGACCGATAAATGAGACATGGTATTTACAAGGAGGTACAAAATCGAGACATGGTAACCCCCGAAGCTCAAGGCGGTTGTGCTAAAATTAAAGAGCATACCAGGATCTTGGGAGTAACTGAAGCATAAACTCTATGAATATAAGAAGATGTCGGCTATTCTCTGCATAATGGTAGCGCTAAGAACCACTCCGACAGCTGTCCTAGAAATACCAATCAATTTTGCAGTTGAAAGTCCTAGTAATACCAATCAATTTTGCAGTTGAAAGCTCTGCCCCAAAATTATAAGCAAGATTGATACAAAGACGGATAAAAAATGCCTGATGAAGTGGCCATCGGAAGCTATTCCAGGAAAGCTACTGTTTGTCCAAAACTAATAAGCGTATTACGTGAGTAGATGTAGTAGCTGTCGGAAAGCAGCAGAATATACACTCGGTTCCAGGTCACAAATGAATTCCAGGAAACGAAATATCTGACGCATCAGAACACATCCAATGCTTCTGTTCAGAATCTTATTTAGAACTCATCTTAGATTTCCAAAAGTGTCAAAAGTACCAGGTAGAAAATTGATTTCAACAAGGAGTTTGTCGCTAATACGGCGAAAAATGGAAGGTTTCAAGACCGGAACAAACTTTTTCTGGACCCAAACAGATAATCGAACGCCTAATGCCCAAAGCATACTGAAATTATGGAGGGAACACTACTGTGAAAACTTGAAACCAGGAGATGTCGAACCCATTCGCAAATCGATGACGGTGGAATAGATTTTCCATTGGCCGACTATGATGAGGTTCGAATAGCAATTGCCTGCCTGAAGAGCAACCAAGCGGCTGGGGCCGAAGGACTGCCGGCCAAGCTATTCCAATACGGCGACGAAGAACTGACAAGGACCATTCGTCAGCTTCTTTTCAAGATATGGTCGGATGACTGCTGAAAACTAGTGTGCCAGAGTCAGATCACTCTTGTCAACAGATGCTACTTTGGACTGAGTAGGCAATTGAAAAACAAGGTCTTTTGTCGACAAACAAAGACTAAGCTCACAATCCCTATCCCTCATTATTCCTGTCCTTCTATATGGTGAGGAGAAAGAGAAAAGCATTTACTGAAAATGTATAGTCCTTTGCGCGTTTGCGCGTTGGCAACGGCGAATAGCGGCTGCGCTGGTTAAGTGATATTGTCTGAAGGGAAGAAAATACTCCAACTTTTAAGGTTTTCGATTCAGTGCCCGCCGGTGGAGGCAGAGGAAGAGAAAGACCTCCACTCCGTTGGAGAGATCAGTTGAAAAAGGAGCTGGCTGCCTTGGTATCTCGAATTGGCGCCAAATGGCGAAAGAAGAAACGTTTTCTCAGAAAAAATTCGGGAAAATTCGCTTTTTTTGGTCTTCTAACTTCTTAACCAGGCTATAACCGAGTAAGCGATGTCTACGCCAGTTAGAAAAGAGCAGCAGAAAAGGAAACGTTGTTGAAAAATAAATCGCATTTTTTTTTAATTACGTTTTTCTTTCGTATTGTTATTATATTATGCTATATAATTATTGGAGTATCATCTACTTTAGAACAACTATTTAATATACTATATATTACCTTCCAGTACCTTTGTACCGTTAAATGTATTTCAATTCTCCATTACCGCAATCATAATTTAAATCGTCATAATTCAAGCGATTTTCAATTGATTTAAATGCTTGCGACTATTACTAACTTTCCAATCACACGCTTACCTCCGCATATACATACATAGGGAAGAGCCTTAATAGGCACACACACACACACACGTTTTAGCTGTTAAACTGCTGTTTATATAACTACTATAAATTAACGATTTAAATGCATGGCACCATATTACAAACACACACACATGAGCGTGAGAAATCTCTTAAATACACACACACGCACACATATGCATTAAATTGCATTAGCCATCTTGACTTTCATTGCGAGCTAAGCAGCTCATATATGCGTGGAATAACGGCTCCTACCCAGCAGTTAAACGAGCAGTTTAGTTTATTGACGAGCAGTTGTGCCTCATTCGAGTAGTGACTATAGGATAGCACTACGTAGACATTCACTTAGAAATATAGTTCAGCTTATTTTCCCAACCTCTCAAAAATATATGGAATAAACATTTCAATTTGCAGAGGACAGTTAGATCTCGTACTATATTTTCCTCCTGGCTCACTCAATAATCTGGGCTTATCCCGTTGAGTTACTTGTAATCATTTATACGTCCAACCGCAAATACAAAGGGCCCATTTTTAGATGTGATTTGGAAAATTATAAAACGCATGTATTTCAATAATATGACCAAGAATTTAGCTTATTATAAAGAAGCTAAATGTTTACCACTTTTTGATACCAGCAATGACGCTTTTAATATTACGTTTCAAGGCGTCAATTGTCCTTCTCATAACCTCACAAAAAACAGACCAACGGTATTAAATCACATGATCTACGAAACCATGCCACAGGTAAACAACGCGACATAATGCGCACACCAAAAATTTCCTTCCATGAAAAGTCATTAACCTGAAAAAATATGGATCAATGATTCCTTCCGGCCATAGAGCGCAATGGAACGATGTCTCAATAACGACCATTTATTGAACGTGCGGCCCGCTTCAATCCAGTTGGATTTTGGCTTGCGGACGAAGATTTTTGCGAAAAAACTTCCATAGAGTTGATGACATAGCTCCAATTGCTGCACGCGATGACGGATGGACTCATTCGGGTATTCGATACTCTGCTCCACAACAACAATAACGTCTACAGCGCGCACTGTACGGCGTCTCTGAGGATATGCATTTTCAATTAGATTGAACGTAGTGAGAAACCAATCCCTGGTTGTTCAAATTACCGAGTCTATTGAACGATTATGTCGACCGCGCATGTGTTAATCGAACCGAACTGTTATTTTGTTAATAAATTTGCACGATTTGCAAACGCTGTTTCGGAATAAGCTTGCTCGTTAAGAAATGCAAGCCAAAGTAAATATAATCAAGTTTTTGCTCTGCTTAGATGTGCTCGCCTTTTTGTTTTCTGCACTGAGCCAGTTTCTGCGGTAGCTCTTTATGACGTCGAAGACTTCGTCTAGCTGTGTCGCTTCGTTCTTGACGTCCATGCTGAAGTTCTTACGTTTTGCCATCGCCAACTTCATTTTTCGCACTATACCCTTGCACTTTTCTAAGGATTCCTCATCTGCTCGTTTCATTTGGGTGATGTACTCTTGTTTCGGCGAGCTCTGAGTTCCTTCTTTAGTAGCAGCAGGGGTGCTCTTCTCTTCTCCTTGTTTTGCAAGTGCTACTTGTGTGGCCGGAGTCTCCTTGAGGCTGTCTTTTCTCCAGTTTTTTTTGGCTGTTTTGGAGTGGTGATGAATATGGGGGATCTAAGTACCCTACTGCTTCTACGGAATACTGTCTCGTATTCCTTATCTTAAGCATCTTTGTTTTGTTGTTCTTTCTGTTGGATTTTTTTTTTTTTTGTTGTTGCGGTGTATCCATTTTTTCTAGTGTGTCTCCGCTTCAAGCCGCTATCTCCGAACGTTGTAACAGTTGCGTTTTATGAACCCCGTGGTTATCTATGCAAGCAGGGAGGCCACGCGAGGGTTGACACAAGTTCTTGTGGGAGCTTATGTTCAGAGCCAGGTAATAAAATCCAAAACCTATCGCATATCCTGACTTTGCATCTTCTTCTGCTCTAAAAACACACGATGTGACGCGACCAGGACCCGAGCAGGTACTAGGATATTACGGCTGACTCTATGTATTTTAACAAAGTTTATATTTATTTTGACGAAAGATTCTCCTATACCTAGCTAACATGAAATCGGGAGCCTCTAAGCCCAGCGATGGCCTATGTTCAGTAAGCCATTCATACCAGATTCCACGACGATTAAATCTGCGCTTCCGTTTTTAATAGCTTAGGACATGTTAGTGTTTGTTCTTTGTGTCCACTGATCTTGTAATCGTTACTCAAATGATTTTCTTCGCGTTTTTTACAGAGCTCTTCAAACCAACCAGCCTTGCACATATTATTGCTTTGTTGATTTTTGTATCCACTTAAGTGGCATTAGAGGCCTTGTTGATGTAGGTACTCGGACCGTCATTCTATATCTAGAATTGTCATCTAGCATGAGTTTGAATAGATCTTCGTGAAGGATTTCGACTTTCCACACCTCAGTAAGGATCCTCTTGTCAGGATAGATTTTTTTTACCTGCGCTTGTTGTGCAATTTCAGTCTTGCGGACCGCTCGGCAGAATGTAGGAGCTGCAAAAATTTGTCCACAGGTTTTTGCCCGCGTTTAGTACAGTTGTCTTGTTAACGGTTTGTCCGGGGATAATATGTCTCCTCAGACATAATGACAACATTATGAGTTAAGGCGGACTTCCATGTTGAGGCACCATTGAGGTTCTTGTATTTCTTTTTGGATTTTGATGTCAATATTCAAATAATGCAAGTGATTCTTGTGTTGCTTTCTCAGTATTTGAGATTCCTTAGAAGAAGGCCGCACGCCATCGTGAAGTGTTTCTTCTGTCCTCTGGTTTGCTACAAACTCTTGCCAGATGACCATATTCCAGACACCGCAAACTTTTTTAAGGTTCGGTGTCACCTTTATTCGACATACAACCTAGCCAACATCTTCATGTTTTCGCTATTGAAGTGACTTTGCTTGTAGAGCGGAGAATCTTACACAAAATACAGTTTCAAGAGTAAAATGTAAGTCTAATAAAAAGAGCTTCTTAAAGGCACATACAGTAGCAAAAAGCATGGAGAAACAAAAATACTGTTTGATGTGAATTTTCTCATAGAGCCAAAAGTGGAAGAATATGAAATAAAACGATCAAAAAATAATTTCATTCACTTGATACTCATAATGTTTTTATTCTTGCTTATTTGTTTTTACAGTTTCTCTCTGTTCTGTTAAATTTTTGTCAATCTAACCATGTAATATCCTTAACTTTTCTCTCTAATAGTAACTTGGGTAATTTTCAGGCCAGGACTTTAGTATTCCCGCCCGTAACAAAGCGGCGGGGTCGATGGATATCAATATCATCGACCTCAACATCCGCGCCGTTAGTTTTGCTTTCTCTAGACTGTACAAGGAAGCAAAGCAAATGGGTCTGGCAGTGAAGGAGGGCAAGACGAAATATCACTCGCGACTTGGCTCCCACGTCACTGTTGACAGTCATAACTTCGAAGTCGTATATAACTTCGTCTACCTTGGAACCAGTATAAACACCTCCAACAATGTCAGCCTGGAAATCCAAAGCAGGATAACTCTTACAAGCAGGTGCTACTTCGGAATGAGTAGGCAATTGAGAAGTAAAGTCCTCTCTCGACGAACAAAAACCAAACTCTATAAGTCACTAAATTCCCGTCCTGCTATATGGTGCAGAGGCTTGGACGCTGACAACAACTAATGAGTCGACGTTGCGAGTTTTCGATAGAAAAGTTCTGCGAAAGATTTATGGTCCTTTGCGCTTTGGCCACGGCGAATATCGCATTCGGTGGAACGATGAGCTGTATGAGATAAGAAGTATGACAATTAAGTAACGAGATTGATTCCATAAAAACCGTATATTTTAAAATTATTCTACAACTCTGCCATCCTCTTCAAAGTAGTCCCCTTGGGCAGCTATACAGCGATTCCAGCGCGTTTTGCATGCTTCGTAACATTTCTGGAACGCTTCGACTGGGAGTCCGCGAGTACCCTCGTCACGGCCGCCTGGCTGTCCGTAATCGACTCAAAATGAGTTCCTTTGACCACTGATTTTGTTTTTAGAAACAAAAAAGTCACAGGGTGACATGTCGGAAATTAATTTGTTTTAAGGTGTTCTTAAGGTCAAGGCGGTGCTTGTGTCCGTGGTTGTGGAGCTTATTACCAAAGAAATTAAAAGCACTTCAAATGGACTATTTATTTTTTCTACTAACCATAATTTAAATTTCCGAAGATTGTACGATGATGGCAATCGTTAAATCAGTTGCTGGGAAGTTCACGAGTTAGTTCAGCGAAGGATGTTATTCACTTTCCTTTCTACACTTAAAGAAATGTTCCAGAATTAACGGGTCCTATAAAAGTCGATCCACTGCGCTTCCCTACAATGGTATTGCTCTCGTATTCATTTGTATAAGCGCCAATGTGGGAACCACAGCTGCCTTCGCAGTATACTTGTTTGCATACGTTCCATATTTACATTACGCCAAAGCCATTTTCTCGACCTCTCGCTCATTCCATATGCAGCCTTCTACTTGCCGCTTACACCCTTTGGCAGTAAACTGACCGCCAAATTGCATATTGACCACAGTTTACGACCTCAACTTGGCGCAGCAGGTTTACGCAAGCATTATACGCATCCGCACACGCACACATCTTCGGAGTGGCCAACGGGCTACATGTCTCCACCTACTTTGGCCAATCGAAGGCAAATACAATTGCTTCGAGCCCTGTGCCATTCCTCGAGTTCGTTCTATTTTATTGAAAAACTTCGGCAAGTTGCGGTTTGACGTTAAATTAGTTAACGACTTGTCTCACACAAATAAATTCGGTTATATATTCGGTGGATGCAGTTTCTTTGGACTCCTTGCGGGCGGTGGTCATAAGAAGGTGAATTTATTGTAAAGAAGTGTTGCCGCTACATTTAACTAAGTTTGGTGTACATTTCACTTATTTGATTTACACTTTAAATTGGCTCCTTCTCAATGTGTTTGACTTTGTGTTATTTTCGCTTTTGTTCTGTCGGCGTAGCTTGGAGTTTCTTCCGGGTTGCTTATTGTTTGTTGCTAATGAGCCACTTTTAGTAGCTGCAAAGTGCAATTGTTGAAAACTTCATGCAACTTCAGACATTGGAAGTCTGAAGTGATAAAATGCGGTCGCACGGGTATACGATGTACTCTTCCATCCGAAAATGTGGTGCTTAAGGCAGAGGCGCGAAAGGTGAGATTTTTGGTGATTTAATTTTAAGATGGGTTACAGAATCCGTGGTGTTCAATAATCAGGTTTGTGTTAATTAAAAAATAATAATAATTAAAATGAAGATTATGGCTCTGCGCGAGCTCTAGTTCCAAATCGTAGAATGTAATTTACTTTTGTCCAGCTGTGTATGTTGATTCAGCTATTTTTAATGCATTATTTGCAACACTGATCGAAATCTGTAGAGCTAGTTATTAAAGCCCACTCTCTCTACTGGATAGATATTGCCTTCGAAAACGGCGTTAATAACTGGGCTCAAGTCCCCTGATCACTGAATTGACTGTCACAAAGGATACTCAAACTACGGGCCCCTGCCGAAAAATTGGTATAAATATACATACATACATATATACAATTTATTCTCATTATGTATGCCGCAGGTACCACTTCAAGCTGCCACCACTCATGCCCTTCCTAAGAGGGTCATCTTGCCTTCCGTTTAGCTCCTGGACCTCCATTACCTGCAGCTCCGCTGGATCCGTTGTTCATCTCTTCGTCCGTGGTGGTTATATTGAACCGTTGCCTTGTTGTGTGTTGTTGATTTGTTACTGTTTTATTTTGGTTGCTCATCTTGTTCTTGCTACCCTTGGCTCAAAACAACAGGTCCGCCACATCAGAACCCCATGACGCGTTAAGGCCACCGTTACTGCCCAATTCGGTCCGGTGTTGGGAAGGCTCCGTTCGAATGCAGCCGAATTAACCTACTAAAGCAAATCATCCAATGGGCATGGGAGTCGCATAGCACCCTGGATCAGGGGGTGGTAGCTCTTGGTCGCTGTACACTTGCAGCTTCTGCCAACCCCCAGGAGAGATACCATGCGGCACCGCTCATAAAGGTTGGGAGATGCCGTAAATGCATTGCAGTTACGTCCCTGCACCACGATAAAGTGCCTACCATTCGCAGAGAATGTACTACTGTGCCTAAAATAAGGTGACATTTGAATTTAAACTGCGCGCGTCGAAGGATTTGGAGAATTATTTTTTTTTTTAGGTTGGTAGTACTGTCAGTCACATTTATGTCAAATTTCATGTCAAAATATTTATTAGTGTTTGAGATACGTGTCGTTTTGTGAGCTGCTAAAACTGAGTTTTTCGTTTTTTGCGATGTCGAAATTTGTTGAGCAAAGAATTTGCATTAAATTTTGTTTACGGAATCAATTTTCTGCTGCGGATACGTTGAGGATGGTGCAGAAAGCCTTTGGTGATGAGGCTATGTCTAAAAAAAATGTTTACAAGTGGTATAGTGAGTTCCAAGCCGGCCGTGAACGTGTCGAGACGAAGAGCGTCCAGGGCGACCATCAACCTCAACCGACGAAGCTCACGTTCAACAAATGAAAAACCGTCGATTAACAATTAGAGACCTTGCTGATGAAGTTGGCATATCGAAAGGCTCAGCCAATACCATTTTGAAGGATGTTTTAGGCCTCAAGCGCGTCAAATCTCGACTGGTACCGAAAACATTCAATTTTTTGGAAAAAAGGCGTCGCGTTGAAGTGTGTGAAACGATGCTTTCCGACTAACAGGGTGTCATGAAATGCATTATAACTGGCGATGAGACTTAGATCTATGCTTACGACCCCGAAACAACCGATCAATCGACCGAATATCGTGCCAAAAGAGAGCCGAGACCAAAAAAATCGCGCCAAAGTCGCTCAAAAATCAAGGTCATGTTGACTGTTTTCTTCGATTATCGTGGTGTTGTGCATTATGAATTCCTTCCAACCGGTCAAACAGTCAACAAGGAATATTATTTGAACGTTATGCGTCGTTTGCGTAACGCTATCCGCCTAAAAAGGCCGGAATTGTGGAAAGACAATTCTTGGTTTTTACACCACGATAATGCACCATCCCATACTGCCCTCGTAATTCGTGATCATTTCGCCAAAAACTCAAGCCATATCGTTCCGCAACCACCGTATTCACCTGATCTGGCGCCGTGCGACTTCTGGCTGTTCACCAAGCTCAAAAGACCGCTCCGGGGACACCGTTTTTATACCATAGAGGAGATTCAAGCCGCAGCGAAGACGGAACTGCGGGCCATCCCGGAAAGTGACTACAACCAGTGTTTCGAAGATTGGAAAATCCATTGGCATAAGTGCATTGTATCGGGAGGGGATTACTTTGAAGGGGATGAAATTGATTTGGAAGAATAAATAAAGAATTTTCAAAATAAATACAATGTCCCGTTATTTTTTGGGCACAGTAGTATATCCTCTTCTTTGTTCCTACGCTCTGGAGGTTTCCTAGATTTATTAAGACGACTAATATTTTTAATTTAGCTTTCATAACTTGCCCACACTATGGCTAAAAGCTCTTTCTCAATAGTGGAATAGTTAATCTCACTCTCAGAAAGAGTCCTACTTTCGTAGCAAATGGGTTTGTCACTACCTATGTGACCTTGAGAAAGAACTGCTCCAAGCGCAATGTTACTTGCGTCTGTTGTGAGTAAAAATGGCTTTGTGAAATCAGAGTATTGCAGTATTGGACCGTTCATTAAAATGTTCTTGCATGTTTCGAAAGCTTCTAGATATCTGGCGTTCAATGTTATGCTTCTGCCCTTTTTTAAGCATTCTGTCATTGGTTTTGCAAGTCTTGCCAGGTTCGGGATAAACTTCCTATAATAACTAAGTAGGCCTATGAACGATTTTATTTCACGATTAGTGCGTGGTATTGGAAATTTCTGGATAGCTTCTATTTTTGGCGGATCCGGTTTTATGCCTTCCGTCGTAACTACATGTCCATCTGGACCTTAAAATTGAACATCTTAACTTTAGAAAGACTTTTTCTAGATTCTCAATATATTCCTGGAGGGACGTCGAAAATATAATAATGTCATCTAAATACACATAGACAGATTTTTCCAACCAAATCATTTAGGACATTATCCATAACCCTCTGGAAAGCTGAGGGTGCGTTTTTTAAGCCAAAAGGCATTCTTACGTATTGGTAGTGACCCCCTTCCACAGTAAAGGCTGTTTTTGATATGTCCCGTGGATCCATTTCAATTTGATGGAAGCCACTTGCTAAGTCCAAAGTCGAAAAGTAAAGGCATTTGCCCAGTTTATCCAAGATCTCAGATATGTTCGGGAGTGGGTACCTGTCCGAGACTGTTTTTTCGTTCAACTTCCTGTAGTCAATGACCAGTCTCCATTTCGTCTTCCCCGATGCGTCCTTCTTTTCTTGAACAATCTATACTGGAGAGCTCCTTGGGGAAAAGCTCGGCCTAATAATCCCTTGCTCCAACATCTCTGATATCTGTCTCCGAACTTCCTCTTTGTGAACGAAAGGATACCTGTAAGACCTAGTATGAATAGGAATATCGTCCGTCATCCTAATTCTGTGTTTTATTTCATTTGCAAACGTCAACTTTTCATCCTCTCTATAAAAGATATCACTATATTTAGTACATACATAGTTTCAAAAGTTTATGCTTTTCTTCGCCATTCAGATGTTCCATTCGGAGTAAGTCAGATAAATTTGCAATTCTTTCACTGTTTGATTTGCAATGCATATTAAAGTTATTAAGTTCGACGAAGTTTTCTCAATCATACGGACTTGTTTTCAGGGGTTGCTCTAGGAAAATTGTTTGGTCATTCCCCGTGGGATTAACTACTTCTATTGTACTAAACCAGTCTTTCGCAAAGCATATGCCTGGAGAAATAAATAAGCCGTTGTCCAAAGTTATTGTATTTAACATAATATCTCCTTCCTCAGAATCAACTGGCACTTTTACGATTTGTTTCGAATTTGCCTCTATTGTGAATTTATCAGAGGAAAAATTTGGTTTCATTTTAAGAGGTATTGTAATATTATTTGTAATTAGTATTTTATTTTCAAGATCAATTTTATCTTTAATTTTTGTCAGAAAATCTAAGCCTAACAGTCCGTCAAAATAATCATGGAACTTAAAAACTAAGAATGTAAGAGTTCCTGTTTTCCTAATTTCTTTGAAAATAGGTAATGTCACTTGCGTGTCAAATTAAATATTTATGTAACATAGCAGATATAGTTATTGGAATACATTTCTTGATATCTAAGGGATTTATAAATTCTATAAATGAAGAAAAATCTCCGGTATCTATTAGGAATCTTAATTGTCTGCCAAATGGAGAGCTTATACTGATATTAGGTAAAATACTACCATGTTTATTGCAGTCAATATATCCTGTTTGTTTCTTGAGGCTAACTGTAAAAAATCCTGATTATCGTCAATATTATAATTTTCATATTGGTCCAGGTTTATCTTGTTAGCATGGTCAAGACATAGGATAGAGCTTTCATTTCGAAGACTTTTAAATTCGTTAATATTATTCATTTCATTCCTATTTATTATCCTACTAAATTGAGTGTTTGGGCTAATTTTAAATTTGTTTGTGCCCCTTTCAAATTTTGAAAATCCACTACCGGTATCCATAGGTTCTGGTGGAGGCTGTGATTGCCTCCAATTTGTTTGTTTCGAAAAATTATCGAAGCGTTGGCTGGGTTTAAAATTTGAAAAATTTTCGCGGTGTACTTGGGAATTTTGGGGTAACAAATTACGATTCTGATTGTTTGAATTTGGCTCAAAATTATTGTTATTAACATAGTAAGGTCTGGTTGAAAAATTAGAGTATCTTTTAGGTTGGTAATAATTTTCTTGTCTTGGTGCATTATTTACAAAATTTTGTGTATATTTAGGATATGGATTATATTGGTAATTTGGTTTCCATTGAGGATATTTGGGTTTATTCAAATTGGACCTAATATAATGAATATTCTGTTCTCTGATGCAGTAGTCAAGGGCAATCGGCAATGATTCTGGTCTCATTGCTCTAATCGTAGATCCCATAGGTTCCCGTAAACCCGACAAAAATGAGTTTAGGCACATTTCAGAAAATAGATTTCTCTTTGCATTAATTACATTAGTGTCGGACTCATTGATAGATAAACTATTAGACAAGGCTGATTGGATATCCATTATTTCGCTGTAATATTTTTCAATCGGTTTGCCGTATTTTTTTAAACAATGAATATCTCTAATTAGGGATGTTTCTGTTCTTTTATCTGAATAATGCGATACCAAGTTTCCTCTGATCTCATCCCAATTGAGGGATGTGCCATATATGTTTAAGACTTCGTTGGCTTGACCATCTATTTTATTTCTTATGGCCCTCAAGAGGATTAGTCCATGAGCAGTGTTATCTGCTCCCATAATGTGAAGAAGTATTTCTTCCACATTACTAATGAATTCGTGGAGCAATCTTGGATTACCATCAAATTTGGGTAGGTCCTTGATTGCATCTGGAATTCTAAGTGAGTTAAAAATGTCGATATTATTCATGTTGTTACTATTAGTTGTCGTTTGAGTCCCTGATATACTTGGAACTTCTGTATTTGAAAGCATATTAAAATTTAATGTAATGTCCTCGGATATAACGGGTAGGCTTCTTGACTTAAAAATCTTAAAACTTTTAGGATATGGAAAATATCTAGATTTACTACTCATCAAAAATAATAACTTGTTTTATTTACATAAGATAATTTGGTTCCGATTGATAGGAATTTGGAATCAAATAATGTCTACACAAAAATAATTTAATTCGATTTTTTTTTTATACAGGGTGGCCGATGAATTTTGCTACATTAAGAAACTGAAATAATTTTTTTTCAGTGTATGGAATTCATTTTTCTTTTATTCATGTTAAAGCTCATTCAATTTTATTAAATATAGCTTAATTAGTTTTAAAAATAATGGAATTTAAATGCCCCCCCTGCTCGTTGATGCATGTGCGGCATCTTACCAAAAAGTTGTTCTTTACTGCTTGGAGAGTTGAGACAGGAATAGCCGCAATTGTTTCTCGAATGGATTGCCTTAGTTCATTCAAATTTGTTGGTTTTGCTTTGTAGACTTCCTGTTTGCAATAACCCCACAAGAAAAACTCAGGTGCAGTAAGGTCAGGCGACCTGGGTGGCCAACGGAATGTGGAGTTTCTGAATATCAGCCTATTGGGAAATTTTCGTCGCAATTCTGTCATAACAGGTTGGGCTATGTGAGGAGCTGCACCATCTTGCTGAAACCACACAGAGTTGAAAGAAATTCTCATTCGGCGTAGTTCTGGATAGAAAAACTCTCTCAACATGCTCAAGTAACGGTCTCCAGTAACCGTAACGGTGTGACCGTTTTCTTCGAAGAAGTAGGGCCCGACAATGCAGCGTGATGAAACTGCACACCACACTGTGACACGAAGTGGATGCAATTCCGTCTCATGGAGTATCTCTGGGTTGGAAGCACTCCATATTCCACAATTTTGTTTGTTTAAATCGAAATGGACCTCGCCAGACATGAAAAGACAGTTCAACATGTTTCAATCCTCTTCCACCATTTGAAGCATCTTCTGGCAAAATTCCAAGCGAATCGGCAAGTCTGCAGCGTTCAGTTTGTTGGCCATTTGAATTTTATATGGGAATAAGTCCAAATCTTTGTGCATAATTGACTGTAATGACTGTCTGCTTACACCCATTTGAGCAGATAAGCTTCTAGTCGAAACACGTGGATTGTTTTGTATGGCAGCAGCTACAGCAGCGATTGTTTCCTCCGTTCGAACTGAAGGGTTTCGATGGTAAGGTCTTCTGTTGACTGTCCCATGCTCGGCAAAATTGTTTACAAGTCTCATTATGGTCCATCTGCTCGGAGGATTGCTGCGAAACATGCGCCTATACTCTCTTTGAACCGAAACTACGGACTCCAGTGCGTGATAGCGGCGGACAATCCAAATTCTTGTTTCAGTGTGCCAGTTATCCATTTTTGTTAAATGTAAAAGTCAATCTGCAAAATAAAAAAAAAATTAACCAGATTCATTAAATAGAAAAAAAGTTATTTAATTTTTTTTGGTAGCGGCTTTCATCAGCCACCCGTATTATATATATGTAATTTATTTTTTATTTAACTTTTCCACTTTTCCACTTCTTCCTTTTTAATTTTATTTATTTAGACAATGTATCGGGTGATTTTTTAAGAGCTTGATAACTTTTTTTAAAAAAAAACGCATAAAATTTGCAAAATCTCATCGGTTCTTTATTTGAAACGTTAGATTGGTTCATGACATTTACTTTTTGAAGATAATTTCATTTAAATGTTGACCGCGGCTGCGTCTTAGGTGGTCCATTCGGAAAGTCCAATTTTGGGCACGTCGAATTTTCAGTGAATGGGCCCTAGAAAAGTTGGCAGAAAATCCGCTTTTTTATCGACAAATTTTGTTCAGCGATGAGGCTCATTTCTGGTTGAATGGCTACGTAAATAAGCAAAATTGCCGCATTTGGGGTGAAGAGCAACCAGAAGCCGTTCAAGAACTGCCCATGCATCCCGAAAAATGCACTGTTTGGTGTGGTTTGTACGCTGGTGGAATCATTGGACCGTATTTTTTCAAAGATGCTGTTGGACGCAACGTTACGGTGAATGGCGATCGCTATCGTTCGATGCTAACAAACTTTTTGTTGCCAAAAATGGAAGAACTGAACTTGGTTGACATGTGGTTTCAACAAGATGGCGCTACATGCCACACAGCTCGCGATTCTATGGCCATTTTGAGGGAAAACTTCGGAGAACAATTCATCTCAAGAAATGGACCCGTAAGTTGGCCACCAAGATCATGCGATTTAACGCCTTTAGACTATTTTTTGTGGGGCTACGTCAAGTCTAAAGTCTACAGAAATAAGCCAGCAACTATTCCAGCTTTGGAAGACAACATTTCCGAAGAAATTCGGGCTATTCCGGCCGAAATGCTCGAAAAAGTTGCCCAAAATTGGACTTTCCGAATTGACCACCTAAGACGCAGCCGCGGTCAACATTTAAATGAAATTATCTTCAAAAAGTAAATGTCATGAACCAATCTAACGTTTCAAATAAATAACCGATGAGATTTTGCAAATTTTATGCGTTTTTTTTTTTAAAAAAGTTATCAAGCTCTTAAAAAATCACCCGATATGTTATATTTTCTTTTAAGTTGTAAAGATTATATTTTTTAATGATCTTTCCAAGCTTATAAATAAATGGTTGAAAATTTTTTCTTTTGAGTTAATATATTATTATTTAAATTTTTTTTTAATTTCATATACATACGTTGCCACACGTGAGTAATCTGATGTCAAATGGTGGCAGCAGAAGCTTCCCACACGTTTCTTTTGCTCAAGTTCATATATTTTTACTAGCTTTTATGTTACAATGTTTTATGCAATAACAAATTTTATTACAGAAACAAAACCAAAAATTTACGAATTTCTTGTTTTTTCTAAGAATTCTTTTTGGAACCGCCAAATCCAGAAAATCCCAAAATAGCTGCCATATCATCAGATAAACCGCCACCCAATAGATCGGTATCACTGGCTTTCCTTTTACGCTCTTTCCGTTTCTCTTTTCGATGCTCCTTGTAACGTTCTTCCTCCTCTTTAGCTTCATGTAGGCGCCGTTCCAACTCGTAATCTTTTTGTTTTTCTTCCATCTGTTTTTTATTCGCTTGAAATCGTTCTTTTACTTGATCGACAGTACTGCGCTCCACTTTCATGGACATGCCCAAATTACGTTGATGTTTTTTGCCATTGATATGATCAAGAAAATTAATGGAGTCTTTAACGACACAGTCGCATACATTACAATAGTAGCCACCAGATTGTGAGGTATGAGTGTTCTTGTTTATAACAACGCTTTTTCCGAGTTTACTGTCAAGATCGACTTTGTAGTCCCGCCGCTTTAGGTTCTCGCGTTGTATGGGTTCTTCATCCTTTGGATTTGCCTTAGCCGTCTGGTTTTGTAACCTTTCCTGTGCCAGTCGTTGGTATTCTGTCTTATCCCATTTTCGACGATGATCATCAGGTCGCATAGACATTATAAACAACTTATTTAAAAACCTTCTTTTATTTACAAATATAATTCGACAAATTATCACAACTCAAGACAAGGCTCGAAGGACCAAATGTTTATAACTCAACGAAGATTTTTGTCTACCTTACCGCTGGTGTTTCCTTCTACGTGAACTATTTTAGTCTGATTTTATTTAGTATTTTCACGTATTTATATATAATTTTTAGAACTATCTTAACTATCTTAATATATGTGTATGTGTGTATGTTCATATTTTGTTTATGCTACCTGGTATGGTGTTGTTTTCAACCTATGTTATGTGACCTTGGGTTTGTTTTAGTGTGAGTTCATTTACAAGCAGTTGCTAAAATGTATTCTAAGAACCCATGGGTTATCATTTGCAAACATCTTATCCTTAGTAATGTTTGTGTTATTGTCTGTTGAATGCTATTGTTTTGCATGACAATGCATTTTAAGTATGTTTATGTATATGTGTGTGTATGTATGTTCAATATATTTGAACATAATTATCTAATATTAGTGGACTGTATCAATAGTAAGATTTAACAATTGTGAAATATATAAAAGTTTTTAAATATATTCTTGTTGTCCGTCCTTTGGCAGCAACGAACATGTTGAATTTGAACATGCTCCCGGGCGACAAAAGTAACTACGGTTTGTAATCGTGTCATGTTCGCCAGCTAAGTGACGTTCACGATAACTATGCGCCTTTCTGTGTTGAATTAATGATAGTTTGCTCATAACTATTTCTGCAACTTCGTTACAACGGTATCCTGCTGACTTTTCATCTTTCACATCGGACGACGGTGTACCTTTGATGTGACACTTCTTTTTTTATACTCTCGCAACAATGTTGCTAAGGAGAGTATTATAGTTTTGTTCACATAACGGTTGTTTGTAAGTCCTAAAACTAAAAGAGTCAGATATAGGGTTATATATACCAAAGTGATTGGTGACGAGTAGAGTCGAAATCCGGATTTCTGTCTGTCCGTCCGTCCGGCCGTGCAAGCTGTAACTTGAGTAAAAATTGCGATATCATGATGAAACTTGGTACACGTATTCCTTGGCTCCATAAGAAGGTTAAGTTTCGAAGATGGGCAAAATCGGCCCACTGCCACGCCCACAAAATGGCGGAAACCGAAAACCTATAAAGTGTCATAACTACGCCATAAATAAAGATATTAAAGTGAAATTTGGCACAAGGGATCGCATTAGGGAGGGGCATATTTAGACGTAATTTTTTTGGAAAAGTGGGCGTGGCCCCGCCCCCTACTAAGTTTTTTTACATATCTCGGAAACTACTATAGCTATGTCAACCAAACAGCCATATACAGTTCAAAAATGGAAGAAATCAGATAATAACCTCGCCCACCTCCCATACAAAGGTTATGTTGAAAATCACTAACAGTGCGTTAACCGACTAACAAAAAACGTCAGAAACACTAAATTTTACGAAAGAAATTGCAGAAGGAAGCTGTACCCAGGCTTTTTTTTTAAATTGAAAATGGGCGTGACCTCGCCCACTTATGGACCAAAAACCATATCTCAGGAACTACTCGACCGATTTCAATGAAATTTTCATAACACACTGATGACATGTTCGAAATATGGGTGAAATCGGTTCACAACTACGCCTTCTTCCAATATAACGCTATTTTGAATTCCATCTGATGCCTTCTCTGTATAATATATAGTACATTAGGAACCAATGATGATAGCAGAATAAAACTTTACAAAAATACGGTATTTGAAAAATATGTAAATGACGTATAATGAAATCTCGATTATCACTTTATCATGCGAGAGTATAAAATGTTCGGTGACACCCGAACTTAGCCCTTCCTTACTTGTTGTACCTTAGTATTCTCCTCCTAAGAAGAAGAAGAAGTATTCTCCTCTTCACTGCCTTTCTCTTTCGGTAATTGTTCAATGTGTTTGATTGGTAGACATGCCATCCGTTTCTTCTTCTTGGCCTTTGGATTTAGTACTGCATCTTCCATTGTCATACCTCCATCGTCAGCGACTTTAATTGTCTTGTCTTCATTTGGCTCTTCATCAGGCGGGTCAAGATCCATTGTTTCATCTGTAAAAAGATAACCATTCTCCCTACTTCCTCCGAACAGTGAGGACTCTCCCGGGGAATAAACTGCCTTTTCTTACCGTGGTTGTTATCATCGCTTGTTTAAAATCATTATCTAAATTTTTAACTGCTTCTACATTGATTTTATTTTCGTTCATTGAGGAGGTGCTTGCTCCTCTTTAGTTTTCTTCGTTTCTGCCAAGATCTATGGTTTTTGATTAGTTGTCGACTTGTTGTTAGCTACCATTAGGTCGTGCTCTTCTGTTGTCTCATCAACTTCAACATCTCTTTCTGCAAGATACTCGTATTTCATCTCATCTTTTGCATTCTCCTCAATTTTAAAAATAGACATTTTATTGTTCAAATCATTAAATGTGCGTTGCTCCTCAAAAGTAGTTTCCTCTACGCGCAGCTTGTTTTCTTTCGATATATTATCTACGCGAAGTTTCTCGAAGGTTATATCTTCCACGCGCAGCTTGCCAAAGGTGATGTCTTCTACGCGTGGCTTACCTTCTTTCGATGTGTTATCAACGCAACAGTTCTCGAAGCGTATATCTTCTACGCGCAGCTTCTCAAATGTAATTTCTTCGCGCAGCTTGCGAATGTCATCAACGCAAATCGCTGTTGGTAAGTAGATATCTATGTAGATGACACCGGGCACTTGGACTATGATAGTAATTCAAAGATATAATTGAAATAGAAAACATATATTCATATTTATAAAACTATTTTATAAGAATTTAAAACAAAACTACCATAATCAAGCCTTGAGTTCAAGCCTTGAGTCTAATATTACCCACAGGTAAAGTACATTAAATATTGAATAAGATGAGATCCAGACATAATTTTTTTTTTTTTTTTTTTTTTTTCAAGAATGATGGCAACTAAGGACTGCGGGCGTCCCAGAAACCGATTTTTACTTGCAAAGGTAATAAGATCGCTTTATATGTGCAGCTCCAAGATGAATACAGACTATATCAAGCCCGAAGTAATAGCCCATTTACATCTATGTGACGAATTCGCTAGAATCGCATTCGATGGGGCAGCTTCTTTAAAAAAATATGATCGGACAAAAGCATGCCCAGCGCTTGGAATTTAAGTATACTCTGCTCAATCCACAAAAAAGGAAACCCCACAATCTTCGCTAACTACCGTGAGATAAGCTACCTCAACATCGCGAATAAAGTTCTATCGAGCGTATTGTGTGAAAGATTAAAGCCCACCGTCAACAAACTGATTGGACCTTATCAGTGTGGCTTTAGACCTGGCAAATCAATAACCGACCAGATATTCACCATGCGCCAAATCTTTGAAAAGACCCGTGTGAAGAAAGTCGTCACACACCACTTCTTCGTTGATTTCACAGCTGCAAAGGAGCTGCCTTTATGCCACGACTTCTGAATTTGTCATTCCCGCAACATTAATACGGCTGTGTAAACTGACGTTGAGTAATACCAAAAGTTTCGTCAGGATCAATCTGCTCTTGGAGAAAATAATTCGAGCTGCAGAACTTAATCGAGCGGGTACAATCTTCTATAAGAGTGTACAGCTGCTGGCGTATGCTGATGATATTGATATCATTGGCCTCAAAACCGCGCTGTTAGTTCTGCGTTCTCCAAACTAGATAAAGAAGCGAAGCAGATGGGTCTGGCAGTGAACGCGGGCAAGACGAAATATCTCCTGTCATCAAACAAACAGTCGTCCCACTCGCGACTAGGCTCTCACGTCACAGTCATAACTTCGAAGTTGTAGATAATTTCGTCTACCTTGGAACCAGCATTAACAGTAACAACAATGTCAGCCTCGAAATCCAACGCGGAATAACTCTTGCCAACAGGTGCTACTTCGAACTGAGTAGGCAATTGAGAAGTAAAGTCCTCTCTCGACGAACAAAAACCAAACTCTATAAGTCACTCATTATTCCCGTTCTGCTATATGTTGCAGATTCATGGACGATGACAACAACTGATGAGTCGACATTGCGAGTTTTCGGGAGAAAGATTCTGCAAAAGATTTATGGAACTTTGCGCGTTGGCCACGGCGAATATCGCATTCAATGGAACGATGACCTGTATGAGATATACGACGGCATTGACATAGTTCACTCCAGCTCTGAAAGTATTCGAGGAAAACTTTCACTCCGTTGGAAAGACCAGGTGGAGTAGAACCTGTCTTCGCTTGGCATTTCCACTTGGCGTCACGTAGCGAAAAGAAGAAACGACTGGCGCGCTATTAACTCGGCTATAATCGCATAAGCCGTGTCTACGCCAGTAAAGAAGAAGACTTGGGTAATTTGCCACGGAGTGACTTCAAGGAAAAATATTGTAATATAAACACGAAATACTTTTCATTATGTGAACAGGGTAAATGGTACCGTAAACGCAGATAGGCCTTCCTTTCAAAACTCTAACAGATCCTCACAATTATGTATGTATAAAGTAAAAAAAAATAGTTTCTGCAGTCAATTAATAAAGAATGACAATTTTTATGTACTCTCCAAGTGAATAAACATAATTAAATATTGATATTAAATAAGGAAACTTAATTCGGCGGTGATGCAGCGATCTAAAAGTACTTAAATACGAAGGAAATGAGAATGAGAATTTACTGTAGAGCTGCTATTGGAAAAGCCTGTGGCCAATTTGAACCTTGTAAAAGAGTGAAAGAAAAATATAGATAGAATAAATAACAAATTGAGTTGAAATGAAATCAATTTATAATAACACATATGAATACCTAATTGAAATGGGATTTCAAGAAGTACTGCTAAATATAGTAGTAACGGAAGATCCATGATATGAGGTGTTCCAAATCGATCGATCTATAAGAAATACGAGAAGGAGATGTAAGAATATTAGTAGGTATTAAATGACTTAACTCTCGTTCTGCTATGGTTGGCGGTTTGACTCCAAGGACACCATTCACCAGAAAGGAGTTGATGAATTTAATATATGGTACCGTAAATGAAGACCAATCACCTTTAAAAGCTTTATAGTAATGCATAAATTAAAAAGTAGATATAAGTATAAACATTCAAGTGAGAGTGAGAATTCAGTGCAGTACTAATTGGGAAAAATATTCTAATTTAGGAACATATGGTATAAGGAAATGGACCAACGAAAAGGAAAAACGACTGACGCGCTGTTGTTAACTCGGCTATAATCTCGTAAGAAGTTTCCACGCCCGTAAAGAAGAACAACGGTACATCCATTTGTCTTCGAAAGTCGCAACCGAGCTACGGCCCAAAATCTATTAAACGAAAACTTTATTCAAAATTTGATTTAGCACAATGATGCTTACATGTATGTGTGCTTACATGATGTACAAGGTGTTGAAAGGATTTAGGTCCTCTCTGTGCACCGAAAGATAGGTGAATATTCTTTTCTCATCCCAACGATGCACGCAGCACTTTAGTTGATTCTCCTTTGTAGGGATTATTCAAAGAAAGCTAAGAGCAGGCCTTTGCTATTGCAAAAAACCATATCGCATCTGGTACTGTGACACATGATGACATATCACTAATTGAAACGCGAGTGGTTAAGCCCGAGGAAATTTCCGATGATTCCATATATTTATTTTGGTCCAATGAAGATACGAATAATTGCAATGCCTTTAAGCTCAGTCGAATTCCAATTAAGGCTATCCTGTCAGAGCTAAATCCAGGCGATCAAGAAACTTTTTTAGACAATATGCCTGTAGAAAACTTGGATTATAACCGATTAATTATAGCACTAGGTGAAGGGATGCGCTTTTAACTGCTAAAGACTCATTTAAAGGAATAGGAAGAAGCTGAAATAAGAATGTTTTGGAAGATGTTAAACTTTTCAAAACTTCTGAGACGCAGGGACTGCCCTATCAATTGATCTTTTCCAACAACTCTGTGGATTAAATACTTGGAACCTTCTGTTGGTTTGATAACACGATCAAAAAAACATCATCGTCATAATGTATAATTAAAAAAATGTATGTACATTAGAAAAAAAATTAAATAAAAAACCAGAGTAAATACTGAACTCTCTGAGTACAGAAGTTATTTACTGGGTTTCTGTACAATATGCGATATATATGCGATATGATCTTAAAGCATTTATATCCGTCAAATGAAATAATGTGGTTTACCGCTGAGAATAAATATATGCACGTTTCTTGTAATAACATAATATAATAAATTAATTTCACAATTTCACCTTTAACAAAATAACAAACTTCTAAGGAAAATCACAGACGCTTTTACACTGATAGTTTTAGTTAGACGTTGCATACTTTTAGGGACAGTTTTTTACTTTAAACTGTTAAGAAGGGTGTTTTAACTTCTTTGGACTTCATCAACGGCATCGTGTTATTTTTTATTTGATAATAAATAGTTTTTTTTATTATTCAATTTACTCGTACATATTTTCATACTTCGGCGGTGCTGCTGATGTTAGGGCTTCAGTTGTTGCGAACATTCCAAAGTGATTAGACGTGTTGGAAAAAAGCGAATACAACATTGGGCATAAACGAAATGAATTCAAGGTTATTGAATTGCATCCGAAACAATTGACTCAACTGAAATTCTGGTGGTGGCGATGGAGCAAGTTTAAAACTTCCAACACTATTATTGAAGAAAGCTGACAAGAAATAATAAATAATAAAGAAGAAATTATAATGACTTCTTTGTTATATTCTTCTCCTTTATAGTTGCGTTCTGTTATTTAGTGATCATCGCAAAAATTTTCAGATATAATCCTCATCAAAGTTAAGTCTGTCATAAGTCTTCGCGTCGATATCCAGATACGCGCCCATGTCGCACAAGCGGCATAGTAACAATATCCGGAAAAAGAAATAGACCGAAAACGATATTTTAGAATACATATGTATGTATGTATATACTCTAAAGCTCCTTCCTTCCTCACAACCTTTGTGGCCACCATTTCTACAATTATGTGAAACACTCGGTAAGAGTTGTGAAAGTTAAGATGTTTTTAAAGCAATGTCTAACATTTCAGTTTTTTAGATGACGGAGCACTCACCAATTTTTCCTTTCAACATACAAATTGCAACGATCGACGGTGAACAGTATTATTGTTGAAACATGTAATGTTTTGAATGAATGAGCTCGATAGCATTTATTTATTAATTCTATACACGCGCGAGTGGAAGCCGAAGGCGCCATTGCTCTGCTTAGTTGGACGAAGGATCTCCCGCAACCTCTCTTAATTCATCCATCTGCTCGCGAAGGTGGGCATTCTCCGTAATACTCAGGTTATTAAGAGTAATTTCCGGACAGCCAAACTCCTTCAGTCGTTATTATCACTCAATCCCAGCTTAGGTAATCTAAAACTCCCTTGAAGTCAAAAAATATACCAAGAACGCTCAATCACTTTTTTACGACCGCCCATTATGTAAATTTTACGATTTAAAGTCACTGCATCGGCATCACAACGTTCAAAAATCAATCTTTCCATGAATTTCCAACTATGGGACAGATTTGCAGTTGCGACAATGAGGCGTCGTTGACGCAACCGGCAGCTCTGTGAACGTCCGGACCGCACATCTAGCAGACATCGGACTTGGCCCGGTGGTCGAAGTTCATGCACCGGAAACAACCGGCAAAAGGGCTGTCCATGCACCTCTATGCCCCCAAAAGGGTGGACATTAATTTGTCTTCGAGGATGACGATCGTTTTACCATCAGCCGCCACTTTCCAGGGGCGACTCACCATCCTGACATTAAATTTTTTAGCCTCTGGGCTGAACTCTCGTAGGTTCAGGCGGAAAAATTCCTTCATGAACTCTTTGTGCGAAATTTCTGTTTGCACGCCCTGTACAACAACCCTCGGTCCCAACTTGCGATTTACGGTCGCCTTCAGACCGACCTCGCCAAACTTTGTGTTATTGGCCACCTTCTCCCTCTCCATGACTGAATGGGTACGGATGATCATATCGTGCACACGCACGCCAAAAGAAGGTCCCACTTTCTCCACCTTTTTTGCCACCACCTTTGATGAGACGGCAGGAGCCTTGATCCTGACTACCACCTACCAGGTCTATTGCTTCCAGCACGAGTACCGGGTGCAGGCGCCGAAGCCGCAGGAGCCGTTATAGCTCTGGTCGATGGACCCATTAAACCCTATTTTTTGGAAGGCATCCACCTGTACGTGAAGGTGTGTTTCTGTGATCACTACCATCAATTGTGATTCATACCTCGAGGCGAGCTCCATGAATCCCTTCATGGGTTTCGCTGAATACCATGGCAACTGTTACAGCTTTAAGCGCTGCAACGTGGCTGATAGCGCCACCCCCAACTGTACAATCCTTATTTCCGCGAGCGGAATTTCCATTAGCATGTACCTCCCTTTTTCTTCAATGTCTCATTTCGCGTTAGTTTCGGATTTCTTCATCTTGGTTGCGTCTCTCTCTCCGGATTTGACCGGTGCCGAGCTCAAGCGGGCCTTCTTTCGCGGTGAGGGCTTTAGGGGTTGTTCCACATCATCCTCTGATCGTCTGATGATGCCTTTACGGGGACCACCGTAGGCCCTGAGTCCTCACTTTCCCCGAAGATTCACTAATCACTAAAAAGTGTAAAAATGCTCTATAAACCGCAACCACCGCGCACACGCCCGTTCGCTTTAACATTCAACAAGTAATATAAATCAAAATTAAAGTATGTCAATGTCGTCGTATATCTCGTACAGCTCTTCGTTCCATCGAATGCGAGGCAACGGCAAATGTTTTCAATCCGCAAAGGACCATAAATCTTTCGCAGAACCTTTCTGTCGAAAACTTTTAATGTGCCTCTGCACCATACAGCAGGGTGAATGAGTGACTTATAGAGTTTGGTTTTTGTTCTTCAAGAGCTCAGTGGCCTCCATAACACTATAAGGTAGGAATATTTTCCTTAAACATTTTATTATGCTTATTTGTTCAAAAATCACCCCACAGTATTCACTAACAACAAATTAAAAACAAAGTTTTCACAAAGAGGAATATGACAAAACTAACGGGAAGCCGGCTGGTTCATTAAAACGGTGTGGAAAACCGAAATGACGATAACTCACAATTCTTACTAGAACTGAAACCGCAATCTTATAAAGTAAACGCGACAATAAAGAAGTTGAACTTCTGGACTTTCTTACTTGACTATTGTTTCCATTGTTGACTATATAATTAATTTCGATTCAAACCATGCTTTAGGTCTATAAAATTCCGACCGTTTCTCGCTTTCTTGTCTTAGCACTGCCATTGTAAGGCACAAAAAATAAGACAGTGGGAAAAATGGAACACATGAAAGCGCCCCGGGCAGTCAAGAATTCAAGGAATGAAGAATTTGTCATAAAAAGATGCGTTTATACGGGAAAATGTAATTTTTCCATAGCAGTTATTAGGGACCACCATGGATAGTAAGGTCAATTAGATATTGTAATTTAATTTTATTTAATTCTAAAATCGCAATAAAAAATAAATTTTCCCAATTTCTAAAAAGTTTTAGTTAGACATAATAACAATATACACAAATGAATTTATTTAAGTAGAAATATTTTTTAGACATATGTATATCGGGTGATCCAAGTAGAGGGACTTTTTTCAATAGCTTTTTTTTGACAGATCATCTTGAGACCCAGCATTCATTATTAGATAACATTCGATTGAATAGATTACGTCCAACACACAGTGAAGAAAATGTAGCAACCGTAGCTGAAAGTGTTCACCAGGACCACGGAGAGTCGATTCGGCGCCGATCGCAGCAACTCGGACCAAATATGGAACGACTTGGCCTAGTTTACGTCGAAATCTTAAATTGAAAGAGTACAAATGCAGTTTGTGCAAGAACTAAAGCCGCTCGACTATCCCAAGCGACATCGCTTGATTCTACGAGTTCTTGAAAAGTTCCGAGAAGATCTGACGTTTTCGAGCCAAATTTTGCTCAGCGATGCGACCCTTTTCTCGCTCATTGGGTATGTAAACAAGAAAAATGTCCGCATTTGGGACAAAGTGCAGCTTGAAGAGATTCAAAAACTGTCATTTCATCGAGGAAAAATAACGGTTTGGTGTGGTTTGTGGGCCGGTGGAATCATCGGGCCATATTTCTTCAAAATGATGCCGAAGCTGTCAATGGCGACTGTTGTCGCGATATGATAGCTTATTTCAGGCCTGAAATTGAAGTTCGTGATCTCGGCGACATTTAGTTTCAACAAAATGGCGCCACTTCCCACATATCGCATTAATTCATAGATGTATTTAAAAACTTTGGTGAACAGATAATTTCACGTTTTGGACCGGTCGATTGGCCACCGTTAGACTTTGTTTGTATGCGGACAATCCCGCTTCAATTCAGGCCTTAAAAGAAAACATCAAACGCGCCCTTCTCCAGTTATCAGTAGAAATGCTTGAACGAGTCATCAAAAACGGCCCAACGGTTGGACCATCTGAGACGTAGCCGCGACCATTATTTCAAAGAGATAATTTAAAAAAAAATAAATGCTATCAAATGTTCTTTCGAATGATAATAAGAAATAATAGTAAAAAGCGCCAATTAAATCAGGTAAGTTGTATTTCTGCAAGACCTGTGTCGTTACCTTTCCCAGACCTTTGTGTAAATATGTAGCTCCACAAATGGTTTTGCGTTGCACTTCACTGCCAGCTTCAGGGCTCTGTTCGGGATACCATCCAGGGCTGGTGCTTTGGAATTTCGAACCGTTCAGCAGGTTGCAGTACTTTCAGATCATTTACTTTTGCCGCATATGTGGGATGTGCCTTTTTTTTAAGTTAAGTAGGGAATAGCGTTTCTACCACAGTTCTAAGCAACAAAAGACAGTTATATGCTTGTCCCTTGCCCTCTATCTTTCGCATTACGATTTTATACGCCTCGCCCTAGGGGGTTTTCTTGAAGATTTCACGCAGTCTCATACAATCGCTGCTGCCTATGCTACGTTGAAGTCAGGGCCTCGCTTTGTGTCACTCGCTTCTCAGAACATTGATTTCGTTCCACCAGTTTGATTACTTCTGGTTATATCGGCATCGCAGGCTTTGGTAATATGTTCTATCAACGGGTTGGCCTGATGGTCTACGTCCTTTAGGTTTTCGTCCAGCATAAATTGGAAAAGTTCCTGGTCTAGTTTTTCAATTTCCCACCGTTCCGACAGTACTTTTTAGCTAAAACAGTGACAGTGACAGTGACAGTGTCAGTGACAGTGCTTTCCCACTCGGGGAAATTTAGTCAGGCGAAATGCCTAAAATAAAGAGGAAGGCGAGCAAATCCCGTGAGGAAACGGAGGAATATGTAACGACAGTGGAAGTGGAGGCTTCCTCAGACTCCGAAGGAGGAAGGCCCTCGAGGCCGCCACCGCCGAAAAGGAAGGCCAATAAAAAGGCGCCAACGAAGGAGGAGGAGAAGTGCAGAAGCAGTTGCTCCTCGGATAGTGACAGCAGTGCAGCAGTGCAGCAAGCACTGCCAAAGATGTTGGCCCGAAGACTAGTGGACGCGTAGCGCAGAAGACAACAGCAGCGGCTAATGTAAGTACCAATAAGATTGAGGGTAGGGGTGATCCCATAGAAGCTATGAAAGCTATAACCGGGGACATACATGATATTTTTGTAGAGGCGGGCTTGGGTGGTCCAACAACAAGAAGATTGTTGAATCTTTCGTCACGGTATGAGGAGATCCTCATGACCATGATAACGGAGAACGCCCGTCTCCGTGGGCAAGTTGACGCCCTAAAGGGAGGTTGTGGGCAACCCCACACGTATGCACAGGCGGTAGCATCGCTTTCGGCGCCTGCTCCACCTGCACCAGTGCTGGAGGCAATAGCGCCAAGGGTGCCAAGACCAACGGAGACTTGGTCGTTAGTCGTAAGGAGCAAGGGTCCTGCCACCTCATCCAAGGAGGTGGCCAAGAAGGTGCAGAAGGAAGTGGGTCCTTCTCTTGGCGTGCGTGTGCACGCCTTGAAGCCAATCAAGGGTGGTGGTGTGGTCATCCGGACCCCCTCCATCAAGGAAAGGGACATGGTGGCCAAAAACACCAAATTCGAGGAGGTCGGTCTTAGCGTGACCGTTAATAAAAAGATGGGCCAGAGGGTAGTTGTGCAGGGTGTGCACACCGAGTTCAAGCTTGAAGAGTTCATGGAGGAACTCTTCGAGAAGAACGTAAGGGAGAAAAATCCTGAGGCAAAAACAACCGACGTCAGGGTTGTGAGCAAGCCCTGGGCGGTTAAGGCTGATGGCAGGACGAATGTCGTCCTTGAAGGAGATGACAAAGTAATGTCATCTCTTTTGGAGAAAGGACGAATCTACGTGAAGTGGTTCTCCTACCGCGTGCCTGCCGATAGCCCAGTTGCCGGTTGTTTCCGGTGTATGGGCTTCGATCACCGGGTTGCGGATTGTCGGGCCAAGTCCGATGTCTGCCGGAGGTGTGGCCAAGAAGGTCACAAAGCTGCACGTTGCAACAATGCCCCGCATTGTCGCAACTGTCATTTCAAGGGAAAGCCGGCTGGACATCTTATGATGTCCGCTGCTTGCCCAGTATATTGCAGCATAGTTGAGCGCGCACTTGCCAGGCACTAATGGGCGCGCTGTTTCAGCTCAATTGCCAGGGGTCATTTGCCGTAATGTCCGAATTGGGGGAGCTTATGATTGAGGGTGGGTGCGGTGTTGCCTTACTCCAGGAGCCCTACGCCACTAATGGTGTGGTTATTCGAGCTGCAGAACTTAATCGAGCGGGTCCAATCTTCTATAAGAGTGTACAGCTGCTGGCGTATGCTGGTGTTATTGATATCATTGGCCTCAAAACCGCGCTGTTAGTTCTGCGTTCTCCAAACTAGATAAAGAAGCGAAGCAGATGGGTCTGGCAGTGAACAAGGGCAAGACGAAATATCTCCTGTTATCAAACAAACAGTCGTCCCACTCGCGACTAGGCTCTCACGTCACAGTCATAACTTCGAAGTTGTAGATAATGACGATAATAATAATCTGCGAAAGATTTAATGGAACGATGACCTGTATGAGATATACGACGGCATTGACATAGTTCACTCCAGCTCTGAAAGTATTCGAGGAAAACTTTCACTCCGTTGGAAGGGCCAGGGGGAGTAGAACCTGTCTTCGCTTGGCATTTCCACTTGGCGTCACGTAGCGAAAAGAAGAAACGACTGGCGCGCTATTAACTCGGCTATAATCGCATAAGCGGTGTCTACGCCAGTAAAGAAGAAGACTTGGGTAATTTGCCACGAAGTGCCTTCAAGGAAAAATATTGTAACATAAACACGAAATACTTTTCATTATGTGAACAGGGTAAATGGTACCGTAAACGCAGATAGGCCTTCCTTTCAAAACTCCTAACAGATCCTCACAATTATGTATGTATAAAGTAAAAAAAAATAGTTTCTGCAGTCAATTAATAAATAATGACAATTTTTATGTACTCTCCAAGTGAATAAACATAATTAAATATTGATATTAAATAAGGAAACTTAATTCGGCGGTGATGCAGCGATCTAAAAGTACTTAAATACGAAGGAAATGAGAATGAGAATTCACTGTAGAGCTGCTATTGGAAAAGCCTGTGGCCAATTTGAACCTTGTAAAAGAGTGAAAGAAAAATATAGATAGAATAAATAACAAATTGAGATTGAAATGAAATCAATTTATAATAACACATATGTGAGTATACCTAAATTGAAATGGGATTTCAAGAAGTACTGCTAAATATAGTAGTAACGGAAGATCCGTGATATGAGCTGTTCCAAATCGATCGATCTATAAGAAATAAGAGAAGGAGATCTAAGAATATTAGTAGGTATTAAATGACTTAACTCTCGTTCTGCTATGGTTGGCGGTTTGACTCCAAGGACACCATTCACCAGAAAGGGGTTGATGAATTTAATATATGGTACCGTAAATGAAGACCAATCACCTTTAAAAGCTTTATAGTAATGCATAAATTAAAAAGTAGATATAAGTATAAACATTCAAGTGAGAGTGAGAATTCACTGCAGTACTAATTGGGAAAAATATTCTAATTTAGGAACATATGGCATAAGGAAATGGACCAACGAAGAGGAAAAACGACTGACGCGCTGTTGTTAACTCGGCTATAATCTCGTAAGAGGTTTCCACGCCCGTAAAGAAGAACAACGGTACATCCATTTGTCTTCGAAAGTCGCAACCGAGCTACGGCCCAAAATCTATTAAACGAAAACTTTATTCAAAATTTGATTTAGCACAATGATGCTTACATGTATGTGTGCTCACATGATGTACAAGGTGTTGAAAGGATTTAGGTCCTCTCTGCGCACCGAAAGATAGGTGAATATTCTTTTCTCATACCAACGATGCACGCAGCACTTTAGTTGATTCTCCTTTGTAGGGATTACTCAAAGAAAGCTAAAAGCAGGCCTTTGCTATTGCAAAAAACCATATGGCATCTGGTACTGTGACACATGATGACATATCACTAATTGAAACGCGAGTGGTTAAGCCCGAGGAAATTTCCGATGATTCCATATATTTATTTTGGTCTAATGAAGAATTCCAATTAAGGCTATCCTGTCAGAGCTAAATCCAGGCGATCAAGAAACTTTTTTAGACAATATGCCTGTAGAAAACTTGGATTATAACCGATTAATTATAGCACTAGGTGAAGGGATGCGCTTTTAACTGCTAAAGACTCATTTAAAGGAATAGGAAGAAGCTGAAATGAGAATGTTTTGGAAGATGTGAAACTTTTCAAAACTTCTGAGACGCAGGGACTGCCCTATCAATTGATCTTTTCCAACAACTCTGTGGATTAAATACTTGGAACCTTCTGTTGGTTTGATAACACGATCAAAAAAACATCATCGTCATAATGTATGTATAATTAAAAAAATGTATGTACATTAGAAAAAAAATTTAATGAATATGCGATATGATTTTAAAGCATTTATATCCGTCAAATGAAATAATGTGGTTTACCGCTGAGAATAAATATATGCACGTTTCTTGTAATAACATAATATAATAAATTAATTTCACAATTTCACCTTTAACAAAATAACAAACTTCTAGGGAAAATCACAGACGCTTTTACATTGTTAGTTTTAGTTAGACGTTGCATACTTTTAGGGACAGTTGTTTACTTTAACTGTTAAGAAGGGTGTTTTAACTTCTTTGGACTTCATCAACGGCATCGTGTTATTTTTTATTTGATAATAAATAGTTTTTTTTATTATTCAATTTACTCGTACATATTTTCATATTTCGCCGATGCTGCTTATGTGAGGGCTTCAGTTGTTACGAACATTCCAAAGTGATTACACGTGTTGGAAAAAAGCGAATACAACATTGGACATAAACAAAATGAATTCAAGGTTATTGAATTGCATCCGAAAGAATTGACTCAACTGAAATTCTGGTGGTGGCGATGGAGCAAGTTTAAAACTTCCAACACTATTATTGAAGAAAGCTGGCAAGAAATAATAAATAATAAAGAAGAAATTATAATGACTTCTTTGTTATATTCTTCTCCTTTATAGTTGCGTTCTGTTATTTAGTGATCATCGCAAAAATTTTCAGATATAATCCTCATCAAAGTTAAGTCTGTCATAAGTCTTCGCGTCGATATCCAGATACGCGCCCATGTTGCACAAGCGACATAGTAACATTATCCGGAAAAAGAAATAGACCGAAAACGATATTTTAGAATATGTATGTATATACTCTAAAGTTCCTTCCTTCCTCACAACCTTTGTGGCCACCATTTCTACAATTATGTGAAACACTCGGTAAGAGTTGTGAAAGTTAAGATGTTTTTAAAGCAATGTCTAACATTTCAGTTTTTTAGATGACGGAGCACTCACCAATTTTTCCTTTCAACATACAAATTGCAACGATCGACGGTGAACAGTATTATTGTTGAAACATGTAATGTTTTGAATGAATGAGCTCGATAGCATTTATTTATTAATTCTATACACGCGCGAGTGGAAGCCGAAGGCGCCATTGCTCTGCTTAGTTGGACGAAGGATCTCCCGCAACCTCTCTTAAGGGCATCCATCTGCTCGCGAAGGTGGACATTCTCCGTAATTACTGTTATGATCATGTTATTAAGAGTTATTTCCAGACAGCCAAACTCCTCCAGTCGTTGTATCACTCAATCCCAGCTTAGGTATCGAAAGCTCCCTTGAAGTCAGCAAATATGCCAAGAACGCTTCTTTGCGACAGCCCATTATGTAAATTTTACCATTTAAAGTCACTGCATCCGCATCACATATTTCAAAGATCAAACTTTCCATGAACTCCCAACCATCGGATAGATCAGAATTGGATTATGTAGCCTGTTTAAGCTGCTATGGACCGTAGAAATCCTCTATTGGCCACTCGGGTGGAGTGGCGGCATAGTGAGCGAACTAGGTGGAGGTTACACAGCCATACAGGCTTAGGTCGCATTAGTGCGTCGGTCCCACTTTCTTCCCCACCTTTTTTGCCACCATCTCTTAGGAGGCGGCAAGAACCTTGATCTTGACTACCACCTGCCAGGTCTATTGCCTTCAGCACGGGTGCCGGGGGCAGGCGCCGAAGCCGCAGGAGACGTCATAGCTCTGGTTGATGGACCCACTGAACCCTATTTTTTTGGAAGGCACCCACCTGCCCGCGAAGGTGGGCATTTTTTGTGATCACTGACATCAACGGTGATTCATACCTTGAGGCAAGCTCCATGACCACCCCCCACAATACCATCCTTATTTCCGCAAGCGGAATTTCCGTTAGCATTTACCTTCATTTTTCTTTAATGTCTTTTTTCGCGGTGTCAGTTTTGGATTTCTTCATCTTGGTAGCGTCATCCATTGCGCCGGTGTCCTTTACGGCAACATCTTCATCCACCTCTCCTGTTTCCACTGCCACTTTCGCTCTCTCCGAAATTGAGCGGTACCGAGCCCAAGCGGGACTTCTTTCGCGCTGGGGGCTTTAGGGGTTGCCCCACATCATCCTCTGATCGTCTGATGATGGCTCCTCACTTTCCTCGAAGAATCACTAATCACTATCATTGTGTAAAAACGCTCTACATATGAACAGCAAGGATCCGCGCACACGACCGTTCACTTGAACATTCAACAAGTAATATAAATCAAAATTAAATTCGCTGAACTAAGTATGTCAATGTCAATGTATATCTCATACAGCTCTTCGTCAATGCGCAAAGGACCACAAATCTTTCGCAGAACCTTTCTGTCGAAAACTCGACAGAGTAGGGTGAATGAGTGACTTATAGAGTTTGGTTTTTGTTCGTCGAGAGCTCAGTGGCCTCCTTAACACTATAAGGCAGGAATATTTTTCTTAAAAGTTTTATTATGCTTATTTGTTCAATAATTACCACGCAATATTCACCAACAACAAATTAAAAACAAAGTTCTCACAAAGAGGAATATGACAAAACTAACGGCAGGCCGTCTGGTTCATTAAAATGGTGTAGAAAACCGAAATGACGATAACACACAATTCTTACTGGAACTGGAACCGCAATCTTATAAAGTTCTGGACTTTCTTACTTGACGAATAAAGGAAACCCTTTATTAACTATATAATTAGCAGACGTGTGGAACGACCTGGCCTAACTGACGTCGAGATCTTAAATTGAAGGAGAACAAATACAGCTTGTGCAAGAACTAAAGCCGCTCGACTTTCCCAAACAACATCGCTTAATTCTACGAGTTCTTGAAAAGTTCCAAGAAGATCCGACGTTTTCGAACCAAATTTTGTTCAGCGATGAGACCCTTTTCTGGCTCATTCGGTATGTAAACAAGAAAAATTTCCTCATTTGTGACAAAGTGCAACCTGAAGAGATTCAAGAGTTGCCATTTCATCCAGAAAAATAACGGTTTGGTGTGGTTTGTGGGCCAGTGGAATCATCGGACCATATTTCTTCAAAAATGATGCCGAAGCCGTCAATGCCGACTGTTATCGCGCCATGATAACTGATTTGATGCCTGAAATTGAAGTTCGTAATCTCGGCGACATTTAGCTTCAACAAGATGGCGCCACTTCCCACACATCGCATTAATTCATAGATTTATTTAAAAACCTTGGTGAATGGATAATTTCACATTTTGGACCGGTCGATTGGCCACCAAGATCATGTGTTATTACACCGTTAGACTTTGTTTGTATGCGGACAATCAAGCTTCAATTCAGGCCTTGGAAGAAAACAGCAAACGTGCCCTTCGCCAGTTACCAGTAGAAATGCTTGAACGAGTCATCAAAAACGGTCCAACGGTTGGACCATCTGAGATGTAGCCGCGGCCATTATTTCAAAGAGATAATTAAAACAAGTAAGGAAGGGCTAAGTTCGGGTGTCACCGAACATTTTATACTCTCGCATACCGTATTTGTGTAAAGTTTTATTCCGCTATCATCATTGGTTCCTAATGTAAGTAATATTATACAGAGAAGGCATCAGATTGAATTCAAAATAGCGTTATGTTGGAAGAAGGCGTGGTTGTGAACCGATTTCATCCATATTTTGTACATGTCATCAGGGTGTTAAGAAAATATTATATACCGAATTTCATTGAAATCGGTAGAGTAGTTCCTGAGATATGGTTTTTGGTCCATAAGTAGGCGACGGAACGCCCATTTTCAATTTTTAAAAAAGCCTGGGGTTAGTGTTTTCGACATTTTTTGTTAGTCGGTTAACGCACTTTTAGTGATTTTCAACATAACCTTTGTATGGGAGGTGGGCGCGGTTATTATCCGATTTCTTCCATTTGTGAATATGGAACTGTATATGGAAATGCCTAAAGGAAACGACTCTATAGAGTTCGGTTGACATAGCTATAGTAGTTTCCGAGATATGTACAAAAAACTTAGTAGGGGGCGGGGCCACGCCCACTTTTCCAAAAAAATTACGTTCAAATATGCCCCTCCCTCATGCGATCCTTTGTGCCAAATTTCACTTTAATATCTTTATTTGTGGCTTAGTTATGACACTTTATAGGTTTTCGGTGTTCGCCATTTTGTGGGCGTGGCGGTTAGCCGATTTTGCCCATCTTCGAACTTAACCTTCTTATGGAGCCAAGAAATACGTGTACCAAGTTTCATCATGATATCTCAATTTTTACTCAAGTTACAGGTTGCACGGACGGACGGACAGACAGACATCCGGACTTCAACTCTACTCGTCACCCTGATCACTTTGGTATATATAGCCCTTTATCTGACTCTTTTAGTTTTAGGACTTACAAACAACCGTTATGTGAACAAAACTATAATACTCTCATTAGCAACTTTGTTGCGAGAGTATAAAAATTTACCATAGTAGTGTTAGCATCATCAATCATATCAATATAATAAAATATACAACGAATCTATATCAACATCCACTTGAAAAGAAGATTGAAAGAAGACCAGCAAGTTACCCTAAAAAGAGAACACAGGAGTCATTCGGAAGAAAAATCAGAAAGTATTTACACACTTGTTTTAATAGATTAAGATTAATTTATTTATTTTCTTTAGTAAGATTTAATTTTAAGAAATTATGCCTAGATTAAATAAAATATCTGTTGTACAAAGTCGACTTGAAAATAGAAGACGTATGCAGATTCTTCGGGCTAACTCATTATATAGAGTTAGTGAGCAATCACATAATACTCAAAGCCATGCTAATCGCAGATTAGATCCAGAAGTCCGCTTGTCAGAACAAAGTACCAATAGAGTTCAACATAGGACAAGGCGACAAAATCAAGAGGTTCGGTCTTCTGAGCAAAGTGTAAATACTGTTCAGCATAGGTCTCGGCAGGAAGATCCCGAATTAGCTGAACAAATCGTAGATACCAATCAGCATAGAACCCGGCGACAAAATCCTCAATTTCGGTCTGAAGAGCAAAGTAGGAACACCCAAGAACATAGGTCTCGGCGGGAAAACCCAGAGCTTCGGTCTGCTGAGCAGAGCATAAATACTGTTCAGCATAGCTCTCGGCTGGAAGATCCCGAAATAAGGTCAGCTGAACAAATCGTAGATACCAATCAGCATAGAACCCGGAGACAAAATCCTCAATTTAGCTCTGAAGAGCAAAGTAGGTATACCCGAGAACATAGGTCCCGGCGGGAGAACCCAGTTCTTCGGTCTGCTGAGCAAAGTATAAATACTGTTCAGCACAGGTCTCGGCGGGAAAACCCAGAGCTTCGGTCTACTGAGCAAAGTATAAATACTGTTCAGCATTGGTCTCGGCGGGAAGATCCCGAAATAAGGTTAGCTGAACAAATCGTAGATACCAATCAGCATAGAACCCGGCGACAAAATCCTCAATTTCGGTCTGAAGCCCAAGTAGGAACACCCAAGAACATAGGTCCCGGTGGGAGAACCCAGATCTTCGGTCTGCTGAGCAAAGTAGAAATTCAAGGCAACATAGAATTCGACGCCAAAACCCTATTATTCGGTCAAATGAGCAGTCTCATAATACCGTAGTACACCGAGAACTTAGAAGAAATCCTAACTATAGACATTTAGAGCACATACGTGATCAAATACAAAGAGAACATTCAAGAAGAAATCCTGAAACAAGGAGAGAGGAACGTTATAGAGAAACGCAACGACGACAGCTTATCAGGAGGGGTGCAGGGAACAAATTTTAAATCAGAAACGTCAACAACAAAATCAGGTCCGTATTCATAGAGAAAACTTGGCAAATAGGCAAATTCAAAACGAAAGGCAGTCCCAACGAAATATATTAAACAGAGAAAATAATGTCTCTGGTATTTTTGCAAATGGTGGCATTTCAAGAGATTTTCGAAGCATTTATTTTGAAAACTTAAAGAAAGGTCCCACCGAAATATGTATTTGCTGTGGGGGATTATGGTTTCCTCATCAAGTACACAAGTTAAATTTCGGAACTATAACTCAAGTTCACCCAGATGCTACATCTGCTTTCTTTTTAAAGCAAAAGTTTCCTTCTGAAGATGGAAACTACAATTTTTGCTTAACTTACAAAAATGGGATTGCCAAAAATAACATACCAAAAATATGTTTGTTAAATGGTCTAGACTTTCCGGATATACCAGATTGTTCAAAAAATTTAACCCCTATTGAAGAAAGGCTAATAATGCCTCGATTGCCTTTTATGACTATTCGGCCTTTGGGATATCAAGGCCAAAGTTCGATTAAAGGTGCCGTTGTCAATATACCTATTTCTGTTAATAATGTTGTGACATCTCTACCGAGGACTTTTGATCAAACTCATGTGATACAAATTTACTTAAGAAGACGTATGGAATACAATCATGATTATATGACTGATACCATACGGCCTGCGAAGGTTATGGAAGCTTTGCGATTCTTAGTGAATACTCCTCTGTATCGTCAGCATAATATACACATAAATGGGAATTGGATTTCAGGCTTTACTAACCAAGAAGAAGTTCCATTTGTTGCATCTGCTGAAGATGATAGATTGGTTCAACCTCTTTATGAGGGACAGACTTCCCATAATAATCACTCAGACATTCCCATAGCACCCGTACCTGCAGAACTGAACCCAGGTGGTCAAGAGACTCTTTTAGACAATATTCCTATAGAAAACATAGAATATAACCGTTTATTTATAGCGCCAGGGAAAGGGCGAAGGCCAATTGACATAGTTCAAGATAATAATTCGGAAGAATTGTCATTTGGAACAATATACGTTAGGCAGAAAGGTACATGCTCTGAAACGAAATTCGCCGCTTTGACCGCAGAGCGTGTACCATTCCAAAGTTGTTCTACGACTATAAAAAATTAGAACTACTGCAAATTAAGAATAGTACATCCATTTGCCTTCGAAAGTTTTCAGGTCGTAACCGTGTTACGGCTCAAAATGTATTAAATGAAAACTTTGTTCAAAACTTGATTCAACATGATGACGGTTACAAAGTTTTGAAATGTGTTAGCTCCTCTCCTGCTCACTGGGAAGCTGAGAAAAAAAAAGCAATTGCAATGATTCGCCAATTTGGGTTTCCAACCTTTTTCATAACTCTATTGGCTGCTGAATCTCAGTGGGTTGAGCTGTTGGTTATTCTGTCGAAAACTGTTGATTCAAAAGATATTTCACAAGAAGAAGCCAACATTTTATCAACCCAAGATAGATACCGCTTAATCCGCTCAGATGCGGTTACTTGTGCTAGATATTTTGATTACCGCTACCGGCAAATCCTTAAACTTTTTAAAGATAATACCGGCATTTTTGGAACACATTTTGTAAAAAACTATTACTGGAGAGTAGAGTTTCAACAGAGAGGTTCTCCGCATATACATGGCATGTATTGACTTAATAATGCTCCCAAGATCAACCTTCAAAGTCCTGAGACATTCTCCGAAGTCATTGATTTCATTGACACTTATGTTTCAACAGATGGTTCAGTAAGCCACTTGGAACATTATTTAGATTATCAAAAGCATAATTGCAGTCGGTCGTGTACTAGAGAAATAAGAGGACAACAATTTTGTCGTTTTGGTATACCATATCCACCAATGCCTTGCACACAAATATTGCTTCCTTTTCCAGACACAACCCAAGATTTGGAAAGACATAAGGAAAACTTTTCTAGAATTCAAAATGTTTTAAATTCAACTCTGACTACAGAAGATATATCGAATTTAGATAATTTTGAATATTTCTTGAACGATAATAGAATAAACATGTCTTTTGATGACTATTTGCTAGCTCTGAGATCAAGCTTATCAAAACCTAAAATTTTTCTGAAAAGAAAAATGCAAGATCGTTTTATAAATGCTTATAATCCTCTTATTTTGGATCTCCATAGGGCTAATATGGATATCAAATATATACTAGATGCATATGCTTGCTGTTCCTATATAATTAATTATATTAACAAATCGAACAGAGGAATTTCTAGGCTCTTAAATGAAGCTATATCAGAAGTAAATGCCGGAAATTATACAATAAAGCAAAAACTTCAACATATAGGTCATAAATTTATATCAGGCACGGAAATATCTGCACAAGAAGCTGTTTATTGCTGCATTGGGCTTCATCTTTCGGAAGCTAGTAATGGAGAAATATTTATAAATACCTCACGACCGGAGGAACGTGTGCGAATGGTAAAACCTAGGGCGGAACTTCAGAACCTTCCTTCAGATTCTACTGAAATATTTGTAGATGGTATTTTAGACCGTTATGTGCAGCGGCCCGATCAGTTAGAAACTGTTTGCTTAGCAGATTTTGCATCTATGTTTAAATTTGTGAAATCCAATAGAATAGTGCAAGACAGTGATCATGAAGAAGAAGAGAGGGAAGATAATAACGTACCAGATATTGGGGTACCCATTGCACTTAGAGACGGTAGCGGTTTTGTTAAAAAACGTACCAAACCAATTATTATTCGGTACAGAAGGTTTAGTCCTGATGTGACCAAAGTTGAGTATTTCCGCGAAATGGTAATGCTTTTCTATCCATGGCGGAATGAACAGCAAGATCTTATTGAAAATGATAATGAGCTAACTTGTATAACTCACCGTATTTTAATTGAGGGAAATCGAAAAAAATATGATGTTTTTGATCAAAGAGAACTGGAAAGTGTCTTAGAAAGTCTTTATAATGAGACAGACTTAGAAGAAGCTGTGCAAAATGAACTACCTGTTGTGGAAAATGAGTTTCGGGTGTTAGCACTTCCAGAAATAAGCCCTAATATTAATTTGCTGGATTTGCATGGCGAACATACAACAGATAATGGTACTGAATCTGATTGCAATATTAGGCTTATTAAACTACCCCCTTTAATTTCGGTTGAGGAATTATTTTCTCTAGTTCAAGGTTTAAATATTAAGCAAAGAACATACTTGACTTGAGCATCAGATTAAAACAAGTCGACCATTTTATGAATTCATTGGGGGCGGAGCAGGTGTTGGAAAAAGTCGTTTGATATCTGCAATATATCAAACTCTTAACCATCGCTTCAATTCTACACCTGGATCCATCCCAAGTTCTTTAAAAGTTCTCCTTTGTGCACCTACGGGTAAAGCAGCATTCGGGATAGGTGGACTGACACTTCACTCAATATTTTCTCTTCCTGTAAATCAGCTGAATAGAGAGTTGCGGCCCCTAAGCAGTGAAATAGTTAACTCTTTGTATTCCAAACTTGCTGATTTAAAACTAATCATAATTGATGAAATATCAATGGTGGGCGCTCGAATGTTTAGCTATGTTGATGCTAGGCTTAAACAAATTTTTAAAACAAACAACCCATTCGGTGGCATACCGATTATAGTGTTTGGAGATTTGAAGCAACTCTCACCTGTTGGCGATAGGTGGATATTTTCTTCTAACCCTAAAGATGCTTACAGCACTTTAGTTGGTTCTCCTTTGTGGGACTTGCTCAAATATTTTGAATTAACAGAAATAATGAGACAAAGGGACGATCAAGCTTTTGCTATTGCGTTAAACCGTATGGCATCTGGCACTATGACAAATGATGATATATCATTAATTCAAACTCGGGTAGTTAATTCTGAAGAAGTCCCCGATGATGCGATCCATTTATTTGGTCAAACGAAGAGACAAATAATTTCAATGCCCTCAAGCTCAGTCGAATTACAACTGAAGCTATTTCTTCAACTGCCAAAGACTCTGTAAGAGGAATGGGTATAAGTGATCAACAAGGGAATATTTTGGAAAGAGTTCAACTTTTCAAAACTTCTGAAACACAGGGACTTCCTTATGAGTTGACACTAAAAACCACTGCAAAATACATGATTACAGTGAATATAAACACATGTGATGGTTTAGTTAATGGGGCAACTGGAGAACTAATGCAAATTGACTTTCCAGTAATTCTTTGGATTAAATTCTTGGAACCTTCTGTTGGTTTGATAGCACGATCAAAAAAGCCTCATCCTTTAGAAAGTTCTTGGACCCCAATTGAAAAAGTTATTAGATCTTTTCAATATAAAAGAAATGAGCAAATTATAATTGAAAGAAATCAGTTTCCAGTTGTTCCAGCTGAGGGAATAACTATTCACAAAAGTCAGGGTGCTACATATAATAAAGTTGTCGTTCATACTCGACCCAGAATGCCTAGAGCTTCGATATATGTCGATTTCTTTATTGTCGGAAATTTTATTCCTCCTAATAAATTTTCTGAATCGGATCCAGTATTTAGGGAAATGATGGAATTGAGCACATCTAAAGCTCTGATTACAAGATTCAATTTTATGATTTCTCGATCATCAGCACTTCAAATTTTATTTCATAATGCTCAGAGTCTCCACGCTCACATTAACGATATAAAAGGCGACTGTCTGCTGCTATCTTCAGATATTTTATGCTTCGTAGAAACCTGGAGCATTCCTGTTGAACATTCTGAGATACCAGGATTTACTCTTATAAACGAGCTGAGGATAGATAGTACTGAGACAAGCAACCGAAATAAACGGGGCATTGTAATTTATGCAAAGCATAGTGTTGCCCGCTTTATAGAACCGAAGATTATAGAGAAAATTTATTCAGGCCGCAAAGTTTTAGAAGCAGCTTTGTTTAAATGTTTCAACAACAATATTCTGGTTCTTTACAGAAACTCAGCTTTTCCCCTCAGGTTTTTTATTGCTGAACTTCAAGAAATTCTTACTACAGAGTTGTGCAATCAAAATGTCTCAATTGTTGGAGATTTTAACATTTGTTTAAAGTCTACAGGGTCTAAAATTAAAAATCTTCTTCAAGATAAAAACTTTAGTTCCCTGCTTAGTGTAGAATATTCAACTACACCTGCGGGGACGCAAATTGATTGGGCATTTTCAAACATGGATCATTCTCATGTTGATGCTATCACTTATGAGACAGTGCATAGCTATCATGATGGTAGTATTTGTGTCTCTATTTCGGACTAAGGCTATGTACAATAGTATCTTTTTCACACATAAGGGCATTAGAATAGGTTAAAAACATGACATTATGAATTAATAAATAAATATTTAAACTAAGAAATTTTAAATCATTTGTATAATTTGTTAATATATAAGAATTTGTATAAATATAAAGTAAATATTTTAAGAATAAATGAAATGTACGTAGGATACATTTTGCTATTTGTAAAAACATATCTTTAGAATTTAAAAATATAACATTTAATTATTTAAATATATAATACTTATTACTTCTAAGTCAAACCTGTATAATCTTATTCATGTAAGAAATAAAATGTGCATTAACTTCGAAAAACGATTGTTTTTGTTTTTTTACATAGTCCTCAATACAGTTAAAATAAATTAAAATACAATTCAATACTCAAAGTACACAAATTGATCTAATCTAATTAATTTTACAGCAAAATAAAAATATATGTAAATGACGGATAATGAAATCTCGATATAAAATGTTCGGTGACACCCGAACTTAGCCCTTCCTTACTTGTTCAATTTTCCATCGTTTGGACTGTACTTTTTAGCAGTTGCTTGTGAACAGCCGAAGCGAACGGACGTGTGCGCCGACGATTTCAGTTGACGGTGCGTAAAATTATAGACGCAAGATTAGTGCGGGTAAACATACTTTGAGTAGTTCCCAAGAAAAAGTGCTTGAAGCACATTGACAAAAGTGTGTGTGTGTGCGCTACCTAACTCAGGTCGAATTTTTTGTGAAAGGACACAATAGTGACACAAAGCACTAAGTGCAGTGACAGTGCCAAAGTGTGTGTGTTACCTAACGCAGGTAGGTAGTGAGAGAAAACAAGGAAAATTCTAGTGCTTAAAAAAAAACCCCGCGGAGTTTTGGGTTTTTCCTAACTAATCCAGCTTGGGTTTTCCCAAAGTAAGAAACAAACAGTGCGATATTAGTGCTTTCCCATTCGGGGAAATTTTGTCGGGCAGTAATGCCTCCAAAGAGGAAGGGATGTAAATCCCGAGGAGAAGACGTGGAGGAGTACGTCACAACAGTAGAAGTGGAGGCTTCTTCGGACTCCGATTGAGTGCCACTAAAGCCACCGCGGCCGAAAACAAAGGCCCCTAAAGGGTCAGCCAAGGAGGAGGAGAAAAGCAGCAGTTGCAGCTCCTCGGACAGGGACAGCAGTGTAGAAAGCACTGCCAGGATGTCGGCCCGAAGGATAGCAGCGGCGAGGAGTAACGCCCAGCTAGTGGAGGCGTAACGCAGAAGGCGGCAGCAGCGGCGAAAGTAAGTACCCAGAAAATTGAGGGTAGCGGTGATCTCGTAGCAGCTATGAAAGCTTTAACCAGGGATATCAGCGATGTAGTTTTAGAGTCGGGCTTGGGTGCTCCAACAATGAAAAGATTGTTGGACTTTTCATCACGGTATGAGGAGATCCTCATGACCGTGATAACGGAGAACGCCCATCTCCGTGGGCAAGTTGACATTCTAAAGGGAGGTTGTGGGCCATCCCACATGCATGCGCAATCAGTTGCATCACGTTCGGCGCCTGTTCTGGAGGCAATAGCGCCCAAAGTGCCAAGACCAAATGACCCTGGTCTGTAGTGGTAAGAAGCAAGGCTCCTGCCGCCTCATCCAAGGAGGTGCCAAAGAAAGTTCAGAAGGAAGTGGGTCCTTTTCTGGGCGTGCGTGTGCACGAATTGAAGGCAATTAAAGGGGGTGGTGTGGGCATTCGGACCCCCTCCATCATGGAGAGGGATAAGGTGGTCAAAAACACCAAATTTGAGGAGGTCGGTCTTAGCGTAACCGTGAACAAAAAGATGGGGCAAAGGGTCGTTGTGCAGGGTGTGCACACCGAATTTAAGCTTGAAGAGTTCATGGAGGAACTCTTCGAGATCAACGTTAAGGAAAAATGTCCTTGGGCGAAAAAAGCCGACGTCAGGGTTGTGAGCAAGCCCTGGGCGGTTAAGGCTGATGGCAGGACGAATGTCGTCCTGGAAGGAGATGACAAAGTAATGTCATCTCTTTTGGAGAGAGGACGAATCTACGTGAAGTGGTTCTCCTACCGCGTGCCTGCCGATAGCCCAGTTGCCGGTTGTTTCCGGTGTATGGGCTTCGACCACCGGGTTGCGGACTGTCGGGCCAAGTCCGATGTCTGCCGGAGGTGTGGCCAAGAGGGTCACAAAGCTGCACGTTGCAACAATGCCCCGCATTGTCGCAACTGCCACTTCAAGGGTAAGCCGGCTGGACATCTTATGATGTCCGCTGTTTGCCCAGTATACTGCAGCATAGTGGAGCGCGCACTTGCTAGGCACTAATGGGCGCGCTGTTTCAGCTCAATTGCCAGGGGTCATTTGCCGTAATGTCCGAATTGGGGGAGCTTATGATTGAGGGTGGGTGCGGTGTTGCCTTACTCCAGGAGCCCTACGCCACTAGTGGTGTGGTTAGGGGTAGTTTTAGGATATTCACAGATCTTGGGGCTAACGCCGCAATAGTTGTGAACAATCCGAACTATGATTGTGTAGTTCTGGACTCTTCACAGCTGGGAGTTTGCGTCTCTATAGAAGGGGAGTTTGGTAGACTGGTCGCCGCTAGTTTGTACTGCAAATTCAGCAAACCCCTAGAGCCTTACCTGGGGTACATGGATAGGCTACTACTACTTGCGAATAGTAGTTCAATTATCCTTGGGCTAGATGCGAATGCCTCGTCTTCGATGTGGTTTAGTAAGGTATCTCGGCATTCGGCCGGATACCAAAGCCACAGTCGAGGTGAGGCACTCAGTGAATGGGTGGTAGCTAACAGCCTCCACATAGTAAATGAGCCCAGCGAATTTTATACATTCGATGGACCAGGAGGTGTTAGCGATATTGATGCTGCCCTCATGAATCAGGCAGCTAGCGGAGCATTTGACATTAGGTGGGAAATAAAAGGAGGACGGGGTTTAAATGATCATAATTTGATTCAAGTATGTTAGTCTATTGCGGCGATGGCGTACCTCTGGTATCGACTGGAGCCAATATGGATTCTCTGTTAGGGATGCGGTATGAAATACCGCTTAGTGAATTTAAGGAGTTGGGGGTTGATGATCAAATCGCTCAGCTAACTGCATTAGTTTGGGGTGTGAATGATAGGTTGCTGCGGAAAAGCGAAAGCTACCGCGGCAAGAAACTAAAATGGTTGACGCTAGACGGTCCAATTCTGATAGGTTTCCCCAAATTCGGCATGATCTTACTACCGAAAAGACAGAGTACAAAGACATGCTTCTAAGAATCAAAGAAGAAGGTTGGAGAAGCTTTGTGGGGCAAAATAAAGACGACCCCTGGGGCCAGGTCTATAAGATCTGCAGGGATCGTAGAAGTATATAACCTCTCTTCGCGTTGGTGACACCTTGTTATCAACGTGGAGTAAGTGTGCAAAGGTTCTACTGGATGCGTTCTTTCCCAGGTCGGAAGCACAGTCACCTTAAGCACAAGAGGTACTTGTCCTTCCATTAGATGATGGGGAGTTGGGGTACGCCTTCGGCCTGGTTAGATCGAAACGGTCTCAGGGGTTTGACAGTTTGAACGGAGAGATTTGCAAAAGCTTGTGGAAGTTCATTCCAGAATACCTGGAGGCTATTTATGATAAGTGCGTCAGGGAGGGATGACCATGAGTGAAAGAATGAGTTTTGAGGAGTGATTGGGGTCTCGGACGTCCTGCTGTTCGCACCATATATTGTGGCTTGTTTGTGGCCTGTGCCACTTATGGAGCCGCTGTATGGTAGCAAGCAGCCACGACAGTCTTGGGGCGTCAAAAGCTGCTCTCAATACAGCGTATCACAAATGGCACGAATAGCCTTTAGAGATGGTCTGGCCAGTCGCGAGGTCTTGTTGAAAGGTTCTTTCTCTGTGTATCCGCTTTTTTATTAATTTTATTGTTTTTTCCGTTGTTGTCTACATTACTCAGTGTTATCAGAGCATCGTGTGCAGGGGGCGGACGTAAATAAGCAGGAACGGGTGCACCTTCGGAGACGATGCTCCCGCCACAGTTCGTTGAGGAATGTCCTTCGCTTTGACGGAACAAAGCATTTTATTAGAAGAATTGTTAAACTTAATTGAATTCAATAAATCAAATTAATTGTTTTTAACATATGATTTTAAAAAGGCGTAAAAGAATGACAGCATTATTTGTGCAGGAAAATGTGCCAAGGCGACAAATACCGAAAAGCAAAAGTTTTTTTTAAACAATTAATCAAATGCCTAATGACGTGTTTTATAGTCATTTCAGAATGCAAATATCAACTTGCGAGGTAAGATTTTTTTTCGTTACTTAAAATATATTATTATTACACGATTTTCCAGAAATTACACTGTATGCTCGAACCTTTATGAAATAAAATGACTACTAGACGTCCTGGAAACCCGTTGAAGAAGTGTCTTTATATGACAATATGGAAGCTTTCCAATCAGAATAGCTTTGACGACGTAAGCGACCGCTTTAATGTTGGAATGGGCGCTTGTTACAGAGGCTTTATTCAGTGCATACAACTGATTTCTGCGCAGAAGCAGATTATAGCATTTCCAACTTCTGAACAGAACAGAATAAGAGTTATGGAAGCTTTTGAGTCTTGCCGATCACACCTATTCTCATGTGTTTTGGGATGTATTGATGGAATACATATAAAAAACCAGCAGCTGTCTAAGGATAGTATTAGCTACTGCAACCGAAAAGGAACACGTTCTATTATAGTGCAAGTAAAAATTTAAATTTGAAAATAATACTTCTCAAATAACGCATGCATTTATTTCAGGTTGTTGTTGATAGTAATAGGCGATTTATCGACGTTTTTGTAGGCTCTCCTGGTCGGTGCCACGACGCAGCAGTGTGGTCAGCTAGCCCATTGAAGAGAGCAATTGCAAATGGCTTGATTACATTTCCTCGAGATCATCGACGTTAAGTTGGCAAAGAATGTTATTATGACTTGTTTTATGCTTCATTACTTCATAATAGAACATGAAGGATCTCCTGATGGCGTGGTTATTGAAAATCTGCCTTACACAGAGGTTAACACGGCTCCAGCTAATGGAAACCAAAAAAATGAAGCAAGAGCGAATAGGAAACTTTCTTGTCAGCTTGGCTAAATAAAGTTTTCTTTGAATTACATATGTAAAAATAAATTTATTTCATTTCATGAATACATTTGGTTAGAACACAAAAATTATTAAATACTAAAAAAATTAAGATCGATATAAGGCACAGATCAAAGTCAGGTAATCACTTATTTAGTGAAAGTAGAGGTTTGCGCAGCTTTTTAATTTCATCGATTTTTTGCTTTTCGATGTCAATTTTCTCCTTCTCGCATTTAAGCAGTTCGTCCAACATCGCCTGTTCATAAAAATCCAAAACATTTCAAACTCGGTTTTCGTGGCGGAGCAGCATCAATGTGCTCACTGTTGTTGGGGGAATCTGATGATTCTGCATTTTCGTTCGTCAAATCGTTAAATAGCGAGGACAATAAGAGTCTAGATTACATTCCGGCACGGTTATATCACTCCGTGACCCAAACAGTTCATCCAGTTCGTCGAAAAATTTCCACGACGTCGCCGCTTCACCTGAGGTGTTATTCCTTTTTTTGATACGTTTGTAAGTCACCATAAAGTTGAGAAATTTGCGTGATATGTCATCACGGGGGAACGGTAATTCATGCCACAAAGCTTTTTCCTTTTTGCTTGAAAATTTAAATATATTAACTTCTCGTTAGTTATAAATAAAATTTGTTAAAAAAAAAAAAAAATGTCTTACCTTTCTTCTTCCTGCATTCAAGGCTAGAAAATCCATTACGAAAGTATTAAAAGTTACTATTATATTATACAACAAGGATTTTGCGAGTAATTTTCTTAACTTAAAAAGAATCACATATACATATGTATGTATCACATTTTAGATTACATTTCACTTTATATGCTGTCGATAGATGTTGATATATTATATTTAAATCAGACTATTGCTTTTTTTTTTTAATAAAAAAATTGAAGGAAGTACAAACCATATTGACACAAAATTGCAACCCTGTAATTCGTTAGAAATTGTGTCGAATTATTGGCACAAATCTACCAAAGAGTTGACGATATGTATATTACTTTCAAATAAACGACTTTATTGATTATTTTTTATTAAAATGCTATCGGTAGTCAGCCAATTATCTAAAACGGTCTTAAGCATTACCAAAGTAAGAGTTCCATCGTGTGGGGCAGTGGCCTTCCAATCACAGCCGCTTTTGCAAGCACCAATTAAAGGTTTTAAATCATTTGTAGTCTTAAATGTTGCGTTTACTACGTTAGAGAATAAGTGATTAGAACAATTGTTACTTGTGTAGTTTTGTAATGCGCTTGTGATATTACTTCCTCTTTCGGTCACAAATACCACTGATTCAAGATTACAAATATCCAATTGAGAAAATATGCTGAGTAATTTGTTCTAAATATTTATTCCTGTTGATTCCTCGAAGTCCATAGACTTGAATAGAATAGAAAAGAATTTAATTGAGGTATGCACTGCGACCTTGGGTCTATTGTGCCCTCTCCTAACTCACAGGGACTCACCAAGCCCCAGCATATCGATAAATTCTAGTATTTTGCTGAGAGCAAGTGAGTCGATGTAGGGATCACATAGTATGGTATGGTTCCAAGGGCCTTAGACCTTCGCCTGCAGACTGCGATGCAGTCGATTAGCAGGTGCTCCGGGGTTTCAGGTTCCCTGTCGCAGAACCGGCAGTTAGCGCAAGAGGCAAGTCCTTTTCAACTTGCAGTGGCCGGTATAGAATGCAACCAAGAGCCTGAGTTTAATCCTGGGAGGTTGATTATCGATCTAAACCTATTAAGGTTGTACCCCTTTATTAGCAACTTGGCATGCCGCATACCATGCGCCCGTTGCCAATGACCTTCTCTACCCACTCTCTCTTCTTTACGGAGCAGCTCCTTTATGGTGTGGGGGCTCACCCCAGTGAACGGTTCGGGCCCTACCATATTTGTGGAGGCTGCGGAGCGGGCGAGCTCGTCAGCCAGTTCATTGCCTCCTGCACTAGCAGCGATTTGATCTAGTAAGCGGAGATCGCTTTTAGTGCCGCTTGGCTATCGCTGAGTATGGTTATTCGCTCATTTTGATAGCCGCGATGGAGGTTTATCTCTATACATCGACTTATGGCCAAGACTTCGGCCTGGAAGATACTGGGGAATCTGCCCAACGGTATGGATAGCCTTGTGCGTGGACCTGCGATCCCTGCACCAATACCTTCCGACGTCTTCGAGCCGTCAGTGTACCACTTCAGTGTACTGTCCCTCAGCACCAGCTCAAGAGTGGAGTCATTCTACTCGCTCTTGCTGCCGAGGGTAACCTTGAACTTCCTCGTGCAATTTATTGTTTTTGTAATCCCGTCCTTCGGGAGGAGGGCAATTGGATTGTTGCCACTTATCATCTCCATCCTCTGGGACGAGATTATTTTCCCTTTGCCGCATCCCTCTGCGGAGTCCCGTTGAGACTCTCCACTGCGAGACCAGCCCGGTTGCAGGTTCATTACTGAGGGTGATGCCCAACACTTCCCTCCTGCTTATAGTTATGAATGTGGGTTCACACCCTACATTCTCTATCGCTAAATTATTGCCTACTACATATTCTAACAGGGACTCACCGCCTCCGGGGAAAGTATGCTGAGGCCAGGACGAAGTCTTTGCCCTCAGTATCCCTAGCCTGCACCGCCACCAAATCCTGCGTCAGAAACTTTGAAATGCAAAAGAAATCAATATTGCTTCTGACAACTATACACATCCTAGGCCTCTCGCTAGAGAGGTCCCAGATTATCTTATTTTCCTCCGTCTTGAGGCCCTTTACCTCTCCTTTATAGACCAAAGGCTCTTGGATCAGCAGTGTGCCCAGTTTCTCCGCAGTGAACCTGCTTGTTATGACAGCTGAGGCTCGCATGATGCAGGTTCACTTGGGCAATTTCCATGTTGTCGGCCATCATAAACTGCGATCGAGAAAGAGAGATCCTCTACCCCGCCGTCAACCGCGGCTGTCCATTGGGCCTCCAAATCCATCTAGGAGCTCCTGCGTTGAGGGTAGCTCCGTGTTCCGGCCTGCTCCCGCAGGGCTGCTCCGACAACTCGCCCACCTCCATCTTTGATTCCTCCGGGGCGGACTCCGGCACTGCCTGGTTATCGACGCCCTTGTCCCGTGGAGTCGCAGGCGTTTTGGCTTTCTTGCTCCCGGTGTCAGCCTGTAGAACAGGCGGAAGCTCGCGGCCCGGACATACTTATACGACTCGTCGTCTATGTATAAGTGTAACCTCCATCCTTCCATGTCACCTAGCTTCTCCTTTCTGCTGCCGGCAACACACCAGGCCGAGATACTGAGTCCTCGGTTCTGGTTCCTCACCAGGCCCAAGGCGTACTCGTAGGTCCTGTCCCCGCTCCAAGGGAGGAACATTGTCATGCTTGCATGATTGGCACATCTTCCACCCTCTTCGCGCAGAGGACAGGGCCCGTCCAGCTTCCCAGCTTTGGAGCGTGTTCCCTCAGCCAGTCGGCCGACGACTCGTCCAGGCAGTCTACCTGCATCATACCTCCCCTGAAGTCGATGCCCAGGAAGGACGCCGTGTAGACCTCTCCTTTAGACACCTCGTCCATAAGAATGTCCTGAAGCACGGTGAGCTCTTGCCTCTGACAGCATCCGCATATCCGCGCCGCCCCTCCTCCACCCGGTAAGGAGCCGGTCCAGATGGTTGGCCCCCGGCTGCATTTGCGTTTGTGCCCCGCACCCTTTTAGGTCGGGGGGGGCTCCTGCGGCGTGATTTGGCCGCTATTCCCGCGGGCAGTGCTCTGCTCTCGCCCCGCCTTACGGTCAGAGTTGTGCTGACCGGGCCACGGTTGCTGTTACCGCTGCCTTGCGCGCGAATTGGCACGTTTTTGTCGTGCCCCTTTGCCGGGAATGCGTTGTTCCCTTGGCTCTTGCTCCTGGCTAGAGCCTCCGCTGCCTCCGGAGTTTTCCCCATCACGGAGGTGCCGTAGGTACCACTTCATGGTGGAACCACTCATCCCTTTTCTATGAGGATTCTCGCACCCGCCGGGTTGGCCAGCTTCTGGGAGGGGGCGTTGCCCACCTCCCTGGCGTGCTCCTCAAACAGCGAACGCTCCTCTGGCGTAAGAGCGTCGAGGAAGCTAAACTTCCGCCTAGCCCCTCGACCCCCCTTACCTTCCGCTGCCCCGATCTCCTTCTCCTTTTCCGCTTCCGTTGTCCTTTGTCGTTGCCCTTTGTCCGTCATCGAATCCAATATTTGCGTTTGTTTTTGTGTTGTATTGTTGTTGTTCGTCTTTTTCTTACGACCCTTGGCTCAACAGGGTGAGCTGTCGGGTCTATGATCTAGCTGGGGAACTGGAAGGTCCGCCACGCCAGAGCCCCTTGGCGCGGTAAGGCCACCGTTACTTCCCAATTTGGCCCGGTGTTGGGAAGGCCCCGTTAGAATACAGCCACATTCACCTCCTGGCTGCAAAGTTCCAATGGGCACGGGAGTCGCATAAAACCCTGGATTAGGAGGTGCTAGCTCTTGGTCCATGCTTAACAGCACCAACCACACAGGATTGGGGGGCGCCGAGTATGCCTTGCGCCTAAGCCCCTGCACCGCGACAAGGTGCCTACCATTCGCAGAGGATAGACTTGATACCTAAAACTATGTTTTTTTAAATTGGAACTATCGAAAAAATTAAGCGTTGTACATAAAAAATCTCTGTTCACATAATTGTCAGTCCAGAGATGCGTGGTTACAGAAGCATTTCCTTCATCAACAAATTTTCGAAACAGGATTTAACTTCGTTTTTCTTCTCCTCAGCCATTTCATAAATCCTCCGGCGGATAGTAGTTGCATTAGCTCATGTATATTAACATTCTCCTCGTTTTTCGATACAATTTTAAACACTGCTGATTTTTTAAACCCAGATCCTGCAACGGTAATAAAAAGGCGGCTATCTTCTATTATCCATTGTGAACAGACATTAATAGCGCATTCCTTGTCTTCTTGGCTTACATTTATAATAACCACTTCCTATTCAGAAGCGTTAGCGAAACACTCGTGACAGATCCAATTACTTGTTGGCTTGAACTTCAACAAATGCTTACATTTCCGACAATAAACAAATATTTTCAATGTACTTCCATCGTTTTTTTTTTTTATTTTAGCAAACAAGCTCCAAACTGCAAATTTTACCTCGTTTCTGCGTTAATGGAAAATTGCCATTATCAATGTTCTGTAATATTCTTTCTTGATCAATCTTTATTTTTTAACCCTTTGTACTCTCCAAGATTTTGGACGTTGGCTATCAGCTACTCAGCTCCACCTTACAGCAGAAACAAAATTTTCAAACTCTCGTATAACTTATTATTTTTCATATTTTCTCACTCGTTAGGTCTGTGTGTACTGCTCAAAGCTTCAAACCAGATGGAGCTTGGCTTTGAATATATTTTCCTCCAGACTTAGACTTGTTAATTTATCAAAATAAATCACACTATATAGTGCGTGCTATGTTCGCATACCGACCTTCCTTCTACAAACTCCCCTTAACGCTACTTTCAAGTGGAGAAGTACCCGGACCGTCGTAAGCACGCTTCTCATATTCTTGCTTAACACAAAGCCCGCCCACATTTCTTGTATATAGTATATCTCTTAATAATTTTATAGGATATTTTTATGTGATTTCGTGTGGCATTTCAAGAGGAAACTTCAGAAAATCATCTAATAACCTAAGATCTGCACTTCCTAGAATGTAAAATGAAGCTTTTTATTTAAGTTTAAAAAAAAAACAAGTAAGGAAGGGCTAAGTTCGGGTGTCACCGAACATTTTATACTCTCGCATGATAAAGTGATAATCAAGATTTCATTATCCGTCATTTACATATTTTTTTTATTTTGCTGTAAAATTAATTAGATTAGATCAATTTGTGTACTTTGAGTATTGAATTGTATTTTCATTTATTTTAACTGTATTGAGGACTATGTAAAAAAAACAAAAACAATCGTTTTTCGGAGTTAATGCACATTTTATTTCTTACATGAATAAGATTATACAGGTTTGACTTAGAAGTAATAAGTATTATATATTTAAATAATTAAATGTTATATTTTTAAATTCTAAAGATATGTTTTTACAAATAGCAAAATGTATCCTACGTACATTTCATTTATTCTTAAAATATTTACTTCTACTTTATATTTATACAAATTCTTATATATTAACAAATAATATATTTTATTTAAAACAATATTTTTTTTCAAAAAACTGCATTTCTCTTAATATATAATAATGTATATTTTATTATATAATATAACAATTTTGAAAGATTTGTTAAATTATTTTAATTCTACCTTATGTTTATACAAATTCTTATATATTAACAAATTATACAAATGATTTAAAATTTCTAAGTTTAAATATTTATTTATTAATTCATAATGTCATATTTTCAACCTATTCTAATGCCCTTATGTGTGAAAAAGATAATATTGTACATAGCCTTAGTCCGAAATAGAGACACAAATACCATCATGATAGCTATGCACTGTCTCATTAGTGATAGCATCAACATGAGAATGATCCATGTTTGAAAATGCCCAATCAATTTGCCTCCCCGCAGGTGTAGTTGAATATTCTACACTAAGCAGAGAACTAAAGTTTTTATCTTGAAGAAGATTTTTTATTGTAGACCCTGTAGACTTTAAGCAAATGTTAAAATCTCCCACAATTAAGACATTTTGATTGCACAACTCTGTAGTAAGAATTTCTTGAAGTTCTGCAATAAAAAGCCTGAGGGGAAAAGCTGAGTTTCTGTAAAGAACCAGAATATTGTTGTTGAAACATTTAAATAAAACTGCTTCTAAAACTTTGCGGCCTGAATAAATTTTCTTCATAATCTTCGGTTCTATAGAGCTGGCAACACTATGCTTTGCATAAATTATAAGGCCCCGTTTATTTCGGTTGCTTGTCTCAGTGCTATCTATCCTCAGCTCGTTTATAAGCGTAAATCCTGGTATCTCAAAATGTTCAACAGGAGTGCTCCAGGTTTCTACGAAGCATAAAATATCTGAAGATAGCAGCAGACAGTCGCCTTTTATATCGTTAATGTGAGCGTGGAGACTCTGAGCATTATGATATAAAATTTGAAGTGCTGATGATCGAGAAATCATAAAATCGAAACTTGTAATCAGGGCTTTAGATGTGCTCAATTCCATCATTTCCCTAAATACTGGATCCGATTCAGAAAATTTATTAGGAGGAATAAAATTTCCGACAACTTTATTATATGTAGCACCCTGACTTTTGTGAATAGTTATTCCCTCAGCTGGAACAACTGGAAACTGATTTCTTTCAATTATAATTTGCTCATTTCTTTTATATTGAAAAGATCTAATAACTTTTTCAATTGGGGTCCAAGAACTTTCTAAAGGATGAGGCTTTTTTGATCGTGCTATCAAACCAACAGAAGGTTCCAAGAATTTAATCCAAAGAATTACTGGATAATCAATTTGCATTAGTTCTCCAGTTGCCCCATTAACTAAACCATCACATGTGTTTATATTCACTGTAATCATGTATTTTGCAGTGGTTTTTAGTGTCAACTCATAAGGAAGTCCCTGTGTTTCAGAAGTTTTGAAAAGTTGAACTCTTTCCAAAATATTCCCTTGTTGATCACTTATACCCATTCCTCTTACAGAGTCTTTGGCAGTTGAAGAAATAGCTTCAGTTGTAATTCGACTGAGCTTAAGGGCATTGAAATTATTTGTCTCTTCGTTTGACCAAAATAAATGGATCGCATCATCGGGGACTTCTTCAGAATTAACTACCCGAGTTTGAATTAATGATATATCATCATTTGTCATAGTGCCAGATGCCATACGATTTAACGCAATAGCAAAAGCTTGATCGTCCCTTTGTCTCATTATTTCTGTTAATTCAAAATATTTGAACAAGTCCCACAAAGGAGAACCAACTAAAGTGCTGTAAGCATCTTTAGGGTTAGAAGAAAATATCCACCTATCTCCAACAGGTGAGAGTTGCTTCAAATCTCCAAACACTATAATCGGTATGCCACCGAATGGGTTGTTTGTTTTAAAAATTTGTTTAAGCCTAGCATCAACATAGCTAAACATTCGAGCGCCCACCATTGATATTTCATCAATTATGATTAGTTTTAAATCAGCAAGTTTGGAATACAAAGAGTTAACTATGTCACTGCTTAGAGGCCTCAACTCTCTATTCAGCTGATTTACAGGAAGAGAAAATATTGAGTGAAGTGTCAGTCCACCTATCCCGAATGCTGCTTTACCCGTAGGTGCACAAAGGAGAACTTTTAAAGAACTTGGGATGGATCCAGGTGTAGAATTGAAGCGATGGTTAAGAGTTTGATATATTGCAGATATCAAACGACTTTTTCCAACACCTGCTCCGCCCGCAATGAATTCATAAAATTGTCAACTTTTTTAATCTGATGTATCAAATGAGTCAAGTATGTTCTTTGCTTAATATTTAAACCTTGAACTAGAGAAAATAATTCCTCAACCGAAATTAAAGGGGGTAGTTTAATAAGCCTAATATTGCAATCAGATTCAGTACCATTATCTGTTGTATGTTCGCCATGCAAATCCAGTAAATTAATATTAGGGCTTATTTCTGGAAGTGCTAACACCCGAAACTCATTTTCCACAACAGGTAGTTCATTTTGCACAGCTTCTTCTAAGTCTATCTCATTATAAAGACTTTCTAAGACACTTTCCAGTTCTCTTTGATCAAAAACATCATATATTTTTCGATTTCCCTCAATTAAAATACGGTGAGTTATACAAGTTAGCTCATTATCATTTTCAATAAGATCTTGCTGTTCATTCCGCCATGGATAGAAAAGCATTACCATTTCGCGGAAATACTCAACTTTGGTCACATCAGGACTAAACCTTCTGTACCGAATAATAATTGGTTTGGTACGTTTTTTAACAAAACCGCTACCGTCTCTAAGTGCAATGGGTACCCCAATATCTGGTACGTTATTATCTTCCCTCTCTTCTTCTTCATGATCACTGTCTTGCACTATTCTATTGGATTTCACAAATTTAAACATAGATGCAAAATCTGCTAAGCAAACAGTTTCTAACTGATCGGGCCGCTGCACATAACGGTCTAAAATACCAGCTACAAATATTTCAGTAGAATCTGAAGGAAGGTTCTGAAGTTCCGCCCTAGGTTTTACCATTCGCACACGTTCCTCCGGTCGTGAGGTATTTATAAATATTTCTCCATTACTAGCTTCCGAAAGATGAAGCCCAATGCAGCAATAAACAGCTTCTTGTGCAGATATTTCCGTGCCTGATATAAATTTATGGCCTATATGTTGAAGTTTTTGCTTTTTTGTATAATTTCCGGCATTTACTTCTGATATAGCTTCATTTAAGAGCCTAGAAATTCCTCTGTTCGATTTGTTAATATAATTAATTATATAGGAACAGCAAGCATATGCATCCAGTATATATTGGATATCCATATTAGCCTTATGGAGTTCCAAAATAAGAGGATTATAAGCATTTATAAAACGAGCTTGCATTTTTCTTTTCAGAAAAATTTTAGGTTTTGATAAGCTTGATCTCAGAGCTAGCAAATAGTCATCAAAAGACATGTGTATTCTATTATCGCTCAAGAAATTTTCAAAATTATCTAAGTTCGATATATCTTCTGTAGTCTGAGTTGAATTTAAAACATTTTGAATTCTAGAAAAGTTTTCCTTATGCCTTTCCAAATCTTGGGTTGTGTCTGGAAAAGGAAGCAATATTTGTGTGCAAGGCATTGGTGGATATGGTATACCAAAACGACAAAATTGTTGTCCTCTTATTTCTCTAGTACACGACCGACTGCAATTATGCTTTTGATAATCTAAATAATGTTCTAAGTGGCTTACTGAACCATCTGTTGAAACATAAGTGTCAATGAAATCAATGACTTCGGAGAATGTCTCAGGACTTTGAAGGTTGATCTTGGGAGCATTATTAAGCCAATACATGCCATGTATATGCGGGGAACCTCTCTGTTGAAACTCTACTCTCCAGTAATAGTTTTTTACAAAATGTGTTCCAAAAATGCCGGTATTATCTTTAAAAAGTTTAAGGATTTGCCGGTAGCGGTAATCAAAATATCTAGCACAAGTAACCGCATCTGAGAGGATTAAGCGGTATCTATCTTGGGTTGATAAAATGTTGGCTTCTTCTTGTGAAATATCTTTTGAATCAACAGTTTTCGACAGAATAACCAACAGCTCAACCCACTGAGATTCAGCAGCCGATAGAGTTATGAAAAAGGTTGGAAGCCCAAATTGGCGAATCATTGCAATTGCTTTTTTTTTTCAGCTTCCCAGTGAGCAGGAGAGGAGCTAACACATTTCAAAACTTTGTAACCGTCATCATGTTGAATCAAGTTTTGAACAAAGTTTTCGTTTAATACATTTTGAGCCGTAACACGGTTACGACCTGAAAACTTTCGAAGGCAAATGGATGTACTATTCTTAATTTGCAGTAGTTCTAATTTTTTATAGTCGTAGAACAACTTTGGAATGGTACACGCTCTGCGGTCAAAGCGGCGAATTTCGTTTCAGAGCATGTACCTTTCTGCCTAACGTATATTGTTCCAAATGACAATTCTTCCGAATTATTATCTTGAACTATGTCAATTGGCCTTCGCCCTTTCCCTGGCGCTATAACTAAACGGTTATATTCCATGTTTTCTATAGGAATATTGTCTAAAAGAGTCTCTTGACCACCTGGGTTCAGTTCTGCAGGTACGGGTGCTATGGGAATGTCTGAGTGATTATTATGGGAAGTCTGTCCCTCATAAAGAGATTGACCCAATCTATCATCTTCAGCAGATGCAACAAATGGAACAAATGGATCTTCTTGGTTAGTAAAGACTGAAATCCAATTCCCATTTATGTGTATATTATGCTGACGATACATAGGAGTATTCACTAAGAATCGCAAAGCTTCCATAACCTTCGCAGGCCGTATGGTATCAGTCATATAATCATGATTGTATTCCATACGTCTTCTTAAGTAAATTTGTATCACATGAGTTTGATCAAAAGTCCTCGGTAGAGATGTCACAACATTATTAACAGAAATAGGTATATTGACAACGGCACCTTTAATCGAACTTTGGCCTTGATATCCCAAAGGACGAATAGTCATAAAAGGCAATCGAGGCATTATTAGCCTTTCTTCAATAGGGGTTAAATTTTTTGAACAATCTGGTATATCCGGAAAGTCTAGACCATTTAACAAACATATTTTTGGTATGTTATTTTTGGCAATCCCATTTTTGTAAGTTAAGCAAAAATTGTAGTTTCCATCTTCAGAAGGAAACTTTTGCTTTAAAAAGAAAACAGATGTAGCATCTGGGTGAACTTGAGTTATAGTTTCGAAATTTAACTTGCGTACTTGATGTGGAAACCATAATCCCCCACAGCAAATACATATTTCGGTGGGACCTTTCTTTATATTTTCCAAATAAATGCTTCGAAAATCTCTTGAAATGCCACCATTTGCAAAAATATCAGAGACATTATTTTCTCTGTTTAATATATTTCGTTGGGACTGCCTTTCGTTTTGAATTTGCCTATTTGTTAAGTTTTCTCTATGAATACGGACCAGATTTTGTTGTTGACGTCTCTGATTTAAAATTTGTTCCCTTGCACCCCTCCTGATAAGCTGTCGTCGTTGCGTTTCTCTATAATGAGTTAGCCCGAAGAATCCTCCCTCCTTGTTTCAGGATTTCTTCTTGAACGTTCTCTTTGTATTTGATCACGTATGCGCTCTAAATGTCTATAGTTAGGATTTCTTCTAAGTTCTCGGTGTACTACGGTATTATGAGACTGCTCATTTGACCGAATAATAGGGTTTTGGCGTCGAATTCTATGTTGCCTTGAATTTCTACTTTGCTCAGCAGACCGAAGATCTGGGTTCTCCCGCCGGGACCTATGTTCTTGGGTATTCCTACTTTGCTCTTCAGAGCGAAATTGAGGATTTTGTCGCCAGGTTCTATGCTGATTGGTATCTATGATTTGTTCAGCTAACCTTATTTCGGGATTTTCCCGCCGAGACCTATGCTGAACAGTATTTATACTTTGCTCAGCAGACCGAAGATCTGGGTTCTCCCGCCGGGACCTATGTTCTCGGGTATTCCTACTTTGCTCTTCAGAGCGAAATTGAGGATTTTGTCGCCGGGTTCTATGCTGATTGGTATCTACGATTTGTTCAGCTAACCTTATTTCGGGATTTTCCCGCCGAGACCTATGCTGAACAGTATTTATACTTTGCTCAGCAGACCGAACCTCTTGATTTTGTCGCCTTGTCCTATGTTGAACTCTATTGGTACTTTGTTCTGACAGGCGGACTTCTGGATCTAATCTGCGATTAGCCTGGCTTTGAGTATTATGTGATTGCTCACTAGCTCTATATAATGAGTTAGCCCGAAGAATCTGCATACGTCTTCTATTTTCAAGTCGACTTTGTACAACAGATCTTTTATTTAATCTAAGCATAATTTCTTAAAATTCAATCTTACTAAAGAAAATAAATAATTTAATCTTAATCTATTAAAAAAATAAATAATTTAATCATAATCTATTAAAACAATATAATACTCTCCTTAGCAACTTGTTGCGAGAGTATAATTATCATATTAAAAAATGAGAAATATAGAAATTTCAGTTTTGTAGTTTTTATGTACTCACTAGAATCACATTACTTTTAATAACCTCTCCGCATAGGCATAACATTTTTTTTGCATAGGCGCAATGCATTCCTAAATAAACTATGAGCCTAATGGTATGCAACGAGTAGATCAAACAATTGTTTAGAGAGAAGCAAGCCGTGCCAAGTTGAAGCGATAAGTGGTTGTGAGACATATTCACACTCATTATTATTACAAGCAAGCCATGTGATTGTGAAAAGATAATATTTTTAGTGAGAAAAGATTAGTGGTGAACAAGGGGGGCGATTGATGAATTGGAGAGTATGATCATAAGCCAAGTTATTCCCACTGCAGAACACTGGTATGGACCGGTCGTATTCCCAGCCGCACATAATATGATGAAAAGGCGAGAAATTCGTGGAGTGTGATAGAGGAGAAGCCCTACTTATTGAATTGTGGCAAAATAAAATTAGTGCTCTTCGCGGACCAAGAAAAAATTGCCACATAATGGAGGAAATGGCAGTGGAGTTACAGCAACAAGGTGTGCATTTCACAGCGGGTGAAATAAAATCAAAAATTCACAATCTGTCGCAAAGATATAGGTAATTAAATAAAATTAAGGAAAAATAGAGTTATTACATAAATAACATGTTTTACAGGAAAGAGAAGACAGCAGTCTGGTCAACTACCGGTTCTCCTTCGCAGTGGCCATTTCATGAAATGAGCGCTGTACTGTCGCCGTACGTCAGCTACAACACCGAGGGCTTAGTGGAGGAAAGCTTTCAAAGTAAGAGACATTTGTTTTGCAATTGAGTATATTATTTATATTTACATACATATGCATATGTATATTTTTAAAAAGGTTCTAATAACTCCGAACCACTGTAAATTTCTGCGGAAACGGATGCGTCTTCTTCATTTGTTGCTGCATCTCCATTGCCATCATCGGTTTGCCTACCTTCGCCCTCCGCGATGCCGATATCGCCAACCGAGACTTCCTCATTGCCAATATCGCCTTCCGAGCCGAGTGATTCTGGAAATAAAAAATAAATCATTTCAAAGTCTAATATTAAAAAAATTTGAAAAAATTGAAAAACAGCTCGAGACTAGCCAAAAAATTATGAACCTGTCGAAAAATTAGTTAAAAACGAAACTAAAAAAGTCCAACTGAAGCAGCGTAGTTGAATATCTTCTCACGATGAATTTGATTTGGGCAAAATTGATACGGTTTCATCAGTTGTTCGCTAAATCGAAAACCCAAATCCCCAATTATAAATACTGGCACAATTACGCCTAAAATTTCTCGAGACATTTCGCTTAGTAAAGGACAATTATCCAATCCTTGCTTAAGTCACGACGTCTTATAAATTTGAGAGTCATTAGATCGCCCAGGACTCCCGATGTTTATGTAAGTAAAACGGTATCTGAAAATACATTATATACATTACTTATATACTTATATGTACATATATTGGGTTTCTAGACATTACTTAGCATTAACTGATGCCATTAAAACGGTGGAATACCACCCTTTATAATTGTAATAATCCACGGCTTCGTCAGATGATAGGTGAACCTTAATCTAGTATTCGTCTGTAAACAATTATTAGACCATTTGCACAAATTTAAGATTTTTTAACTAATATTTACCAATTGTTCCTAAGCATTGAGTGAATCCAAGTGCCTCGAAACCCGTCACCAATTCTGTTATGCTTTCTCTATTTAGTGGCAATATTTTGAAATAGGATGGTTGCAGTAGTCTCCAGATTTCGGTGCAAAATTCCAGCGAAATTTCACACCGAACATATTAGCGATACTCTGATACTCTGCAGATGAGCCTAAAACAAATATTGTTATAGCCATGCTCTTTTCTCGATCGAAATAGCTTTTCGGTAGTAAGTATCCATTTTTTTGTAGAGGGCGGAGAATGTCACACAATTTGATAAATGAACTTCGGTTCATACGAAAGTTTTCTTTAAAAAAGGCAGATCCATTTCGTTCGCAATCGAAAACACACATTGTCGGTCCGAACGACACAGATCCGGAAAATCTGTTTCCAGAGATTAAGGGAGTGAGTGTCTGTAGTCAGATGACTCGGTCGCAACGTAATATTAGAGATCACTGAAAAGTCTGGTTCCAGAGGATCCAAGACCAGCGGGAGTGAGTGTCTGTAGTCCAGAATGACTCCCAAGTATTTGTGAGGATCTCAATGGTCTCAACTTTCTTGAGTACCTTTCAAGGAATCCTTGAAACAATATGTGTTCAAAAAAGGAGCATCTCACACTTTGATATCATAAAATTACTTTTAAGTAGTTAAAGTAAGACTTATACTTTTACAAAAGATATATTACACATTTCAGGAGTCATCACAAGACTCGTACCACTGAAATCTCACCATCAAAAACTTTATAAATGGAAAACGGCAGAACGCAGAATCTGAGCGGAGAACGAGAGAACCGAGAACATTACAAGAATTTCGTACCTTTACGAATGTTCAGTCTGCAACCGGTTGGACAATTTACGAATTTCATTCAATTTGATGCCTTATCTTCTCAGAGATGTTCCCGGTGATTGTAGGATTGCCTAGAAAATTATTCAGATTTAGAAAGCAGCACGTCAACAAACGCTACAATATGTTCACAATCAGTAGCTTTGGAAAAATGTTTACCAATTATATTCAAATATACCTAAATTCATATTATCTTAACGTACAAAACCTCACTTATTGACTTTATTTTCATTTCCACTTCGAAATTTATTCAAAATGCACAGAAGCTACACAGAAACTTTAGTAAATGTGATTATTAATAGGGGCTGCCACATGTGGATATCCTTAAGTGGTTTAGTTACGTGTTTGCTTAAGCAACTTCTATACCGCTTAACCAATAAATTATTGCATAACCTTTTCAACTCAACGGCAGCGAAAACTTAAGCTTGCAGCTGTTGTTTTAGTGCAGTTGCAACCTCTCTGGTAGAGCATGAAACGTTGCCGCTACGAGATGTTTTTGTAAAAAAAAACATTAAAATACACGTAACTGTTTATGGAGGACATGAGTATAGGTTCTCGTGTGAGCTGAAACTCCACCTGAAGAGCTGAAACTGACAGGCAAAAGCACGAAAACGCGCATAGCTTGATAAGAGGCAGGGTCGCTTGGCTTGTTGACTGCCTATCTGCCGACAGAGACAACTAGCGCAGTTGGGAACTGCCGCTTTTGGCTGCATCACAGCGAATAAATTATGCAGCGTTGAAAAAATTAAGCACTTCAGCGGAATGCTGGCTGCTAAGTCGATTGCCACCAGGTGGCAGGTTGTCATCAAAGACGCCACTTACCCCCTTCTTTATTCAATTATCTGCTCCGCTTGACTTTCCTATATAACTACTGTGCCCGAATTCTGACTGGCATCGGAAATGCACAGCAAAATGCGCACTCGCCAGCAGCAGCCACATCCTTGTGGCATGTGGCATACACTAAAGCGTTGTCATGCACGCGTGCACATACACACTGGCACACAAACACTGAGTTCGCACGCGTGTGACCCGCGCTTGACAGCTTCTTGATGTTGCCAGTCCGCGACAGCTGTTGCTTTGATGGCTTTTAATGCTGCCACACAACACACGCTTGCATATGGATGGCGGGGCAACACACATGCTGCACATGCTTTTGGGCTGCTGCCAAGCGTCTCATGAAAATCTCATGGCGTAAACGTCAACTCGGTTAAAATGTCGTTTATTAGCGTCGCAGCTCGGCTCAAAGACAACGTCTAAATGCTGTTATGGCAGTTGAGTCACGCTCTCCTTGGTTAATTTGGCATCTAAAATACGTCGCTGAAGTGTTAAGAGTTATTTATTGGTGCCGCGTGGCAACTGGAACGCGAGAGTTTGTAAGATTTTATTGTTTCTTTACAAATTCAATGCATAGACACTTTAAGACCACGGACGTTCCGTATTACGGAAGTGAGTTCCAAGTAAAGCGATGACATCATACAAAGTTCCTTTTTTTAACTTCTACCTTTAGTTGGTATCGTACTGAAAACATTGAGTGCAACAGTTAAGTTTACAAAAGACTGGGCCATGATTTCAAAATTTAGTATTATTCTTTATACGCTGACCCGTTCTTCCTCTTCTTATTTGGCACTACAACCGTGGGTCGGTCTGAGCCAAAAGCACAAAACTCCGCCAATTGCCTCTATCCTTTGCGTGGTCATGTCAATTGTATATCCCAAATGCAGTCAGATAGTTATACAATTGGTCCTCCTATTGGATGTTGGGTATCTTTGCTTCCATTGTCCAGCGATAGGTCTCAAATCGAATTAACTTTTCGCTGGAGCAACACCTCCCATGTGAACGATATGACATAACGAGCACAGTATTTGTATTGTAATGTGATTAACTATATCCATGTCGCCGTAGAGCTAATTCCATCTTCTTCGATAATCATCGATCACACGGACGGTGTGCGGAGAAAGTTTCTCGAATGCTCGAAGTGCTTTCTCATCTCACATTGTCATCGTCCCTTTTGTGGGCCGTAACATAGGTCCGAAATGATGTAAGACTTATTGAGCGCAATTTTTTTTCGTCGAAAAATCTGCTTCTCTATTTCCCACTGATCCCAAAGTTACTGTTGTTGGCAAGAGTTATTCTACGCTTCATCAAAACATTGGAGAAAAATAAAGTTGTGCCTCCAGTATGCAGATGGATAGAGGCTGTACTGCATGCTGGGATAGCTGAAACCACAGTGGTTGCAGAGCAAGATTCGTCTTGGAACTATTGTGGGCTGCTCATAGGGTGGATTTCTATCACAGTTACTATGGAGTCTATTAGTAGATGAGCTCTTGAGTTGCTCGCAAACAATGAGATTTGGTGTCAAGGGTACGACGATGACATTGTCATAATGGCACGGAGTAAATTTGAGAACACTCTCTTCGACATAGTTCAAAGGGGCTTAAGTCTAGCAAAGGGATGGTACAATACGGTAGTGTTAAATATCAACCCGTCAGAAACAACCGTCGTCCCTTTTTCAAAGCGGAGATCTCTTCTGGGCTTGAGGCCTCTAACACTTGCTGCCAGGGGGTTGGAGGTATCTAAAGAGGTTAAATTCCTAGGCCTGACATTAGACTCAACCTTACGGTGAAATAGGCACGTGAAATTAACACGGTCCAAAGCCATCAAGGCATTCTTGATATGTCAATTATGGAGCGGTTGCTTGGACTTCGAAGGCAACTCAGTCTTCGGTAGGTCCTCAACTATCAAATCTACATAGACTCGCCTGCCTCTACGTCTCAGGGGCAATGCGCACTTGACCAAACGCAGCACTTAAAGTCTGGCTGGGAGCTCTCACCACTGCATCTAGTGTTCATTCAGGCAACAAAACATACCATGCTTCTCATTGTAGCAGCGGGTTTTGTCAAAGGGAAGATAATGTCGTCTCAATAAATGAAGGCTTTAGGGGAAGACACATCACTGGCCCTTATTCCAAGAGGCGGCGTTACGAAGAGGGCAAACTTTACAAAGAAGTTTAGAATTACTCTCGGCGGTAAGGCGGAGTGAAGTGATTCCACGCTCGACCAACTACCGAGGAGTAGCACTATCCATTGTTAAACTAACGAATCGAAAACACCTGAAGACATTGGAGCAGGCACTGCATATCAAACTATCCATAACAATGAGACGTTTTACGACCATTTTTTAAGCATAAGTAAATGTATAAAAATCAATTTCCATCGCGATTATCGCAACCAGCGTATCGGTATACTCAGCGATATTCAAGCGGCACTAAAATCGCTATTAGTAGAGAATTGTATAGGAATGCTGAACCGCCTATCACAACCTTGCAAGTTTTAGAGATATGATCAACCTCTTCGGAGACAAATACCGTCTCCTTGTCGCGCTCTATACAGAGCACTGCAGACTCAGGAAGCACTTGGCACATTGGCATAGTCTCTTGAGCAAACTGCAGGTTTTGCGACATAGAAAAGGATATATTTTGAGCATCCTCAGAAAAGTACGCTTTTCTTTTGGAAGATTGGAGATTTATGGCTTTCGCGCTAACCTCAAAAGTTTTGTACGACTTCTCCTTCATTCTTTGAATAATTTATCGCAGTTTTAAAGTCTTCGGTAGGTAATCAAATCGTCTTCGTATCACCCTCTCTAAAAAAGTAAAGCTGCCAGACGGGAAGAACATCATTTGACGACTTCCAACTTACCAACCAACATTGTCTTTCTAACTACTAAGTCTAAAAGGGTTTTCCAAATGTGAATTGTACAGTCGTTAATATCGAGCTTACTTTACATTTCTTCTTCGCTGAGAAGGTTTTTCACAATTGCCCTAAAGTCTTGGACTCTTACAATCTAGCCCATGCTCCTTTCTTCTCGTTGCTGTTTATTCCAACTGGATTTCTGGTGTGTGGTGACAAGATCCAATATGATACCGTACTAACTCTGAAGCTGAGCCCGAGCCTGATTTCTTAATACACAGTAATAATCAATACCTAGACTAAACTGGTAATCGAAATTACAAAAAAGTTTAGGACCACGAAATATGTATGCTAAGACACTGATACAAAAGCATGGACACCCAATCTAACTACGGGGGTACACAAACTACCTGGAAGTTACCTTTGTCTTTTGGTCCTAAGTTGGATTTTTGAAAGATTATCGCATTTGTTTGAAGTTATTTGAAGACTAACTATTTTCAGCTTTCATACCAATGCCTTAATTTAATACTCGTGCATACCTCTATATATTTTATATATACATATACATTTTTTTCCGAAGCAATTATAGTTTAATTGCCTTTTCATGTTGCCACAATATGTTTAATGCATTCCGTTTTTTAATAGCATACACCTGTGAGCAGTGGCGTAGTCACGGTGACAATGAAGGGTATGCTTTTAGACGGCATATTTTTCAAATAATACAAAGTAAGCGCGTTCTTCTACATAATATTTCAACTTGTAATAAGAATTTACTTATTTTACATGTATTTTCACACCTATTAAATTGTTAACAGGAAACCATCAGGATTATGTAACTTAGTAAACCATGGATGCTCAGTTGGAACGGTGGAAGTGGAGAATTCTGTAAGAAGCTATCCACCAACTAAAGCTTCTAAACCACTTTAGGATATTTTAAACAAAGATGGCAAGTCATGGTAGCAGTAGATATACATATGTACGAGTACATTGGTCTGCCGTGTAGCTTCGTGTAGAAGCGATTAATATACTGATTGTAAGCTGGCGGTCTGTGTCCTCAAGACCAGCCAAGGAGTATTTGGCCATATTTTCAAGCCACTTCATGATAAGACTTGTATGGGACCATAACAGAGATGCTGGAAACTGTAAAACTGTAAAACCGATGAGCTTGGATGAGGGTTTATTCTTGCCACAGAATTGGAACGAATCAAAGCTTCGCTGCCCTCTTGAATTCTAGGCCTAGGCTAATGAACTTCCAGTGAGCTCATTAGGCATTGGTCAACAAACAGCATGATATACTTTGGATATAAGTAAAATACAAGAGTTCATTGAACTATTTGTCCTCAGCAAGGTTAATCATTTTTTGGCATAAAAGTTTTGCTATATTTTTCCAATATGGCGTCTACAGGTCGAGAAGAATGGGCGGGGCAAGTGCAAACCAAATGCTTATTACCGTAAGCATCATCAATTCTTCCAACAGTGCGCCAAGACTTTGAATCGGGCTTAACAAAGAACTGCAAAACCAAAAAAAAACTATTAGCATCGGAAAAAAGAATAACAAACTAGTTTTCTTACCGCTGGGAAGCCAGCCAGTTCGCGGGTATATGGTCTGTTCCACTTGTCCGATATAACCTGTGCTTGTATGAGTTTTGCTATTTTCAATGAATTCATGACCATGCCCATGCGTCTCTCCTAGATCTCGGTAATCTCCTTACGTATTGAAATCATCGCATCACAGAAGCGATCCAACTCTTATTTGTCCTCAGACTCTGTTGATTGAATCATTAAAGTGCCTGCCACAGGCCACGAGATAGTGGGCGTATGGAAGACACAGTCCATTAAACGTTTCACAATGTCTACCGTCTCAATATTGGCAGACTTCTTAGGATCGAGCAAATCGAGAATAAACTCGTGTGCCACAAATTGACTCTTCAATGATTTATGTAAGGTTTTACAGTGATTTTCCAAACGCTTGGATATATAGTTCGCGTTAAGAATGGCTGCTTGGCTTACACGTTTAAGTCCACGGCTACCCATAGGCTTGATATAAGACCAGGAAATTGGCAGAATTGCAAAGGAGCCGAATGGTGCTGCCGAAACTACATCCAAAATTTCCCGCTCACATTCTAAGGCCCATACCAGGTCCATCACCACCATGTGATATACAGAAAGTCTTTTGTAGATTCAAGTGAGACGCCATAGATCCACCTGTGCATTCATATTAGCGCCGTCCAAGTATACCTGTCTACCATGTTTGTGGATCAGATCGCACATATCAGCAACAGTCTCCTCGAATACACACATTGTGGATTGATAGGTGACCATCAAACAGGATAAATCGTTATTGTGCCTTGCTGCTTTGTCGCGTAAATGTGCGATATCGATGCTGCCATCGGAGAGAATAAGTATAGGTTCAACTTTCATACCAGCCATTTGTGCAGACGCGGGATTGCTGCCATGCGCCGAGATGGGAATTAAGCAGGCTTGACATCGAAGAGAATTTCTGTTTCAACAGCGCAAGCAAGATCACCTTGGCGGCGGTTAGCCCCGCTACCTATATCTAGTAAGCATTTATAACAATATTTACCTTCCCTCTTTCGAACAACGCCTCTGTCTTGCAGATTTTCATAAACATAACCATATATACATATATATTCATATATATATATGTCGATACACACTTTTATATTTTGATATGAATGAATATTCATAATAACAAGTGCTTACATGCATATTGTGTATGTCTGTGTATGTGTTCGCTTATGGAAAATTCTATTGGACTTTTCAATCAATTGATTACATGCAGAGCAACGCCTGAAACCCCACAGCAATACAACTCAATTGTTTGGTTAACTCGATGCAAAAAATATTTTATGTTTAAAAATATACATACACAAGTGTACACATGTATACATTTGTGTACATATGTATGTACTTTGCACGGCGTGCGCTCAAAGATACTTTGTATGACGGTGTAAATGTTCTTATTGCTCACACTCAAATGATTTGTATTTTGCATTTTGTTTGCAACACTTGCAAATTATATTGTTTTCAATTTGTTTCGCCTGCAGGCGATACATGTGGCATGCAACAGTGTAAATGCATATACCTACATACGTACTTAATAGTGCTGTATAACACCAAAGCAATTTTATTTTTACAAACGACTTACGGCTGTGCAAGAGTACATACATACATATCATATGTTTGTTAGTATTGAAATAAAACAACTTAATTCTTTTTTCTTTTAAATTTAAAGAGCAATTAAGAATTATTCCATTTCTTGATTACTAATATTTCAGGTTAGAAATCTTGGTGGTACTGGTAAAATCCAAAATTATAGATTTTCGAATGCGATCTCATAATTTTTAATTGTATTTTCACTTGAACAACATTGTAATAAAGTCCATTGTTTGTCCGAGAGGCATAGGATTTCTAGCATCACCTGTGAGAGAAAGGAGGTTTGAAAAAGTGGGCGTTGCCCCGCTCTCTAATAAGTTTAATGTACATATCTCCTCAACCACCTAAGCTAGAACAAACAAATTCACAAGGTGAAACTACAATATTATAAGAACTCCTATCGGCACTGTAAAAATGGGTGAAATCAGAATATAACCTCGTCCACTCCACATTTAATGGTACTGTTCAAAACTACTAAAAATGCGAATAAATAAATTACTCAATACGACAGTGACATACAATTTTGGTGGTATGAGAAGACTTAACAGGATCCGGAAGCCCAAAAAAGTGGACGATGGGGGTGGCACGCCCACGATTAGATAAAATCACATATCCCGGGACTCGCCCGAGCTATTTCAACCACATTTGGTACGTGACATTCTTCTAACAATCCTACATTATAGTGAAGAAAGTTGGCGAAATCGGCCTACAAACAAGCCAACATCCCATGTAACACAATTTTAAATTACATTTACTACAACTTTGCACTGATATTTCCTTTAAAGTATGCTACCATATGACCAAAAATTTCCGTAACACAACAAAAATTGTCCCGCCTAGGTAACGAATTTGTGGACTCCAGTATTTATAGCTGTCTTTTACCGCAAATATCGGTCAATGTGTGAGATATATAATTGAAATTCAGGCATAATTCTTTCCTGAAAATGGTAAGTCTGTGTGGCAAAAATGGGTTGAATCAGGTCAATACCTCCGTTAACTTCCATATACCTTAAACAAAGATTTTCGAACTCCGTCCGTTTCTTTGACCTCAATATACCCCATAAAAAGATTTACGTGTTTCTACTCGTATTTAAACTGTTGAGATTGTTCAAAATATGTGATATTTCTGTGAAATGGACAAGTTCTCTTTTTATTTGGTTTAGCGCTGAATTAGAATGGAATTGGTCTATACCTTGGTCTAAACCTCATATCGCTAATATAAAGATTTTCGATAATCTGATTGACATGTTTCACATTAACTCAATATATTAAATTTAGCCTCCTCATTCGAGTTAATATCACAGGTATCGCATTTGAAAATATTTTTAATAAAATTTTAGCTGACACCAACTAAAATACAGCAATAAAACTAAGTTTAATGGTTTCGCAACATATTTAATATAAAGTTTTATGCAGGAATTTCTCGAGCTTATAAATAAAGTCATATATAGCTGTGAGTGTAATATTCCCTTAAAAATGCATATTTGCTGAATTTTCATTTGGATTTCTTTTCGCCAAATTTGGGTACTATGCGTAACGAACAGCGTGAGATGTTCCGTCATGATATTTTCTTAAAGCCAAGGGAAATGGAGCGCAGGAATGATAGAGTATTGTTGGAGACTTAAAAAAGATCCTCCATAAGCTAAATTTTCACGAGAATCATAAGTATTTTTTCTATATTATGCAATTATTTCTCTAAACATAGCTGATGTTCGCATTTTTTTAAGAAAATATATGTTTTGATTTCACAAGAAAGTCTGACGTGTAAAATTATCAAGCCGGTAAGGTCATTGCATGTTGGGTAACTATGGGATTGCGCCATTGATAGAGGCATAAGTATTATTTAACGATTCGAAAATAAGACACCAAAAAGCATTGTTAAGAGTCCCTGGCACATCAATAAATACAGTCGCCGAATAAATAATATTTATGGCAGATTCTCACTAAAAAGGCTTAATGAACATAAATAAATTGGATGCCCAATTTAGTGGGAAACATTCACCACTTAATTATACCCTGAAAAGGGTATATTACGTTTGTCACGAAGTTTGTAACACGCAGAAAGAATCGTCGGAGACCCTATAAAGTATATATATAAATAATCAGTATGTCGAGCTGAGTCGATTTAGCCATGTCCGTCTGTCGGTCCGTCTGTCTGTCTGTTTATGTACGAACTAGTCCCTCAGATATCGTTTTGAAATTTTGCAACCTCATTTTCTCTTCAAGAAGCTGCTCATTTGTCGGAACGGCCGATAACGGACCACTATAACATAAAGCTGTCATACAAACTGAACGATCGGAATCAAATACTAGTATGGAAAACTTTCACATTTGACAAGATATATTCACGAAATTTGGTATATATTATTTTCTAAGGCAACAATGTAATCTCCGAAGAAGTTGATCTGATCGGTTAACTATAGCATATAGCTTCCATACAAACTGAACACATAGTTACTAACAGAAATGCACCTGTAAAGGGTATTTAGCTTCGGTGCAACCAAAGTTAATGGTTTTTCTTGTTTTTAGTTTAAACCCACCCATTAATTATGGAAAAAAAACACATTATTTGATTATTAACTATTAAACACTTAAAGAGTTGACTTTATTGAATTTTAATGAAAAGAAGTTGCAAAGTTGTAAAAAATAATTGCGCAAGGTAACGGCGACCATATCGCTGAGAATTTAATTGTATCTCCGTAGCGCACAGGATCGATCGAAGTAGAGTAACGTAGGTGTCGAATGTTAAGAGTTCAAATTGTGTGTAACGAAATGCCTCTGCCATCCCGATGACCATCCCTCATTACCTATTTCCCAAGGAACTTGAGGCCCGCAAATTGTGAAAGTAAGATTTTCAATTATGTATCTGACCTTTTGGTTCTTTGCTTACAGTTTAAACATCCGAACCATTGATTTTGTTTCAGCTATTACAGATATCTCTTTAAATAAAAATATGAGACAATTTCTTAAACGGACCTTAACTCAGCGGGGAGACTCGCACTTGGCAAGAGATCACTAAAACTTTTCTTTCAAAATCTTTTCTTTTAAGGAATCGTTTTCTGATAAAATAAACTTGATTTATTCTAACTCGTCCTTCACTCTTCTCAAGATATAAACTTTATAAAAAAATTAAACCAAAAAATATTTGATGAAATTAAACGAGTTGAGAATATACCTATATTTTACGCCTTCAATTTTTAAAGTCCAACAAAAGAGTAACAAGAAGGACGTCCTGAACCAACACGGAAACTTTTAATTAACTTCTCACATGGGCTTAACTTGCGCACCTAATTACACCTATAAGACACGCCAGCGCCAAGCGAGCGAGCAGCAACACCACACGGCCAGTGAAAATATCTGAAAAAAACTCCCGCAACCGTGACTGCAGGCGAATTTGTTTTTGTTTTGCTGAAACGATTCTGCTGGCAGGTGTTGACAGCGGCAGCTTTAGCGGCATAAAATGCCAAAGATAAACAGTGGAACACAGACGCGACCGTTGCAACGGAGCTACGCAAGACGAGCGAACAATGAGAGCCTGAAGAAGAAGCTGACACTACTTGCATTGCATAGAACAAGTAGTGGTGAGGCATTAAGGTGGCAAAATCGTGGCGTAGTTGAAGCCACTTCTGCATACTGTCAACAAACGACAACAACAACAAATTCCATTCCGTGACAAAATGGATGCGCGTGTATAAATAGGAGGAAAACACAACCCCACTAACCAAACTGGGTGACTTCATTTAAATTTCTGCCACACCGAGCAAAAAAAGCCACGTTTTGGGCTGTTAGCATGGCCATAATATTTCAGCGGAAATATGATATTCTTCTTTTTATACATTTGACAAAAACTTACTTTGTTATTATTTTAGACAAATTAAGGTTAAGAGGCTGATTTAGATTCATTTGCTATTTTCTGATCTTCTTGCTCGAATACTAGTTTTAACTATATACCCGGAAATTTTGAACGGAACGAAGTGGAAACTTCTTTGAGTTTTTAAAATCATTGAAACCTATTGTAATAAAATAAAATTATATTAAATACAAAGTGCTTTCCAAAGTAAACAGGACTTTTAGAATCTAGCGCCCCTTGATGGCGCCATCTATACGTCGACTGATGCGTTAGAATCTGCTATCTTTATCGATTCTCCATTTCATGACATTTCACTGATTGAAAGTGAAGTTATTGCGTTTTAAGCGTCAGTATATTTGTGTTATCGGTGCGAAAATGAGTTTCGAACAAAGAGCCAACATAAAATTTTGTTTTAAAATTGGAAAAACTTTTACGGAAACCTTTCAGTTGATGAAACAAGTTTATGGCGATGATTGCCTATCCCGTAGCAGAGTGCACGAGTGGTTTCAACGTGTTCAAAGTGGTCGTGATGACGATCAACATGTGGGCCAATCCAAATTCGTGATCACCGGAAATTCCATCGAAACTGTTCGTGAATTCATCAAAAATCAACCGAAATCATCAATGAAATTCATGGAAATGGAATTGAACATCTCCGAATCATCGATTTATCGCATTTTGACCGAACATTTGGGCTTACGAAAGGTGTGTACACGGTTTGTTCCGCACAAATTGACTGACGACCAAAAATTGCTTAGAATCCAGCAATCGATCGACACTTGTGACCAAAAATCACATTTCAACTATTAACCACTCCCCGTATTCACCTGATATGGCACCGTGCGATTTCTTCCTTTTCGGAAAAATGCATTTGCCCATGAAAGGAAAGCGTTATGCAGACGTAGAGGCCATCCAAAAGGCTTGCACCGGCATATTGGCGGCCATACCGCCCAGCGAGCTAAAACACTCGTTCGACATGCTTTTGGGCCGTGCAAAAAGGAGACTGTTCTGAATAAAATAAATCGATTTTGCCGAAAGAACCATTAGTTCTGTTTTTTTTTTTATCCTGCTTACTTTGGAACGCACCTTGTATATAATATTATATAAATTATAAGACACCTGTCATCAGATGGGTGATCCCTTTTTGTACGAGTCTAATTATACCTTTACCAATATAGAACTTTGAAAATTTTCAAAATATAAGTAAGGAAGTGGATAAACGAGAATGTTTTTCTGTTGATGTGTGAAGTCAATAGATCTATAATGGGTCTTTACTAGAGTAGGTCAAAAATTGTAGTCAATTGTAGATTTATTTTCGCTGTCAATGTTAACCAAATATCACACTGAGAAACAACGGTTTTGTTTTATGAAGTTTTTTACCCAATTTTGTATGATTTTGCAAGTTTTTCTCTAGCAGCTCTAGTTTCCAAACATGAACATATTACATTTTTAGCCAAAAGTTCTAAAAATTTAGAATTTAACAAGAATAAACGTTAACTTTGCTTGCACCGAAGTCATAATACCTTTATCAAATACAAAAGGTTAGCAGAATCCAATGTGGTTTAACGTGGGTATCTGCCTAAGGAGGCTCAAATCCACGGTGTTTTCTATTACTAGAAACACACAGATCAAAACAATGCGTTGATCAGCGCCCCAAAGTGTAAGTGTGTGCACCCACACTACACTCTGGAAGAACCAAGGTATGAGTGCCTGCCACACACACATACACTTTGGTTCCAAATTGAAAGGTTGTGACTCCCTTTCCACCTTGGTCGGGTGCGAGGCCCATCTAAAACCTCTGCCGTACTCTGGGTCCGGCACCCGGCCGCAGTGCGACTCCACATTGGACTAAGTCCTTCCTGCATTTAGGTTTAAACCACAGCCACCACGAATCTCCCCAAAGGGCCAAGACCCAATGAGCAGACTGGAGCGAACTCCAGGGGCGGCTGCTCCCCGTGGTACCATGTTTTAGTCTTTGGTGTGACCTGTAGCCCAAGCTTGCGCTTAAGCTACTGCCAGTCGAGCCCCCAAAAATTCCGAGGAATCCTTAAGAACCCGACTGTATGATTTTTTTGTTATCCCATTCATTTTAGTGTTTGTTATATAATCGCAAACCCATTCAAAGAATATGATAGTATTTCAATATAGCACTTTTCTGACATCTCTGACCATGCCGACATTCAATAAACCAGACATGTGAATGTCGGACATAGTGTATTTGTATTTTAGTCGCCTCATACGACAGGCATGCCTTACCGCGGGAATATTCTTATCTCCCTCCCCGCAGGGAGACAAAAGGTTAGCAATAAGAACTTTATAGAACTTTATTCCGATCGCTTAGTTCGTATGGTAGCTATGTGCTGCAGTGATCCGATCCGTTCCATTCCTACGCCGATTGCATTTGATAATGATCCATGCCAAATTTTGTCAAAATATCTAGTAAAATGAAAGAGTTTTCCTTACAAAGATTTGATTCCGATTGTTTAGTTTGTATGGTAGCTAAATGATTTAGTAATTCGATATCGACCGTTTCGACAAATGAGCAGCTTCTTGGCGCGAAAAGGACAGGTACAAAATTTCATATCGCTATCTCAAAAACTGAGGGACTAGTTCGTATACCATATATACAGACAGAGAAACAGGCGGGCGGACCTGGCTACATTGACTAGCTCATCATACTTCATCATGTATATTTTCATAAATTTTATAGGGTCTCTTCTTTCCCGTGTTACAAACTTAATATAGTTACCCTGTGCAGGGTATAAAAATATATTGCTCTCACTTAATATAAAAAAAAAGTTATTTTATGTGCTTCACTTGGATGCCCCAGCAGTAATCAGTTATCATATTTGTATTTCAATAACCTTGATGAAATCTTTCGCCTTGTTCTCCGCTTAAATCACCTAAATTTTCTAGAAAGCGGTCTAAATGGCTGAAGAGGAAGAGCAGCTTGCTGCTCGTGTTACATTCTAGTCTCTGAGAGCGCAACATGAGCTACACAATGTGTTGATTGTAGTCTGGAGACTTTTTATTTCCTAAGAATTTTTGGCTACTCCAAATAAATTAAATCCATACAGATTTCTCCTTATCTATCATACAATTAGTAAAAGGTTAATTCTTTATTAGCTCCTTGATTCGAGGACCGTCCAAAAAAACAGCGTTAATTTTTGTCTGTTCAATTTCGAAAGTGATATTTTTAAAATATTCTCGATCCTTGTTTGGAGCTTTTGTAAAACGTTTTATCTGACCTAACTTTATACGAAGAGGGGATAATAATATATAATCCGACCTCTGGCTACTAGATGGGCATTTATCGCATTCACAACACCCGAAACCTAGTGCAACATTCAAAGGCCATAATTTTTTCAGTTCAGTGTGCTGTTTTGGCTCAGCTATCCCATAAGCACATGAGGCACAACGAAGGTATTTGGTATATGCTGTTTGTTGACCCAAAAGAAAATTTACCATTCAAAGATCAATGCATAATAGCCATTTATATTCTACATCATATCGTAGGATATTCCTCTTTAACTTTTATTGAATGTGCGATGGGCAAACAGCCTATTTTAGTTCCATTACATTGTTTTACAACTTTTAATTCAGCAGTAGTGCATCGATGAACTTATTTAAATTTTGAATGTTGAAACCCCACCAAGGGCCATCGTTTATCGATGGTATGGTGAATTCAATGAAGGTTGTAGATCACTCCAAGACGGATTTTGTATAGGTCGTCCAAAATCAGTTGTGGTTCCGGAAACTATTGTGCTCTTCGTAGTAATACTGCCAGATCGTCTTTCACCTATCGTCAGATAGAGACAACTATTAGTGTGTACCAGCATATATTCAATATTGCATGAACATTTGACTGTAAAAAATATTTGTTCACGTTGGATTCCACACAATAAATAAATACGATAACTGTGCTTCGAACGAGATGAGCCGACTCGAACAAAAGTTGTTCGCGCACGATACACTTCCAACCAAATGGTTGCCTGTTTTTTTTTTTTTTGAATTACTGGACTTATCACAACCATACGACTAGAACAACGCAGAATAGCTATTCTAGGTGTTAGAAAACCAATTGTTTGCTATGTTTTAAGAAAGTAGGAAAATCAACCGCCGAAGACGCATCATACTTCACTACGATAATGCGAACTCTCAAACATCGACTGAAACAATTACATTTTGAGCATTGAAACCATCTCTTTTATTAGTCATTTATCATATATTTAGTCCTGACTTAGGACCGAATGACTTCTTTTTATTCTCATACGAAAAAATAAACTAAAAGTTCAACGTTTTTCGACACCTGAAGAGGCGGTTGATATGTTCAGAATGAATGTTTTGAAGGAATCTCAACCGGAGTGACAAAAGAGCCTCGATATTGGTTCAAAGTCTTGTAAAAATATATGTATAGTCTTAGAGAAGAATATTTTAGAAAACAATAAAGCTATTTCCGGTAATTAAAATTTGATTTTGTTCTCGAATCTCGAAATATAAAAGACAACCTACGTAAGAGCACACATTTAAGTTTCTTAATAATAATATTGCATCACAGTGTGAACAAATCTTTTTCTCTTGTTTGATAAACTGATACTTTAGTCTCTGGTGTTATGAGGTTTCCTTTGTTTAAGCAAGGAGATCTAATATTTCATTGATACACCAAGAACTCTTTTCAACTCAGCTAGGTAATTTTCGTTGAGTGGTTGAGATTCAGAAATACTTGGGAAGGAAAAGTCGCTGTCGTCAATTTCATTTCCTGAAAGAACTTGTGGTGTAAAATTTGAAATAGGCCACCTATGAGCGACATGTTCTTCATTGTCATTTAGGATTGCCCTAATAAGCGGTTTTAAATTAAGGTAAGTCCATTTGAAACGGTAATATTCACGACACAAAAATAACAACAATCGTGATGATTAGTCGGTTCAAACCAAATCATAGGACTTTTTAACTTTAAAGTGGATCTTTTTTATTAGCCCATAAACGCGATGATGTTACACAAGTACTACATACAAAATTTGGCATACGAGGCTTACGAAATACTTGTATACGTAATGGCTACCCAAAATAGTGCTAATAGGCCCGTTTTATAGAATAAAACACCTTTAAACGGCATTTTCTAAACATATGGTCAACACAAATACCACAAAAACCTTTCGGATCGTTTAAACAAGTTCTTCTTATTGTACACATAGCGGTTTAATTATGACATTTTGTAATTCTTTCCCCTAAACATTAATCCAAGTAAGCCTAGAAACGATACTTGAAGAAGTACCTGTATCACTAAAAGGAAACTTTAAAGAAACTGAGGGTAGATTTGAAATCAGCGGCGTCAATTTAGAAAGTTTATAAACTTCATAAAACAAAAATTTTAATTTTATTTACCAGTGTTATATGAGCCTTCTGTATAAAATGGTGTACTCTACAAGGTGCTTTCCAAAGTAAACAGGACTTGAAATAAAAACAGAACAAATGGTTTGTTCGACAAAATTCTTCTGCTTCAATACAGCTTTTCCACGGTCCAAAAGCATGTCGAACGAGTGTTTTATCTCGCTGGGCGGTATGGCCGCCAGTATACCGGTGCAAGTCTTTTGAATGTCCTCTACGTCCGCGTAACATTTTCCTTTCATGGACAAATGCATTTTTCCGAAAAGAAAGAAATCGCACGGTGCCTTATCAGGTGAATACGTGGAGTGGTTAATGGTTAAAATGTGATTTTTGGTCAAATAATCGGTCACAAGCGTCGATCGAATGTTGAATTCTGAGCAATTTTTGGTCGTCTGTCAATTTGTGCGGAACAAACCGTGCACACACCTTTCGTAAGCCCAAATGTTCGGTCAAAATGCGATAAATCGATGTTTTGGAGATGTTCAATTCCATTTCCATGAATTTCAATAACGATTTTGGCTGATTTTTGCTGAATTCATGAATAGTTTCGGATTTTGATTGGCTCACATGTTGATCGTCATTTATGTCCTCACGACCACGTTGAAGCCACTAGTGCACTCTGCTACGGGATAGGCAATGATCGCCATAAACTTGTTTCATCAATAGAAACGTTTTCGTAAAAGTTTTACCAATTTTAAAACAAAATTTAATGTTGGATCTTTGTACGAAGCTCATTTTCTCACCGATAACACAAACATACTGACGCTTAAAACGCAATAACTTCACTTCCAATCAGTGAAATGTCATGAAGAGGACAATCGATAAAGATAGCAGATTCTAACGCACCAGTCGACATGTAGATGGCGCCATCAGGGGGCGCTAGGTTCAAAAAGTCTTGTTTACTTTGGAACGCCCCTTTTAAAAGGTCCGAATAAACGGTTATATGGGAAATATATGCTATATTTGTCCGAACTGGATGATTTCAACAAATAATCAGCACAATATAAAAATACACCCGGTTATTAAAATGCATTCGATAAGACAGCTTTATGCTATAGTCACTCGATCTAAGCAATTTCTTTGGAGATTGCTTTAAAGAACTCACGCCAAATTTCGTGGAGATATATCGTCTGCATACCCAACATACATCGTTGGCATTTAATAGATCCTGTCCGAATATAGAACACTGCGTCGCTCCTGAAGTGATTTCCACTCTTTGATGGCCGTCACTTGCATTATACTGTAACAGTTTTCGTATTAACTTTAGGAAGTCGGGAGGCGTTTTGATTCGAGTATCTCCTCCTTCTGCGTCGATGCAGCGCTGCCAGCGCGATTTCCAAGCATTGAAGGCGTCACGGAAAACATTCCACCGTCGTCTTAAAATGCCTCTTTGTCTCGGACTTTTACACATGTCCAAAATTTCTTGGCGCACACCTTGCGCATGTTCAAGTGCTCCGTCACAATGTCATGCACCATCGATTTTGATAAATTTAACATCTGGGCAATTAAACCAATACTTAGTCGACGGTCTGAGTTCAAAACTTTGCGCACACAAGTCACATTGTCAGTGTTTGGCGAGTTCGCAGGTCTCTGAGCACGGTCTTCATCAGAGACCTCTTGCCGGCCCTCCAAAAAGGCCACCGAAACACACCACTTCTTGCTAAAGCAGCCTGCTCGTCCCTGGTGCTGATTTACCTAGTTTCACACAGAATTTAATCGCGTACCTCTACTCTAACGAACGCTGCGTTTTCGGCTTGCGCCACTCACAGAAACACGTTGCGCGAAAATGTTTGTCCTGACTCCCCAGGTGCTCGGAGACAACTGACCAGCCGCTCGTTCGTTAGCTAGGAACGCCCTCTACCGAATCCAGTCGGTGCGGAAGAAAATTATCCTTATTACTTTCCGGACAAACCCTGTATGTCAATTATTGCGAGGAGGACTATTGGCCTCGAGAAATTGTTCTTCCAGCGAGCTTCCTCTAAGCTATGATGGTGTACCTATTCAATGTTTTTGGCATACATTATACTAAGGAATACAGGTTTTATTAATATTATTGATGCTCCTGCAAATCTGTAGTGAACTCAGTCGAATAATATATGGGAATAAATTGTGGAGCAGGCTACCATAATTAACATACTTTAAACTCCATTTCGTTGAAGTAAAAATTTTGTTCACATACGAATTTACGAACAAATAACAGCATATATTCCTATCCTTATTATCTAATTGACGCCAAAAAAGTCACTATGCAATGGGAAAAGTTGAATTGGATTTCGTTAACATTTGGTCCTTTGACATTTGTCATTTGGCTGCGCTGTGATTGGCAAAGCGACAAAAAAATTCAAAAATACTATTTTTCACATTCATACATAAACAGAAGAATCACAAGGGAGCCATAGTTTTTTGGTGTTGCTTTGAAATTCAATAAAACTTCGCGCATTCGAATTTTCTGACAAATAACAACAAGCAGCAGAAAAGCCAAAAATTATACTCCAGTTATTTTTCAACAAATAGGATGACATTTTTAACGAAAAGCAATAAATTACCAAGAAAAAAATTATTTTATTTTTTTTTGGCGTACCAAATTTTATATTTCAAACTAACCTAATTAACATTTAAATGACTTACGCGTGCAATAATTTATCAAAATGGCTAAAATTTGTTAATTCAAATCACATTTGAGTTAGTCTGTGATAAATTATCAGTTGGACTGCCTCAAGAGAGAAATAAGCATTTTTAGAATTAGAAAATAAAATTTGCGGCCATAAATCAGTAGCAGAATGGACATTAATTTCTCGGACATAGCAGCATAAATGAATCTAAATAAAAAGTCGTGGTACATTCGTTAAATAACTTGGCTATTCTGGTCATAACCTCTGAATTAGTATGCCCTGAGTTTCATGCGATTATTATTGTCGTTATCGAACAGCTAGTGAATTTGAATGCTAGTCTCTTTCATATCATAAATGCGAACGAAGATCAACAATTTGATTCGATGGTAACGGCTTATGGGAAGCATCCTTGTTGCGGTTTTGTGTGTGTCTTTTCTGTTCAGAAAGCTACTGATTTGTCGGTATCACAATAGCATAAAGCTCTCACACAAACTTACCCATCAAAAACAAGCCCTAGTACGAACATTGTTTTTTATTTGAGAAGATATCTTCAGGAAATTTGATAAGCATTATTTTTGAACATAATGCTGCAATCTCCAAACATATTGTTTAGATCGGACCACCTAACCTTACATAAAGAAAAATATGAAATTTGTGAGAATATTTGTTGGATTTATTGTTCCCTCTATAATTTATGAGCAATTATCGATAGCTCAGACCTTAAAATACCTCCCAAAAACAAAGAAATTCAAATAAAACTTAAGAATATGTATAATTTGAGCTGTTTCCTAAACTATGCAAGGAGCGAGAGATTAACGTCTTGCAACTATCAAACTTCTGTTGACATGAGAATTAAACCTATTATACGTATATTTATAAATCATAAGAACTTTTAAAGATTTAAGTGATACTAACTCAATTGTCTTTATATTGACTCATTAATGTGATATATCCTCATTATTGTCTTATAATAATCAAAATCCACTATACTTGCATATAGTAGAATGAAACCATACCATTTATTTGCCCATTATTATTACTGACATGACCTTTGATACTATCACCTTTGACCTTTGATACCGTGACGTCTAATTTTCAACGAAGCAATACTTTCGGAGTCGATCTCATTGATATCATGTTTTGTACTCAGTTTGGTTTACCATTTCATACCTAGAACAGTCTTACTTTGAAACAACGTCTGCAAATTATGCAAATTTATTACAAAAACAATGGTTCGGCGCATCGCACGCTTTTTCGAATATTCGGTCGAAAAAATCGCCGAGCATAATCGGTAAATAGAGCAACCACGGATTGGTTTCTCACCATGCTTACTTTAGTTTATAAAGCGTATCCTTAGAGACGCCGTTCAAAGCGCAACGAAGACGTTAGTGTTGCTGTGTACCAGACTATTGAAGAAGATCCGATTGAGTCCGCCAACGCGCGTAACGATTGGAGCGGCCCCAATGCAGTTTTTGGAAGAATTTGCGGAAGTATCTTGATTTGCGGACTAACAATATCCAACTTGTGCAAGAACTGCAGCCGACCATTCATTCGTGAATAAACCCAAAACGCGTTGACCAATGATCCTGATTTCCACAAGAAAATTTTGTTGAGCGATGTTGCTCTCTTTTGGTTGAATGGGTACGTTAATAAACAAAATTCTCACAATTGAAATGATGGTATACCACAAGCCAATGTTGAGACGTTGTTACATCTTCAAAAGGTCATAGTTGGTGTGCCTATGGGCAGGGTCCATATTTCTTCACAATTAAGCCTGCCATTGATCTTGCATTGAGGCCCAAATAGCTGCAAAATGTGATCTAAAATTAGGAGCGTTTTATCTCGCTGGACTATTTTTTGTGGTGTTATGTGAAATCTTTTAGTTATATTTTTATATCTACATAGATAAGCCCGAGATGATGGGAAGAAAATATTTCGTGCATATTGCTGACATACGGCTCCAATTGCTCCTCTCGACGGGAGTTTATTCGAGACATTAACTTGACCAAAGTCATTTCTTAAACATAATGGCGAACCCTGATCCTTATAAAAACTAAATTCTTCTTGAAACCCACATGTCTACAAAACAAACTTATACAATCCTTTATAATAAAATCTGTATATTTTTTAGCCCATAATTTTATTTTAAAACATACAAGGTCTGTCGCAAAAGAAACAGAACTTTTTAAATATAACTGTTTCTGGTGGCGCCACCTATTGGTGGGTATATGAAATAAAAATTTTGATCTCTTCTTGACATTTCGTAAAAATTTTAAGACAATTAGATAACTACAATCGATGTTATCGATCAAAAAGTGACAGCAACTTTTGGTCATCGGTCGTAAAATGCAAAGAGCAAATATTAAATTTTCTTTTAAACTTGGGAAAACGTTTACTGAAACATTTCAAATGATGAAAAAAGTTTATGGTGATCAGTGCCTATCCCGTAGTAATGTGCATGAGTGGTTTAAGCGATTCCAAGAAGGACGTGAGGATCTCTCTGACGATCAGAAGTCGGTCGTCTTCAGAAGTCAAAAATAAAGACAATGCTGATTTGTTTTTACGATTCCGAGGGTATTGTACACTGAGAGTTCGTCCCACCTGGCCAAACGATTAATGCTGTGTTTTACCTTGGTGTCATGAAGCCTCTTTTGTCACGCATTCGTCGTGCTCGACCACAATACCGTGAGGCAGGGCCCTCCGCCTGTTGCACGATAAAGCACAGTGTCATCGGTCGACGCTTGTCACGATTTTTTTGACAAAAACTCCATATCAACCATTAGTCACTCACCCTAGTGCTTTCTCGACAAACCAGAAACCAAACTCTATAAGTCACCCATAATTCCCGTCCTCACCTGATCTGGACACCCTGTGATTTTTACCTATTTGGAAAACTTCATTTGCCCATGAAAGGACACTGGTTTCAGGACATTTCAGCTATCCAAAAGGCGACGTCCGATATTCTCAAGAGCATTCCGAAAAATGACCTTAAACACTCATTTGAAATGCTAATTGACCGGGCTAAACGCTGTATCGAAGCACAAGGAAACTACTTGAATAAAACAATTTAACTTTTTGAAAAATATTAAGTTTTTTGTTGTTTTTTTTTTTAATGCGTTGCATTTCTTCTTGAAAACCACAGTCCTGTTTCTTTTGCGACAGACCTCGTATATACATATGATGAATATACATACTTTCTTATATCGATGTAAGAGAATTTACTGATTTTTATGCAATTTAAGTAAGCACCTTTCCCCCTGCCCGAGAGCTGTTTATGAGAATCACATTACTCAAACAGTTTCTTGATTTCTCGAGCATTTAAAACAGCTTCGGGCATTGTAAAATTGTATGGGGTATATAGCTACAGATTACCAAACACTGTTTCACAAGATTCAATTAAGACCAGTGGCTTGCTGAAATTCTGAAATGAACTACTAAATTTCAATGAATTCTTATACAAATGCTTTCATTCTAACCTAAAATTAAATAAATTCCTCTTTAATCAAAGCAAAGCGCGAAAGAAGTGTTCGAACTTTTTGAATTTTAAAACCCAACCCAAACCACATAACATAACATCAACGCCAAAGTACCTAGCTAACTAAAGTGCGCTATAAAAAAAACTTTTTAACTAAAAAAGTTTAAAAAAGTCACTTTCGAGCTCCACGCATGTTTAGTCGTTGTTAATATTCTTGTATGATGATGCGTATTTACAGTTGTTGTTGTTGGTGGCATGTTTTGCATTTTTTGCGGCAAAAACTTGTTTAATTTTCACATTTGAGTTTTGGGTCTTTTTCTTCGTCCTAAGGCGGCTACCGAAAAGTTAAGCCCGAGGCACCAACTTGCACCTTCCTTTTTGCATGCACTTTGCCAAAGTGAGACCTCAAAACTATTCAGTTTGCATTATTCGAATGCGAAATTCTTGCTTGGCAATGCAAATGCAAAGTTTGTTGCTTAAATGCCAAACGTGAACTTTTCGTAATTCAAAGCATTCAAAGTCGGTAAACTCAATAGTATTTTCATTTCCACTTCCGTATTTGCGCTTTGATGACACCGACATCGAAGAATAAAAAAAGAATAAGGGGGAAATAAGAAGGTTGAACTAAACGAAATGTCGGCAAACGTGTTGATGATAATAAAATCTGATAAAGAGGAAATCTGTTGAGTGGCAATGGCAGACCTTTGTTAATGTCAATATCCGATTACTGCGTAGCAAGTGGCTGGATATTTTCTCAACAAATGCTACACAAATATTTGCGCAGTGTAGCGGGGTCTGGGATTCGCAGCTCCACTTCTAAATATAAATCTGGAATACTTATTTGCTGAGTGCAGCCAAAGAGACAGGTCCGTTGTAAGAATGTTCCTCAATATGCACTTGTAGCTGTGAAGTGCACGCATAAAGGTGATTGATTGCACTCGCGGTGGATCAGTTGCCTTTCCCTGCTCTGGTCAGGCACGCTCGTACAAGAGGCTTACACTTCGGTTACAATGAAAATTTGCTTTTATTTTTGCTTTTGCTTTTGATTTTATTTTGCAGCAGATTGTGCAAACGAATATAGATATTTATTTATTTGAAATAAACGAAATAATTCCGTGTTCGGATTTTAGATTTTATTTGCATGTACCCATGAGCTTAGAGCTTTTACTGTAAAATGGACAAGTGATTTTTTCCTTCTCTCTCTTTGCCAGTTCAAAGGTTTTTGTTGCATTTGTATAAATCAGTTTACTTGAAACAATTTGAATTTAAGATATGGTAGGTATAAGATAGACGGAGGTCGCTAACGTATATGGGCAGTATCAGTCTCTTGCCACACCCACATAATGCCCTTATTAAAAAACTATAAAGTCGTATAACTAAACTAAATATTAAGAAAGAAAACTACTATTGCATGATACTTTTTAAAAGTGGCGGTAATCGCTCTCTTATAGAGTTAATGTTCATATCTCACGAAATTGTGAATTTAAGTCAAAATTTGCAAATAAGAAGTTTTTCTAGCACTTATACAAACACTATAAAAATGGGTCAAATCGCGTGATAACCAGACCGACTCCCGTTATAAAGATTATGTTGAAAACTACTAACATTACGATAAGTCAAAAAGTAACTGTCTCAGAGACATTAAATTTTACACTTAAGTTGTTACGGAAGGGCTCATAGGAGCGAGTAGCAAAATTGGACTTTGAGCGTCATTGTTCAGAGAACATATTCTTCTGGAAATAATAATATTAATAATACATAATGAAATGTCATGTTGTCAAAATTGGATAATATCGGCTTCCCATATACCCATTACAATTATTTTCGATTTTTACAGATTTTATGCGGAATATGTCGGTCAGTGTGTGAATTACATATCTTCATAAAATGTTGAGTTTTGAAACGGCATTTTCATACGTTCGCAACATGTTGCTACAGACAAAACTATTATTGTTCAGCTAATACCTAAAACTAATCGAAATAAGGTTACATACATATGTGGTATATATAAATAATCAGGACTATAAGGTAATAGAATTTGGAGTGATTGTCTTTCTGTCCGTCCGTGGAAGCGACAATTTGAGTTGATGATACTTACCGTGCGATTCTGTACTGTGATACAGTCTCAAGTCTCTAAATTTGAGATTTTAAGTTAGAGACAATTTTTGAGACTTGAGACGATTTTGCTATTCTGTAAGTGACAGTCACAAAATCGATTACATTTCATTATTCAGAGATGTTTTTACACTTGAATGAAAATAAATATGTCGATAACAAATAATAAATTTTCTTTAACATAGTCAAAAAACATAATTATCAATAAAAATTAAAATATATGTTGACTTTGTTTCATAATATTTACTAAATTGATGTAAAATTTATTTATTTTTAACCTTTTCGTGTTTGAGTTGCTTACAAAATATAAAAAAACGACAATCGATTAATATCTATGATGATCTCTATTCAGTATATTCAAAATGGCAGACAAAAGTTCTTTTTAGTTTTGTGACCTGCTAACTATCAGGTCTCAAATTTGAGGCAATATTTTGAGACTAACGCTAGAGACTGTTTAGTGAATAGTAACAAGTCACAAATTGAGATTTTACCTCAGAATGCCTCAAATAAAGACTAGAGACTGGTTACAGAATCCCGCTATTAGTCCACGGGTTCATTGTCATCCCAGATGGGTGGAATCGGTCCATTGCCACTGGGGCGTGGAAACGTCCTCTTATAGGTTTAACGAGCATATTTTAGAAACTGTTCAAGCTATTTCAACCAAATTTACTCAAAGGAATTCTTTTAAAAATTTCTTTATCTATTGTGAAAATCAGATGATAGTCACATCCGCTCTCTATATAACGGCTATGTTGTAAACTACCAAAAGTGGGATAACTCAATGCGTCAGAGATTAATACATTTTACACCCAAAATGATACGATTGAGCTTTTGTAGGAACCACCATAAAATTTGGACAATGGGCGTGGCACTGCCCTTCTTATGATATTTTACTTTGCTGCATATAAATCGAAAGTCATTAATGATATCGATATAAAACTTTGCATACAAAGTGTGCTTAAAATATGCGGTCTCCAAAAATAGTCAAATTAGGGTCCCCAGATACCGTATATGTGTGACTTTCAGCATTTGTACTGAAAATATCGGTCAATATGTGAGTAAGCTTAATGAAAGTCATAGAGCATTGTTTTCAGGAAATAATTTGTCATGCTGTCAGTAATGGAAAACATGGATTATAACTTTTCCTAGTCCCTACATACCATATAAGAATTTCGGTAAATATGTGAGGTATCTTAATGAAACTCAGTGTTGTCATAATATAATGCCAAAAATTAATAAAATAAGATAAATACTCCATTTCTTCTAGCTGTTTAGGTTGCTCAATATTCAGTTGCTCGATATTTGTATTTTAATGTAATTAACGGGCCAATTTTTCATAATAATAATATAGTTTAGAGCTGAAATTCCATTAAATTTTGTGTGCAAAATTGAATTTCTGGTGTCGATACGTTCAGAATGTTGTAAAGGGTCGGTGATAATTGTTTGTCTGGAGCAAGTGTTTTTGACTGGCGTTGACGACGAACCACGTCCATGACGGCCATCAACATCAACTCATAATCAACACGTCGATAAAATAAAGGAATTCGTGCTTAAGAATCGACGATTAACAGTCAGAGAGCTTACTGGCATCGTTGAAATATCGAAAGGATCTGCGAAAAACAAATTTGAAAGATCATTTGGGCCTAAGAAAAGTGAAAACATGATTGGTCTCAAAATCACTCAATTTTTTTCGAAAAACAGCACCGCGTTAACGCCTGTGAAAACATGCTTTCCGACAACCAGGATGTCATGAAACGTATTATTACTGACAATGAGTCATCTATGGTTACGACCCGGAAACAGACGATTGTTTGGCCGAAGATTGTAGCAAAGGTAAGTTGAAAGTTTTCTTCGATTATCGAGGTGTGGTGCACCTCAAAATCCTTTCGAGCGGCTAAACCGTCAACAAGAAAAACTATTCCTGTGTTATGTCTCGTTTACGCAAAGCTATTCGTAAAAATAGGTCGGAATTATGGGCCGACAACTCTTGGTTTTTACACCACGATAATGCACCGTCGCATACTGCATTGATTCTTTGTAAGTTTTTCACCAAATTTTCAACCAATATCGAGCCACAACCACCGCATTCGCCTGATTTAACTCCGTGTGACCTATGGCTATTCACTAAACTCAAACGACCGCTCTGGAGAAACCGTTTTGAGTCAATTGAAGACATTGAACGTGAATCACAACGTGCATTGAAGAATATTTCGGAAATTGACTTGTTGCGAGAAACCGAAAACATAAGTTGTTAATTAAGCCAAAACTAAATACAAAGTGCACTGATTCTTAAGTCCGGATGGAATGGAAAAAACGTTGACACAAATTAAGTGGGACCAAGAGAGACGACATAGATTTTGAAGAATAAATTAAGATTTTTAAATTTATGAACAAAACCTTAAAATTTTTTGCTCATGTAGTATCAATTACCAGTATCAGTACCATCAAATATTATGCCGTATGCCGAAAGAAAGAAAATTCGATAAATTTTATAATTTGCTTTTTTACATTTATGCATTAAATCAAATAAAGGATGTAACAAGTTTCCATTCGCATTCAAGTTGACAATTCATTCCACAGAACTTGTGCGGATCATAACTTTGGAACTTTTTAAATATTTATAAATTTGAAAATTGTTTGTTGTTATAAAGTACACAGGTATGTATTGGTATTTTTGTTCTTGAGCGTAACCTGTGCACATTGTAATCTGTTAAAAAGGAGAACAACGATTTCACAAAATATATTCATCCTTTATTATCTGTGCACGTGATTACAATTCATGCAAAATCACGCAGCTTTTGTTGTCACAATTAAATTATAATCCCGCAAAAAGCTCACTTATCAAAACACAAATGAATTCAAAAATCCCAATAATCAACATTTTGATTTTCAAAAGCGCAGCCGAAAAGCAAACAACAATAAGTTCAATCATGTGGAATTACACAAGAAAGCAAAAACAAAACTATTAGTGTAAGCTCAGCAACAACAAACACATTCACACACAAACAAAAACATAAAAGAAGTAGTATGTATGTATCTAACTTGGTTTTCTCTTGCGAATTTTTGATGATTTCAAGCAAAGTAGAAAAATATGATAGTAAAAACTGTTGAAAAGTTTATTTATTTCAGATTACTTAGAACATCTCTAGTTTTCTGACTTCCGTGGTTCCGTGACCTGTGGTTTTTAAGAAAAATTAAAACGCATATAATTCTATGTTGTGATTATTATAAGGATTTGCCATCACGTTCTAAAAATGATTTCCGACAAGATACCGCCATGGTTTCCTCCAATCAATGTCCCAATTTTTTGTAGCAATTTCTCCCGTATATCAGCAAAAACGCGTCGAAACTGCTTTGCCAAAGCGTTAATCGTCTCGAGCTTATCTGCATAGACAAGCGACCTCACAACAAATAGTTCAGCGGTATTAAAGCGCATGATCTTGGAGGCCACGCCACAAGGCCACAACAAGGAATAATGCGCACACCAAAAGTTGACTTCAGTAACTGATTATTTCCTTGATTTTATGGAATGTAGCGCCGTATTGTTGAAACCAAAGAAGGTTCACATCAGCATCCTCCAATTCAGGAACAAACAAGGCATTAATCATGGCTCTATAGCCTTCCCCACTAACTGAAACATTTTAGCCGCCTTCTTTTTTGAAGGAATACGAGTATGAACCAATGATTCTCCCATAGCGTACATCAAAGAATGAATTTTTGGTGGTATAACGTTGACTCACCAACGGCTTGTGAATTATCATCACTCCACAAACGACAATACTATTTAGTAACCTACGCATTCAACCAAAAGTGAACTTAATCACTGAACAGAACTTTGTTGTAAAAACCGGCATCGGTGCCCATCTTGTTTTGGGCCTTTTGGCCGAACGTGCCACGCGCTGGATGTTTGTTGGATTTTGTAAGCACGCAAAGCAAGATCGTTCCACAAAACCTTTTATAAAGTGGGCGCAACTCCAATTGTTGCTCACGATGGTGGATTGTTTCATTCGGGTCTTGGTTTGCCATTCCATAGTGCGCCGAACATTTGCGAAGTACGCCGGAACAATCACCCAGAAGAGTCGCAAATTTGATACTCGGCCTCACAATGGCAATAGCTTCTTCGGTGCGCGTTGTACGGCGTCTCTGATCATGCGCATTATCCGCTAGAGTAAACCTAGTGGGAAAACGATCGAGTTTGCGACTCTTCTGGGAGATTGTTCTGACGTAATTCTGTTCAGTATGGAATGGCAAACCAAACTAAGAATGGTAAACATCAAGTGACAGCTGTCAAAAATACCAACTCCTAAAAAAGTATTGACTCATTAAAAACCACAAGTCTTAAAAACACACTTTTTACTTTAAAATGCATAAAATTCTTCAGTGCTTGTAATGTGGAGAATGCTTTGAATTGCATAATTACACTTTCTACCAAATTTCTAAATATGAAGTGAGCTAGTGATTGGCATTGAGTCTTTTAACTGCATGCCACAGAAATTTAAACAATTTTTGAGTAAACTATAAAGTTCAGAGACTTTGGGGGTCAAAACAGGTAAGCAGAATGACCGCATGAATGTTGTTAATATTGTCAACTGAAGATAAGCTTCTATTATTTCTCGTATCATCATCTGAGCTTTGGCCTGCTGCACATGTGCCTTTCAAACATCTCGGTCATTTGTAACTTCTTTATGTATAATTATTACTTCTAATAATTATGTTATGCCAAGATTATTCATGTCTTCTTTGAGTTCGTCAAACCATATTAATCATGGTCTTCCCCTTGCTTTAGTGGTGAATGATATGGTCTCAACAACTTTTTTCTCACTCTTGTTGTCTTGTTTTGCAGTATTCGCAAGTCTTGAGTATTACAAAGATTTCAGCATTCTGTTTTCTCCTGTTTTGGAGATGTTATGAGCTTTTGCAATACCACCTTGCCTTCTCATATTGTCATAGTACTTTAGTATTTATTTGGTCAACGGCGCATTGGAGATCAGGCTATGTCTAAAAAAAATGTTTACAAGTGGTATAGTGAGTTCCAAGCCGGCCGTGAACGTGTCGAAGACGAAGAGCGTCCAGGGCGACCATCAACCTCAACCGACGAAGCTCACGTTCAACAAATCATAGATTTGGTGTTGAAAAACCTTCGATTAACAATTAGAGACCTTGCTGATGAAGTTGGCATATCGAAAGGCTCAGCCAATACCATTTTGAAGGATGTTTTGGGCCACAAGCGCGTCAAATCTCGGCTGGTACCGAAAACATTGAATTTTTTGGAAAAAAGGCGTCGCGTTGAAGTGTGTGAAACGATGCTTTCCGACTACCAGGGTGTCATGAAACACATTATAACTGGCGATGAGACATGGATCTATGCTTACGACCTCGAAACAACCGATCAATCGACCGAATATCGTGCCAAAAGAGAGCCGAGACCAAAAAAATCGCGTCAAAGTCGCTCAAAAATCAAGGTCATGTTGACTGTTTTCTTCGATTATCGTGGTGTTGTGCATTATGAATTCCTTCCAACCGGTCAAACAGTCAACAAGGAATATTATTTGAATGTTATGCGTCGTTTGCGTAACGCTATCCGCCTAAAAAGGCCGGAATTGTGGAAAGACAATTCTTGGTTTTTACACCACGATAATGCACCATCCCATACTGCCCTCGTAATTCGTGATCATTTCGCCAAAAACTGAACCCATATCGTTCCGCAACCACCGCATTCACCTAATCTGGCGCCGTGCGACTTTTGGCTGTTCACCAAGCTCAAAAGACTGCTCCGGGGACACCGTTTTTATACGATAGAAGAGATTCAAGCCGCAGCGTAGACGGAACTGAAGGCCATCCCGGAAAGTGACTACAACCAGTGTTTCGACGATTGGAAAATCCGTTGGCATAAGTGCATTGCATCGGGAGGGGATTACTTTGAAGGGGATGAAATTGATTTGGAAGAATAAATAAAGAATTTTCAAAATAAATACAATGTCACCTTATTTTCTGGGCACAGTAGTATATACTAACGGGTAAAATCCTTAATGCAAGCTCAAAGCATTTCAGACAAATTAGTCATTCCTCATTTTTTTTTAAAGAGACAGATTAATTGAAATACACGTAAGAACCAAAATAAATAATAATAGAAGGCGCTTTCAATAACATCCAGCCTAAGCGAGCTTAAAGATTTGGACATCTCCAAGTATCTTATTAATTGACTGAACAGATGCTTATGGGAAGGTGCATAATTTCGTCGCTGGAAGTTTCAAAGAAGTGTAAACTAGTCCTATGTGGTATACCTTAATATACCGTGTTGTCTCCATTTCTCTAAATCTTAACAATGAATAAAATGTTTTAGATCTTGAAAAGAAGGGAGTAAAGGTACATGGAGTGGCCTGCGCAGATGTTTTAGTAATTTTAGTTAGATGAAAATTCTCAAAAATAAATATGCCAACAATATTAAACGACAGAAAAAGGTCATATCGTGGGGACTAAATTCAAATACTGTCCACAGGCTTTTCCCATAAGCAAATATCAGCTAAATCAGCTCTAGACCGAGGAAATCATCACCTCTGTAATATTAAGCATTCTAAGATACTTACCAAATTCCCTTAACTGCCTAATACAAGGATTGTCGAAATCGTTTAGAAATAAATCTAAATTCGATCCCCAGTATTGCTTTTCTTTCCAGAGAGAAGTGAAACAGGTGTGAGGTGGATAGGCACACTGGAATAAGTATCTATACGTGTGGGTCAAAACTTAATAATAGAGCGGGAGGTGGTGTTTTTTCTGCAAAATTATATACCATAATCGTCTTTCGACGCCGAGACCACCGTCCTCAAAGCACTCACAACAAGGAATGTAAATACAGTTCAAATTTGTATCTACATACGTCTATATACAGTAAATTGGCTTAGGGGCTTAAGATAGTGAAATAATACTAGATCTCTTTGTGGATATAATATTCCATTTAACGATACAGCTTTAATGGATTGGAAGACACATTGATATTCCTGGAAGCTGTGAAATGGATAAACCAGACAGAGCAGGCACCACCACACAATTAGATTCCGATAAAGAGGGAATTTTTATGCCCCTGGCTACTCGTAAATATTAATTCGATAAACATGTTGTAGATATAGCCGAATCGCGGTGGACTCAATTCCTATCTTACTCAGCTATTAGACAAACGTGACATGAATGGAATATGGGTCGCACATACCGAATATTAAAATTCAAATGCAATCACATAAGAACTTTAGTGGGAATGCAAATAGGTCACTGTCTGGTTAGAAGGCATGTCATCAGACTGAGGATGGCATCGAACGACTATTGTAGAAGCTGTCAAGAGAAAAGAAGAAGAAAGAAAAGTCTGTGAAACATCTGCTATGCGAATACAAGGCTTTGTATTGGAAAATAATAGCAACTATCGGTCGAGGGTTTCTTGACGATGTCTCGCAGCAGGAGAACAGGGTTGTTCAGTGTGCGCATAATATAGTAAGGTGGTTTCAGTCCCGATTTTTTTCATACTGGACATGGTAAAGGCTTAGGTGCCTTGCATATCATTGCAACCTAATCTGGAAAAATTCAATCCATTTTATCAGCACTACTTGTTTTTTTTTTTAAGCGACTGCCCAAAAACGCGCAACTTAAACTAACATACTTATGAGCTGTCAAACATTTTGTCATCCCGTTTCTTAGCCAATAACCGAGTTATCTTAATAAATTTCTGACCAACAATTACATACAACTATCATCTTAGTAATGCCCTAAAATGGAAGTGTTGGAACAATTATAAGTCCAGCACGTCGCCGCCGATGAACGAGGAACGTAAAATTGCATTCCTCTCCAACTAAAACTAGGGGGCGAAGGTGAATGCATGTAAATGCCGTTAAAATCTCATTTACACCACATTGATGGCAAAGCAACAACAGCAATGAAACGTGACAGAGGGTTGCCAATGGTCAACAGCAACACGCTAAGCTCCACGAAAGAACAATGTTACAAACCACTAGAGCACCACAATAGCTCAACTGCGAAAGGACGTGGGTTTAAGTGCCAATGCTACAACAAAATGGCTCTATTTTGCTATCATCCAAAGGCCGTTTGAGTGGCGTATTGCAGCCACACACAACAGTACTCAGCAGATGACTCCACAAAACATTGCAAAGAGTCGGACAATGATATATTTTTCCCATCGCTATGTTTGTATTTATGTCTAATGTTGTCACCAAGCACTGGACTGCAGCAATGTTGCACGTATAACTGCACTTGCAGAATACTTTATGTTGCCGTGTCTGTTTTCGTAACCTGATGCCGTCTGCCTAAGTCCCCGACCGAAGGAGGGATTTTTGTTTACAAACACAACACCATAAAAAATGCTTCAACAACAACTTAGTTTGCTGAATGGGGCAAACAAATATTTTTTCATCGTTGTTGTTCCATCTCTTATCTACCGCCTGTTGATCCGCTTATTGACAAATTCCTCAAGGGAAGACGATTGCGCCACTGTGTTTTCAACTTACTACAATAAAGGGCTCGAAGTGAGAAAATACTACATATTTTTAGAAATAGTGAAAATAAAAACATTTTTTTCTTTTAGTATTTATTAAGTACTTTCTTTGGAATATACCAGAAGTTTATTGCATAAAGAACGAAAACGTAAAAATATCGCAGTGAGAAAAGCGAATACGTAAACATACTTATAATGTGAAATGGGATCCTCACATAAACTAAAACAATCTCCACTAAAAAATGCAAGACAGTCCTTTGTCCACAATATGGAATTGTTATATATACTAGATACAAAACTGAACCAAGGTATCTCTTCTTCTTTTCTTCTTACGCGGTTATAGCTGTGTTTACAACAGCGCGCCAGTCGTTTTTCCTTTTCGCTGTTTGGCGCCAATTAGAGATTCCAAATGTGGCCAAGTTCCTCTCCTTCTGGTCTTTCCAAAGGAGTAGAGGTCTCCCGAATACTCTTAGAACTGAAGTGTTTTCATCCATTCGGACGACATGACCTAGCCAGCGTAGCTGCTGTCTTTCAATTCACTGAACCATGTCAATGTCGTCGAATATCTCAGCTCGTTGTTCCATCGACTGCGGTATTCGCCGTTGCCAATGCGCAATCGACCATAAATCTTCCGCAGAACCTTTCTATCGAAAACTCGCAATGCAGACTCATCAGATGTTGACATCGTCCACGCCTCTACACCATATAGCAGGACGGGGATGATGAGTGACTTGTAGAATTTGGTCTTTGTTCGTCGAGAGAGGATTTTATTTCTCAATTGAGTACTCGGTCTGAACTATCACCTGTTGGCAAGAGATATTCTGCGTTGGATTTCGCGAATCCGGCGAATGTTTGTTTGATGACAGGAGATATTTCATCGTGCCCTGGTGCTCTCGTTCACTACCAGACTCATTTGTTTTGCTTTCTTATCCAGCCTGGAGAAAGCAGAACTAATGGCGCCGTTGTTGAGAACAAGATATCTACATCTTCGGCGGACACCAACAGCTATACACTCTTATAAAAGATTGTTAAAAGATAAAAGATCTCGATTCAGCTCTGTAGCCCAAACTATTTTCTGCAGCAAGGGATTGAAGAAGTCGCACTATAAAAAGTCACCTGACTGAGCTTTTGGTATTTCTCTACCTCGGTTTACACATACGTATTAGTTGTGCGAGGATACCAAATTCAGACATAGCGGCATAAAGGCACCTCCTTTTCGTGCTATCAAAAGCAGTTTTCAAAACGACAAAGAGGTGGTATGTGTCGATTCCCTTTTCACGGGTCTTTTCCACGATTTGGCACATGGTAAATATCTGGTCAGTTGTTAATTGTTCAGACCTGAAGCCGCACTGATAAGGTCCAATCAGTTTGTTGACGGTGGGCTTTAATCTTTCACGCAATACGCTCGATAGAACCTCATACGCAATGTTGAGGAGACTTAACCCACGGTAGATGTTGCAGATTGTGCAACTTTTTGTGGATTGGGCAGACCACATTTAAATTTCTATCGTCCGGCCATATTCTACAAAGAAGCTGATGCATGCTTCTTATCAGCTCTTCGCCGCTGTATTTGTATAGCTCGGCCGGCATTCCACCACATGGAACGTCCGCTCCATTCGTCCGATTCCATACCGGATGTAAACCCGACGCTTGAAACACGAAGCTTTCTTATGTTTGAAACACACCGGGCGACTTTCGTAGCCAACAATTTCGAACGACGTGTGTCCTAAGATCCACCATATAAACCTCAGTCTCATACTTTGGTGGGTATGATAATGAAGAAATCCGTAATGATGTCAGTGATCTCCTCGTCAAAATTGTCAGCCCTTTGGTTTCCATGCCTTAGTCTACTATATTTTTCTTTTTAACACACTGTATACTCAGATTACAGAGCTCGACAAAATATTCTCGTTTATAATACCCTCTTGTATTATAAAGATGCAGATATGACATCATTTTTCTTTTTCTAAAATATTAAAGACAAATTTCTTCAGCACTTCTTGCTAAAGCAACGTCTGGGTAAGCCTGCTTGATCATATCAAACGTCTCTGTCGCAGATTTACCGAGTTTCACACAAAATTTAATTGCGTACCTCTGCTCTAACGAACGCAGCATTTTCGGCTTGCACCACTCACTGAAACACGTCACGCGAAAATATTTGTTCTGACTCTCCAGGTGCCAACTGAGAACAGGAGACAACTGACCAGCCGCTCGTTCGTTAGCTAGAACGCCCTATACCGAATCCAGTCGGTTCGCCTCGCGACGGATTCCTATTACTTTCCGGACAAACCGTGTATGGGAGTTTCTTAGGAAAAAGAATGAAGAAAAATGCTTCCGTGGCAGGACGGGAAAAGTAAAACTGTTTAGGTCGAGAATATATACTTTACCAATTTGTAAGATTACATTTTTAATAGTGAATGATTTGATATTTTATCAACTTATATTATAAGTCATGGACTAACTTCGTTTCATTACCAGTTTGCTTCGTGTCTGCAATATTTATATTAAATTCAACTTTAAATGAGATATACTCGTATGTATGTAAGTGGAAAAGGTCACTCATAGGATTAGAAATCATTATATAGTCACACATTCAGCCACTACAGCCACTAAGACTCCAACAGTAGCAACAACAATCAACCGGATATTCCAGGCGACGAGCACTAAACATTAAAATTATACATACAAACATAATTAGGCACTGAGCTGATATCGTCCGCATGAACATATATATACATACAAATATAATTGGACGCCGAGCTGATAACATACGATAAGACACAAAAGCAAAATCAATATATGTATGTAAGTATCGGGTGATTTTTTAAGAGCTTGATAACTTTTTTAAAAAAAAAATTTGCAAAATCTTATCGGTTCTTTATTTGAAACGTTGGACACTTTTTGAAGATAGATTTCATTTAAATGTTGACCGCGGCTGCGTCTGGTCCAGGTGGTCCATTCGGAAAGTCCAATTTTGGGCAACTTTTTCTATCATTTGCCAATAGAATTTCTTCGGAAATGTTGTCTTAACTGGAAGAACTTACTTCACTTGAAGAAATCTAAAGGCGTTAAACCATAATTCCGAAGTTTTCCCTCAAAAGTAGCGCCATCTTGACATTTTTGGCAACAAAAGTTTGTTAGCATCGAACGATAGCGATTTCATTAACGTTGTCCAACAGCATCTTTGAAAAAATACGGTCCAATGATTCCACCAGCGTACAAACCACACCAAACAGTGCATTTTTCGGGATGCATGGGCAGTTGGCCACCAAGATCATGCGATTTAACGCCTTTAGACTATGTGTAGAGCTTTGGAAGACAACATTTGGTCAGGAAATGGAAAAAGTAGCTACAACGGCAACATTTAAATGAAAATACATGTACGTTTCAAATTTTTCCAATAGTTTGTTAAAAAAGATATATTATATAGTCAATTTCTTTTGACCTTTTTTTAATACTATGTGGACCCTTTTTTATGGTGTGGACCGACAACGCCAAACGTATTTTTCCAATAGTTTGTTACAAGTTATAAGTCAATTTCTATTTCTTTAATACTATGTTCGGACCGACAACGAAAACATGGTTTCGCACGAAAACTGGTGTTTTCGTCCATGTAAAATCTGTCAAACGAAAACACATTTTTCGCTGAAAACTACTTGAAATCATACATTCCACTCATTATAATCGGTGCCTGCTCTAGTTTAATCGATGTTTTTGGAAGACATATTTTTCCGGCCCTAAATTGTCACTTGGTATTTGCTTACATTCCATATACAAATACAGCTGTCACTTGATATTCTCATATTAGGGGGATTCTCTTGCTCTTGCAAAACCTTGCACGGTGCAGAATGTGCAGAATTTTCACCTTGGTGCAACGGCACAACAACAAACACATGCAGAAAATTATTTGCAATGGCTGTAAAATATGTCAGACCAAAACCCATGTTTATTTTCGTGCCGTCATATATGTATCACTAGATCAGTGGTCGGCATTTCTTAGCACAATTGTACAAACTATCTTCACACGTACGCTTACGCTCTATCGTTCAGTCGTTGTCGAGCCAGCAACGAATTAACATCACGCAAGACTATAGCGCAAAACCAAATATGCCCTGCGAGAAAATATTTTATGATTCTAAATGCCTTTGGTACCATGCAATGCCTTTTATGTTCCAAGTCTTTTAAAGATAATGGGGAATATATCCTTAAAAGACATTTTGTTAATTTTCATTATACTATTAATTATTTAGATTAGATGCTTAATTTTAATTCCAATTTCCCACTGGGCTACTTTTTTTTCGTGCTCACCAACACATTGACAGATCCTCTCATGCCGACCACTGCACTAGATTCTGCAATGGGTGCTCTCTTGACCTTGCATATTTCGGTATAGGATTTTTGCATTTTGTGTCATCGTGCAATCTTGCAAGAGCAAGAGAATGCCGCTATTGATAGTTGTCAGTGAAAACTCATCGAAAACACACATTGTCGGTCCGAACGACTTAGATTCCACAACATACAAATGTGTTTTCAAAATGTTTTCAATGTCGGTCCGAACATATGTAGTATTAGCCATCTCTTTCGCCGTGGCTAGTTCAAATCTGTATTTAGGTGGTAGTTCTGCCGCCATATGGTATATGACGTGGGTTGAAGAGGTTCTCACTAGTCCTAGGCATCGTCTTATATTTGCCTTACAGAAGGTGGTTAGTTTTTGTAGGGCCGTTTTAGATATGTTTGTAAAGGTGGATGCGGCGTATTCAAATTTTGCTCTAGCAAATCCCTTATATAGTATAAGTAATTGTAGTGCTCTGGTTGGTGATATGCCGAAGGTGCATCCGTTGATGATATTTAACCATGGACAAGTGTTGTTGGTTTTGTTAACAATGTGATTCACGTATTTGGTGCATGAGTTGTTTATGCTTACGTATCTTCCCAGGTATTTGATGTGTTTAACTTGCTCTAGGTATGTATTGTTGATTCGGATGTTAATTTGAGTGTTTCTTTGGTTGAAGAAAATAATTTTGGTTTTGTTGAAGTTTATTTTTATGTTGATTCTATTGCATTCGTTTGTAAACTCCTGTAGTTTTTCTTCTAGTTTTCTTTGGGCGTTTTCATGTTTTTTGTGTCTGCAGATTATAAAGAAGTCATCTGCAAACTGGAAGAGGATACAGTTTTCGTCGTTTATTTGGTGGAGTTTCGCCATGTAGAGGTTAAATAGCGTTGGACTGAGTCCAATACCTTGAGCTAGCCCGTTTCCTGTCGTGATTTTCTGTTGTACGAGGATTAGTGTTCTTCTTCTCAGGAAGGATGATATCCAATTAACTGCTTTTATATTCATTTGTGCTTCTGATAGTGTCTGCTGAAGAGCTTAATATTGACTGAGTCGTATGCTTTTTCCACATCTACGCATGCAGCCATCACCTGTAGTTTCCTTTCTTTGTGGTAGGTGATTGTGTTGATTAAGTCATTAATACATTGTGCTGTCGAGTAATGTTTTCTGAAACCGTATGATCTTTCCGGTATGCAATTGAGTAGTTAGATTCTGTTATCTATATATAATTTAAGGATTCCTTCTATTGCTTTAGCTAGGACTGAGATCAAACATATTGGTCTGTAGTTGAATAAATTTGTTGGGTCATTGCCTTCTTTATGGATCGAAATTATCTTGACTTCTCTCCATTTTTCAGGTATTCACTCATCTTGCCATACATTTATAATTGTTTTAAATAATTTTTGTTGTTCCTTGGGTTGGAGAAGTGCTAACATTTTATGGGATATTTGGTCCGCACCCTTCGATGATTTTAAGTTTCTGGATTGGAGGAATTCATTCAGGTTTTCTCTTGTACTTTCTTCAAGAGACGGTTCTGGTATGTTGCGCTCCTGGTTGTTGTTGTTGTTAATTGCGTGTGGTGCTCTTGCTTTGAATTCTAGGTATTTTCTTTGTTCTGTTGAGTTCCAGGAGTTTCTAATGTCCTTTTCACATTGGAATTTTTTAAAGAAATATGGGGCAAAATAACCCACAATTCTTTTATGTTTTTGGTTTCTGATATTTCTTTTATTGCCTTGTTAAAGTTGTTTTTCTTTTGGTTGTTTTAGGTTTGTTTCCGCGGCGATGAGTAGGTTGTTATTTTCTATTGTCTTATATAGGCTGTATTTTTTCCTTGCTGCGTTTCTCAATCGAAATAGTTTTTGCGATTCGTTCGTCCACCAATTTTTCGTTTCGTGGTTTATGGTATGCTTTTGTGTTATTCGTTGGATGTTTTTGTTGAACTCTTCTAGATTGGCTCCTACTTTGAGGTTAGACATGTCCTTAAGTATTTTAGTAGTTAATACTTTTTTGGGCTTATTTCGGATTGTGAATTGGTCAGTAAGTGTTGTAATGATGGGACTGTGGTTGCTGTTGGTTATTTTGTTGTAAGTTTTCCAAGTGTGCTGTAAGTAGTTGTTCACGAATGTTACCTCTATAGGTGATGATATATTATTATGTGTGAATGTTGGTGTGCCATCGCTTAGGGGGGTATTCTCATGTAATCACTTCGAAAAATCGATTTTTTTTTTTTTTTTTACAGTAAAACCTATTGAAAACATGCTGTGAAAAATTCAGACCGAAATTCATAGTATTTGATAAGTTACAGCTCATAGTCGCTGACGTGTCGTAAGCGACTGTCTACCAGGCGCCATGACACGAAAATTCTTCTCTTGAAACTTTAAACGCATTTTTCTCGAATCATCATTTTCTGAAACTGTCATCGTCCTAAAACAAAAAAGTATTCAACCGATTGCTTTAAAATTTACATATGTTCTTCTACGCATTTATAGTTATCGTCCCTACCAGAATTGTTCATTTTCGAAAATATTTTCATATTTTTTAATCGATTTTTAACGAAAAAAACAAGATTTTCGTGGCTTTTTTTGAAGTTCGACATTTTTTTTTTTTAATGAAATTGATTATATTTGGTAGGGACGATAGCCGCAGAACTACTGAATAATAATCCATTCGATTTTTTTTATTTCAGACTACTTGAACCGCCGGTATCACCATGACCAGTGAGCTACTTTTTTTTGTTGGTGACTACTTTGATTTAAAAAAATATATATATTAAAAATGTAAAAAACGAAAAAAAATTTTTTTTTTGTACATTTCAAAATACAAATAAAAATATATTAAAAAATTAAAATGATTGAATTTTGTTGTCGCATAAAAAAATTTTCCTAAAAAGTGGTAAAATGTATGCGTTCGCATGAGAGTACCCCCTAAGACAATGGTATCCGTTGTGTGTTGCTATGTTTTCTAGCATCGTGCCTTTGTTGTTTGGTGATCCCAGGATGCTGCTTTTGCCTTTAGGTCTCCGCCTATAACAGTTGTGCCATGTGGTTGTCTGGTATAGGTGAATAGTATATCAATGTCATTTTTAAAATTTGTTGCTTGTGCATTGGATGGACAGTACAAGCTGATAACATTCAAGTTGTTTTTCAAGTTGAGTGTGGTGATACCTATATTTCAAATGTTTGAGGGTATTTTGAATATCGAAAATCTTATAGTTTTCTTTATATAAATTCCTACTCCACCATATCCATCTTGTCTATTTGCGAAGGCATAGTTGTAGTCTTTAAGGCTTGTTTCAATGTTGTTATTTAGCGAAGTTTCTGAGAGGATTGATATATCAATTTCGTTATTATGCATGAACATTTCTATTAATTGTTTGTTTCCCTACTTTTTTAAACTTTGTTTGTTATATTGTAAGATTTGTATCGTTGCTGTCATGTTATGGGTTATCTTTGTTAATTTTCCATAGATCTGAACTGACTGTCATTTGCTTTAAAGTACTTTGGATATACAGTAGATTCCGGTTATAACGACTTTCAAGGGACCGACGATCTTACGTCGTTATACCCGGAGGACGCAATAACCAGAAGGAGCAAAAAAAAAATTTTTTTTTGTTTATTTTATGGTTGCCATGTTCGTAATAGACTTTTAAAATAAAACAAATTAATTTTTAAATCAAAACAAAAAATTTAATTCAATATCCTTGGTTTTTCAAAATAGGTCGTATACATATAACGGATATTCATAAACTTAATATAACTAGATTAATTTCTTTTCTTTTACTTTTTATTCTTAATTTAAATAATCAGTAATTTTTGATTGTTTTGCAGTCGACATGTAAAAACAGTCGCGCACCGCATTATTTAAACGAGAGATGCTGTGCGTTAAACTCTCGTCATTAAAACTCGAATGGACAAATCTATTTAGTAGTTCTGCAGCCTTCAGTGCCTCTAAAACGCTAGGTGCTGACTCATCTTCATTTCGATCTTCCACGTTTTCGTCGCTATCCTGTCCATCATCTAATATATTTTCAACAATTCTGTTTTCGGAAGGTTCCTCACAAGTCACCTTGTCAATAAGAACATATTCATCCAGTTCTTCCTTTGAAATCGGTAGCTGATTTTTTAGAGCTCTTGCCCAAACCGATAGAGGAATGTCATCTTCGATTTCAATATCATTTGAGCATGAGCTGCTGGGACAAGTTGATTAAATCACTCGAATTATGCCTTCATCCATTGGTTGTAATACAGATGTCGTATTTGGTGGAAGGAAAACTAATGTGATATTCGTTAGGTCACTAATTTAGGGATGGGCTGGACAATTATCAACTAATAGCAATATCTTCTTTTTCTGTTTTTTAAGCTCAGCATCCCAATCCCGTACCCAATTAATAAAAATTGTAGATGTCATCCATGCCCGGCGATTACTATAGTAGTCAACAGGCAAAGACTTAACATTTTTAAAGCATCTAGGTCGCTTTGATTTTCCAATAACCAATAAATGCTTTTTAATATTACCACTCTTATAAGGCTGCAACAGTTATCCTTTCCTTGGACAGCTTCCCTCCAGTGCATTTTTCACCTATAAATTAAAATTTAAATAAACAGATTTCTTCAAAATAATTTTCCTTCTCACTTTTAAATTTAAATGTTTTGTCTGGAGTTAATTTGTAGAATAGTCCAGTTTCGTCGGCATTAAAAATTTCCTCATCAGTGAAATCTTTTCGTAGTATAGGCCAAACCTGTGTAAGAGCCTTCCTGTCGCTGCTACGAACACAAGCAAGGGTGCCGATCACTGATAAATACATACATTTCTAATTACATCGTTTGATGCTTAAATTTGTTGGCATTATTTCGCTGAATTTGTTTTTTTTCGTCGCTATATCCGGTTGAATTCTGAAAAATTTCGTCGGTATAAGCGGTTAGTCGCTAAAAGCGGAGACGTACTAAGCGGAGGCCCTTTCATATAAGTTTGTATGGGGACCAACCAAGCCATCGAGTTTTCGTCGCAATAACCGGACGGACACTATAAGCGGAGTCGTTATAACCGGATTCTACTGTATGTATATTAAGGTTTCGTATAGGGCCTTGTTATTAGCTTGTGTTGCGTTTTGCGTTTTGCGTTAAACAGTTGTTTATCATTTGGTTAATTTTTGTCGTGAAGTCGTCCTGTTTTTGTATGTATTTATCTAGGTTGGTGGGGTATGCTAGCATTTTATTATTCGACGTTATTGCGTTTTCTAGTGTTGCTTCTTTCCATTCTTCCATGGTCATTTGTACATTGTTTTCATCTCTTGTTTTGTTGTTGTTCGTTCTCGCGACTTTGCTTCAACAAAAATTAATGATCGTAAGCGAGCATGCTCAAAGCGAGCATTCAGTTCCAATCACTGTTGATTGTTTCGTAATGATTTTGTTCGATCGAAAGCCTTGTGTGAGCAGCAAAGAATGTTCGAGAATGTTGCTTGCATTCAGCTCGATCACAATCATTCTGTTTAGTCATACCGGGTGGTTCGATGGAATCATTGCTCATTTTAAATTTATTATTTTAATTGGTATATAAAATATTAAAAAAAAAATAAATTTTAAATTCTTTGACCTAATTTTGGGAATGAAATCAATGGATTTCGAAAGGACAACAGGCGAAAACATCTTAAAAAAACTTAAAAGTTTATTCAATGAATTTGATATTTTGAATATTGAAAAAATTACGTTTGTAACGGATAGAGGAACAAATATCTTAAAAGCCTTACAAAACAATTGTAGCAGCCATTTGTTTAACAATGTTTTGGACAAGTCGTTCTCTGCCAGCACAGAACTTGCAGAAGTGTTGGAATCGTTCAAAAAAATAGTTAAATATTTTAAAAAATCAAATTTGCAGCATCTCCTGGCCACTTCTCTAAAAAGCCAATGCCCAACACGTTGGAACCCCCATTATTTTATGCTCAAGTCGCTTATTGACAATTGGGGAGAGATGAATACCATTTTAAGGCAGTATGAACAAAGCCTACGATTGTTACATATCAACATAACTGTTGTTAAAGCGGTAGTGGAAATGTGTGAGAATTTTGAAATTGTTTTTAAAAAACTGCAGCTTTGCAGTGCACATTCACTGTGCTATGTGTTGCCAGGAATTTTAACAATTAAAAATCTATGTCAGCCGGCAACCGATGAAATACCGGTAATTTTAACGTTAAATGAAAATATAATAAATAATATTAATGAAATATGGGTCCCTAACATCGGTATATGGCACAAAGTTGCATATTTTTTATATCCCCCGGCTTTAAAATGCAGCCAAATGATTTTGAAGACATAAAATTTTTTGTTGGTAAGGTTTGTTTCGTCGAAAAAAGACATTTTTTCATGAATTTTTTTAGAAATTTTATTGCTGTAGGCTTATTTTACTTATTATTATATGAAAGTACAATATTTGAAGAATACTTCAAAAAAAGTTTTATCGAAAAATAGCTAGGAATAACGGATTTATCGTCGATCTCTTCAGGAAACTCGAAAAAAAGTTGTTGTGCGGTGACCAGCCTACAGCATCACTGAATCATCTGAAAACAAAAGATCAAAATGCTTTATTTAGTTTATTAGTTTATCTTTCAATTGACGTCGAGTTTTTTTTAATTATTAAATTTTTCAATTTTTGGTACCATTTTCAAGCCTAAATGACGATTTTAGACGAAAAAATGGACCTATTTGTTATTGTAAAATTCTTAGAAATTATAATTTTTGGAAAAACTCGACGTCATTCGAGAGCTATATACATGTAGAATATTTGTACAAAATTTCAAAATGATCGATGCAGTAGTTTTTTCTGTGGGCTGGTCACCGACTTTAAAAATGACATATTTGGGAAAATCGATTCAAAGTTTTGTACACTCAGCGCAGGTAGTTAGAGGTACCGTTATTCAACCTGCTGTAACTTCGTTAGTTTTTCTCCGAATGACCTAAAACTTTAACACAATATTCTTGAGATGTTGATGGTTCAGAAAAAAAAATTAAAAAAAAAATGGAAAAACAAAGTTTCCTTTGTTTATTAATTTTAAGCATTAATTGAATTTTAGTCTTAAGCGCTAAAAATGAAGAAATATATGCAGTAATGTTTTGGTTAATATTGTGCATCGCAACTTGTTTCCGTTAAAACACACAAATATGTACATACATACAAACTATGCACATACATATTCGCAGGGCAATTCTCGTTCTGATTGGTTCCATCACAATCAAATCAAATGCAGCTTGATCGATGTCTGAGTTTTCGTGCATCGTTGGACTTGATCGTCTTTTTCTGTACAATCATTTCCAATCATCATACCGGAACCAAAAAATCAGTTTGAATCAGTAAGCAGAGCAATCAAATCAATTGATCGAACTCCTTCGTTTTGAGCACGAAACTCGATCGAACAATTTTGTAGCGAATCGCTGTGCTGAGTTGTGACCGTTTTGAGCGAGGCTGATCAAACCGAATCGATCATACTCAATGCAGGTCTCTGGTGCATATGCTTCATAGCTTCTGCTGTATTGTTGTATGTTTGTAACTTTCTCCTTTTTTGCAGTTGGGGAAATTCCGTGTCAAAGACAGCGCTGTTGTTAAATAGTTCGAAGCGGTTTCCTAGTATATTTATACTCTCGCAACAATGTTGCTAACGAGAGTATTATAGTTTTGTTCACATAACGGTTGTTTGTAAATCCTAAAACTAAAAGAGTCAGATATTGGGTTATATATACCAAAGTGATCAGGGTGACGAGTAGAGTTGAAATCCGGATGTCTGTCTGTCCGTCCGTCCGTCTGTCTGTCCGTCCGTGCAAGCTGTAACTTGAGTAAAAATTGAGATATCATGATGAAACTTAGTACACGTATTACTTGGCTCCATAAGAAGGTTAAGTTCGAAGATGGGCAAAATCGGCCCACTGCCACGCCCACAAAATGGCGGAAACCGAAAACCTATAAAGTGTCATAACTAAGCCATAAATAAAGATATTAAAGTGAAATTTGGCACAAAGGATCGCATTAGGGAGGGGCATATTTGGACGCAATTTTTTTGGAAAAGTGGGCGTGGCCCCGCCCCCTACTAAGTTTTTTGTACATATCTCGGAAACTACTATAGCTATGTCAACCAAAGTCTACAGAGTCGTTTTCTTCAGGCATTTCCATATACATTTCAAAAATGGAAGAAATCGGATAATAACCACGCCCACCTCCCATACAAAGGTTATGTTGAAAATCACTAAAAGTGCGTTAACCGACTAACAAAAAACGTCAGAAACACTAAATTTTACGGAAGAAATGGCAGAAGGAAGCTGCACCCAGCCTTTTTTTAATAATTGAAAATGGGCGTGGCGCCGCCCACTTATGGACCAAGAACCATATCTCAGGAGCTACTAGACCGATTTCAATGCAATTCGGTATATAATATTTTCTTAACACCCTGATGACATGTACGAAATATGGGTGAAATCGGTTCACAACCACGCCTTCTTCCAATATAAAGCTATTTTGAATTCCATCTGATGCCTTCTCTGTATAATACGAGTATAAACATTAGGAACCAATGATGATAGCGGAATAAAACTTTACAAAAATACGGTATTTGAAAAATATGTAAATGACGTATTATGAAATCTCGATTATCACTTTACCATGCGAGAGTATAAAATGTTCGGTGACACCCAAACTTAGCCCTTCCTTACTTGTTTTATATTTTGTTTGTGCCTATTTGATAGTGAGGTTTTCTAGGGTGGTTATACTTTTAATTGCGTAGGCCTTGATCCTTGCTGGGCAGTCTATGTTTGTGGCTTGATGGTTCCCTTTGCAATTTACGCATTGTTCCTTGCTGCACTTTATATGGTTGTCGTGGGTAATTCCACATTTTGCGCAGATCGAGTTTAGCTGCTTGCAATGCTGTGCGAAATGGTTGTACCTGAAGCAACGGTAGCATTGCGCAAATGCTGCAAATGGTTTCACCTTTATCTTAGTGTAACCGAACGTTACTTCCCGCGGTACTTCCAAACCGTCAAATACTATTTTAACTTTCCGTGTTGGAAACTTCATCCCCTCCTGTGTCCTGTTCACTCTCATTGTTTTCAAGATTTTTATTGGTGATACAATGTTTTCCTTTAGCTCCTCTTCCGTAATATCAGCTGGTATGTCGAATATTATGCCCATTTTAGATACAAAGTGGGCAAAAGTCTTCGCTTCGTATTGCTCGCTTGTTTTTTCATAGAATTTGTTTGCTGCTTTCCCGTTTTTAAATGTGATTTTACATCTTCGAAATCCTATTTTTATGATTTCCAGAATGTCCTCCATTTTGTTACCCTGTAACCAGTTTTTTACCAAGATCGCGTTAATTGGTGCTCTTTCTTTATCGTTTTTTTTTGTCTAGGTACACAATATAGGGTCCTTTATTGGTATCGTTGTATTTATTGTTTTCGTGGGTCGATCGCATCTTTTGTGCCTGCGCGTTTGGTGTATTGCCTGCTGATTGTGTCGTTGTTGCTCTTGTTCGGCTATTGCTTCTTATGTTGTTATTGGCTGAGGAGCTGCCTGGCTCCTCGCCTTCGAGGTGCATTTTGTTTGTTCTTGTCTTTATTTTAACTCTTTTAATTTGTGTATGTATATTTGTAATATGTCCTTTTTTATTTACTTTGTTTGTTGATATATTTTATATATTTTTTTCCTTTTTTTCGGGTTTAGTGTTGGTTGCTCTCGAGTACACGTCTGTTCACTTTCACAGTTCACTCGAGAATGAAGTGGACACTTTAAAGAAATCAAATTACAAATATTTTATTTGATGCCTCGCCGAGAAATTCAAAGCGATCAGCTTATAATCACACAATAATAGGTATAAAAGACAGAACAAAACACTTGACAAGTTTAGTTCAGTTCAATTCATTGTGAAGACACCAAAAGGTATAGTAAGGATCCAGAAGACGGGAATCCAAGGCACCAGAAAATAAGCTTTATTCAAAATTATTTTGCAGCTCTTGAAAAAAAAACATAATTTGCAATATAAGAGAAGAAAACCTATCTGATCTTTTATTTCAACTTAAAAATTAAAATAGATTATTGTAACCCAAAATCTATTATTATATGTTGAATGTGTGATTTTTATTGAAATTAAGTGAAATATGGTGGGATTTATTTAGATCTGAGAACATTTATCTAGATTCAGAAAAAGCTTCGATTTCAGGCACCAATCATAAAAAGTATCAATATCACATTGAAGTTTGAATACATCTTGTGAGTTTTTGATTATTGCGAAAATTTTTAAGTCATCTGCATATAATAAAAAGTTAACAAAAGAGAAGCAACAGGAAATGTCATTGATAAACAACACAAAGAGAAGTGGACCCAAGACGCTTCCTTGTGGCACTCCCGAAGACGCAATGAAAGAATCAGATGACACTCCATCCACACTGACAACACATCGTCTATTGTGCAGATATGATTTAATCCACTGCAAGAAGACAGAGTGAAACCCTAAGGATGATAATTTTTTAATTAGAATATTGTGTGAATCTTTATCAAAGGCTTTAGAGAAATTTGTTAGACAATCTTGCTAAAAACCGCTAAATTTGACACAGTGGAGCACCCAGAGATAAACCCATGCTGATTGATGTTAATTATTGATTTTACTGCAAAAAATAATTAATTTTTGCCAGAACACTCAAAAATTTTCGAAATAGTAGAAAGTTTAGAAATAGGCCTGTAATTGGAGACTACATCCTTTCTTTAACCCTTATGTTGGTAACCAACTTTACCAACGTCTTTTAGCAACCGGGTACCGGGGTACCCACGATCTGAGTATTACAAATTTTGTTTGTTTTATTAAGAAAAAATTTTCTAAAAAATTGTTTTCTTCAAATATTAATAGTCGGTGAAAATTTAAAAAAAAATATATAATAACAGCGTAGAATCGTGAATAACATCTGAAACCTATTTGGGACACCCCAGGTAGTCGGCTTTTATTGTTCGGAGCCGAGCAGATGCCGTTCGAGAGAGAAAGAAAAACTCAAGGTCATTAGCGCAAACAGCCAAAAACGTATACCCGTTTCCATTGTCAGCTGATACGACCTATACATTCCTAGTGTTAGAGGAGCGAATAAGACACGGGAGCAGTATTCGACAGTTTTTGGATTTCACGAAAAGGTTACCATGTGTTCCTACGCCCCTAAAAAAATAAAGCTGTCATTCTAATATCGACAATGCATTCAAATATATCAGTTGGTGATGACGCTAAACAAAAACCAGAAATAATAAATTTTTTATAATAAATATAAAGCTGGAGTTGACACAATGGACCAAATGGTGCGGAGATACACCAGTCAACGACGATCTTCGAGATGGCCAATGGCAATGTTCTTCAACATGCTAAATATTTCTTCACTTGCGGCATATATAATTTATTATGAAAATAATAAAATGATTGTCAAAAAAACGACAGAACGTCGTCAATTTATGCGTAAACTAAGTGAAGAGCTAGCATTGCCGATGATTGAACATCTCACGGCGAATCCACAAGTAATGCGCCACTTCTCCACAAAGATTGTCATTGAAAGTTTATTAAGCCATACACTGACAGAAAGAGTCGCGATAAATCCTGGTCCAGAGACTCCAAAAGATAAAACCGGAAGAAAAAAAGTAACAGGATCTTGTCATGTCTGCAATGCTTTGCCAATAAGAAGAACGCGAAAGACACGGAAGGAAGGCCTGTGCCAATTGTCACCAACCTGTTTGTGAGGAGCACTCAGTTAAGCGTGTACAATGTGTTCAATGTCATTAATTATAAAAAAGTGTAATATTTCTTTATTTTTTTAATAAAATTTAGTTGCATGCATTAATAGAAATTATATACAATTTATTTCCTATGCTTTCCACTGTGGGTACCCGGGTACCCGGTTGCTAATAGGGCGATGGCTAGAGTTTAAGCTTATTTAAAAAATAAATAAAAAAATAAATCAATTAAGTGAACTCACAAATAGCTTTCTTTTAAGTTAAAAAAACGACGATTTGAGATCCTAAAATGAAATATTGAATTTTTTTAAGCTATTCACACAAATACACCGCAGTGGGTACCCGGGTACTCGGTTACTAACATAAGGGTTAAGAATAAGGGTAATGCATGTAAATTTCCAGTCTGAAATAAAATTCCCAGAGGAGGGAGACTTATACCAAGGCAGTACAATTTTTTATAAGTACAGGCGGAAGACCATCCAGATCCAATTTTGAAGAAGACTCAATATCACAAATAGCCTTGGCAATATCATCCTGTGAAAGACACAGTGTGCCAAAATTTATGGATGGGAAATTATTACCCGAAAAAGTGGAACTAGTACCAGGATCATCGTGTTTATAATTCGATTTGAAAAATTCAGCAAACAAGTTGGAAATTTCGCCAGGAGTGCATGCTGACTTATCACCCCAGCGTAAAGCAGAAGGAATGGCCGAACACGCTCTTCTAGATTTTACAAAGTTCCAAAAGAACTTAGGGTTCGACTTAATGTTAGACTCCGTACTGTCAATAAACCTTTTATAGAGAAACTTATCCAAATCATTAAACAGGAAACATGAGATTCAGTTGAAGAGAATTTTCTGTAGTATTTATTTCTAAGATTTTTTAAACGTTTGAGGTCCTTAGTATACCAAGGCAACTTATATGGTTGTATATGTTTAAGCGAGATATTATAATAAAAAAATTCCTGAATTGATTTCTTAAAAATGGAGAAACTATTGACTGTATCTAGTCAGCAGATTGTTGATAGAAGATAAGTATCCACCTCAAACGCCAACGGAGAATGATGAATGGTAGCTGGAGTAATTGAAGAGAATCCATCAAGAAACTTAAAGTTTAAATTATCACTGAGCAAGACTAAGTCAAGAAATCGATCGAGACTATTTGAATATGAGTTGATTTGAATCAGATTGAGACTAAGCAAGCTATCAATGAGAAATAACTACTGAGAATACGAAAAATTGGAGGGAATGAGAGCAGAACTATAGGAACAACCAGACCAGACGATATTTCTTAGATTAAAGTCACCCAAATACATAGTTGGTCCAGAATAGAATCATTATTATCAAGCAACTTAATCCAAAAAAGGCGCCGGGATATGATAATATTTCCCCAAAAATGCTAATTGAGTTACCAATTATTGCTGTAGAGGTGCTCTCTTTGCTCTTCAATGCAATTCTTAGTTTCGGATTCTATCCAATTTCATGGAAAAAGTCGAAAATTATCTTGATAGATAAACCTGGGAAAGACCTAACACAGCCGTCTTCATACAGACCAATCAGTCTTCTACCCTGTCTTTCAAAAGTATTTGAAAAAGTATTACTATCAAAGATAACTCCTTTCCTCCATGAAAATAATACAATACCCATGCATCAATTCGGTTTTCGTGCGAAACATGGCACAATAGAGCAAGTAAATAGAATTACTAACGAGATAAGGAAAGCATTTGAGCACAGGGAGTACTGTTCAGCAATATTTTTAGATGTAGCTCAGGCGATTGATAAGGTGTGGCACGAAGGTCTTTTATACAAGATTAAAAAAATTCTACCTTTAGAACTGTATAAAACATTGGAGTCTTATTTAAAAAATAGACGATTTATGGTAAAAGTGGGAGATTTCATATCTGATGAACGACAGATAAGTGCTGGTGTACCCCAGGGCAGTGTTTTAGGCCCAACACTATACATCATATATACAGCAGATCTTCCAACTGCTAATAATGTATTTACTTCAACTTTTGCGGATGACACAGCTATAGTGAGCCGTAACAAATGGCACATTTTAGCATCACGAATATTAGCGAAGCATTTAAGTTCTGTCGAAGAGCGGCTAGCGAACTGGCATATAAACGTGAATGAACAGAAGTGTAAGCATATTACATTTTCGCTAAGACCAAAGATGTGCCCGGCAGTAAAAATAAACAATATATTAGTACCCCAAGCGAACGAAGTAACATATCTTAGTATTCACCTAGATAGAAGGCTCACGTGGAGAAAACACATCTCTAGTAAAATAACATGTATGAAGATTAGAGCTGCAAATTTAAATTGGCTTTTAAATAAAAACTCAAAACTTAGCCTAGACAACAAAGTGCTTTGTATAATGCGGTCATAAAGCCGATTTGGATGTATGGCATTCAACTGTGGGGTACGACCTGTACAACCAATATTGATATATTACAAAGGTTTCAATCAAAAATGCTTAGAACAATCACGTGTTCACCATGGTACATGTGTAACGAAAATATCCATAAAGACATTGGTATCCCTATGGTAAAGAAAGAAGTAGAAGACAGCAGAATTAAATATATATCTAAACTCCGAGATCACCCAAACCCTCTGGCTAATGCTTTGGTACACTCCTACGATCAAACACGCTTAAAAGAAAAGTAATGCCCGCGTACTAAGGAGCAATGTATCACCAAAACAGCTCAATCACTTGCTTGAGCCTGTCTAGTTTTTAATTAGATTTAAGATTTTATAACCTATTGTAAGGCTTTGAGAAAAATCAGATCCAATAAATAAAAGAATTTTGAAAAAAAAAAAAAAATTATTATCAAGCATAATTAAACGAGGAGGCCTCTTAGATAGCCAGCTTTTTCGTGATCTCTGTCCTTACGGAAGACATAATAGATAACTAGAATTCAGCCAAGTCTCAACAATAACGATAATATCGAAATCCAAATGTGAAGAAAAGTTGCGAGTAATATTTGATTTACACCTAATACACGATAAATTTTGGTAGTACACCTTAGGACAGGAGCCATTAGAGGAAGGTGCAGAAAACGCATGAATAAAGTCGTGATTAACAGGCGCATCAACTAATCTGCAGCTTTGTTTTCCTCTCCCTTTGGAAAAAAGCTTAAAGGAACGCAACTTAATGCCAGAAGGCCACACTGAAGAAGAGAAAACGGCATTAAAAAAAGATGGGGACACAGCTAACTTAAAGTTTATCCTCTTAAGAATATTAATATCAGTATCTTTATTAATTAATTTGTAACGTAAAACATGCTCTTTATTAACATTAGCATATTTAACAACGAAAAATATAATATCTTCTTCAGGGACTGAGTTCTTAAAGGCAGACAAGTGAATCCATTTCTTGGGTATGACGACATCGAGATCACAATTGGCATTAACACCAACAACAGTTGAAGCAGCTGGGAGTTTTTGTTCCTAGTGCTCACTTTTAACTTCAAATTTCCGTTAGCAGTAATTGAAGTAGAAGAGTTCAAATTAACAGAATCATCAACGGCAACTAATTGAACAGCATTTCCTAAATAAATTGTGGTTTAGCCCTAAAAATGAAAGAAATCGGTCTAAACCTAGGAATATTGGCCAACATAAACGGAAACATGACTAGTCGGAAATCACTATATCGGTCAGATTGGGACTAGATGAAGCTTTCGAATGATACATAGGCCGATATATTCGGAAAACATGCTATCTGAATTTTGCTAAGATTTCTCACGTATTGACCAATTAATATATACGATTTGGAGTCAACCGGAAGTTCAAAAAACTGTGGACTAAAAATTTTAAAACATTTTAATATAAATTTCGCGGGAAAACCCATTCGTCGCCTTTTTTCAAGATTAGAATGACTGTCAGTGACATCTGAAGTACATAAAGTGCATTCGGCGATTTTTACGATGAGTGAAATTATTCAAGAAAGAAGTTCCATAACATTTTGTAAGCGGAATAAAATATCTGGTACCGAAACGTTCAAAATGTTAGAAAAGGCCTTCAATGATAATTGTTGGTTGCGAGCAGGTGTTTTTAATTGGTACAAATTATTCAAAGAGGGTCGAGAATGCATTGACGACGAACCACATCCAGGGCGGCCATTAACATCAACTGATGATCAACAAGTTTGAAATCGGCATAAAACTAGGGGGTTCATTCATCAATCCGAAATGTTTACTACAAAATGAAAAAAGGCGATTTTTACTAATTTTTTAATCTATCTCTACCGCATATGGTATAAAGTAAATGGAAACACTGCAAAAACCTGCACAAATGAGAGTGACAGTGACTCTGTAGGAGATGGGGTGAAGGGGATCACCAGGCAATGGACTGCAACAACAAGCCAAAATGTTTGCTCTGCTTGAACGCCGGTACAAAGGAATTTGATCACTTTACTGAAAGTTTCAGGTGCTCAATACACAAGAAAGCAACTCAAAATGTTACATGAGGTTCTTACAACTGAACGCAAACCATTGTCAAGCGACGCATGACTTATTAAAACAGTCAGTTGTCGAAAAGCAAATTGATGTGGTTCTACAAAGAGAACCATATAAAATCGGACAAGTCGTAACCTGGATAAGGAAGCGGTTATATGGAAATGTAACCTTAACGTAGGGCAACTGGATCACCCTTCTCTTCTGAGGGTTTTGTTCGAACAATATGATCTGGTCTACGGAAAGGGGGCTTACTACCAGTGACATCTATGTCAAAAAAAGGAGAACAATTAATGAGATAACGAGAAACTGACGATTATTTTTAGCAGCTTTTCCCAGAAAACTAGTTTCCGCACGTTAGCTCCCTTTTCGTAGACCAGGTCACATATATGTATATAACTGCTACTTACATCCTAGCCTTAGCGACGAAGAATATAGGCGTATTATCGACAACCTATTGGCCGATGCCAGATGCAAAACCAAAGTAATAATAGCTAGTGATTTTAATGCCTGGGCTATCGAATGGGGATGCAAAAGAACCAACAGCAGAGGAAAAACCTTACTAGAAGCCTTTGCCTCTCTTGATCTAGAGCTTTTAAATGCAGGCAATCAATGCATATTTAACAAAGGTTTGTACATTGGAGTTTAGTTCGCAGATCTCACTGGGAAATTAGCGATCATTATACTTTTAGCGATCGCTATGCAATTATATTCGAGATAAATACTACACACGCACGACAGTGTTTACCGACCCTAAAAAAAGTAACTGGCGACCCAAAACATTCGACCCAGACCTCTTTGAAAAAGCCTTCAGACCAACTAATCTTCCCTACAATTTGTTGTCGGCTAACAAAGCTCGGTTATGAACTGCATTAAGGGCGCATGCGACGCTTCATTATCCAAGCTATCTCGACGCAAACAGCACTTCCCAGTGTATTAGTGGAACGAGACAATCGCTAGATTTCGTAAAGAATGCCAGTGAGCAAGGCGCTTTTACCAAAGGTCACGTGGTACATCTGAATACAACTCTCCCAAAACATACAAAAGTAAATTGCTAAAATAGTTAATTAAAAACAGTAAGCAGGAATGTTAAAGCCATCTAAAGCCCCGGTACCAGATGGAATTCCGAATATAGCGCTTAAAACAGCGATTGTTAGAAACATAAACCCTTTTCGAACAATGTATAATATATGCATTCAAGAAGTCCGCTTCCCCACGCTTTCCTTTCTGCACGTTAGACTCCGCTGTAAAAGTTCCGGAGCGAATCATATATCCGTACCAACGGCTAAATAAGGCAAATGACGATGGCGGTGGACTATCCCCAAACCAATTCGGATTCAGGAAGGCAATATCCACAACCGGACGGTAAAACTAGTAAAGACTCTGACTGAACGGGCTATAAGTGGGAAAAGATGGAAAGGAGGCACAATACAGTACTGTATGGTTGTAACCCTGGATGTAAAGAATGCTTTTAACTCAGCATCCTGGCATAGTATATTGAGTGCACTAAAAAGCTTCTCCGTGCCTCTATACCTTTACAACAACATAGTAAGCTATTTCGAGGAAAGAACTTTGAGCTACAATACAAACGAAGGGTCTAAAAAATATAAAGTCACTGGTGGAGTACCCCAGGGATTTGTACTTGGGCCGCTACTCTGGAACATCATGTACGATGGAGTACTGCGACTTAAAACACCTAAAAACTTTCACATCATTGAGTTCGCAGACGATATCGCTGCTGTGGTTATAGCGAAACACATACACGATATGGTTACGATAACCAACAGGACAAGCGGTACTTATTACTGGCAGAAATGTCCGTGAAGTTGCCACGTTCTACACAAAGGGAGTAAGCATCACCACACAACCAGCAATTAAATACTTGGGAATCATTCTATGATGCAAGGATGTCCTTTAAGGAACACTTAGTCTACACATGCAGAAAAGCCACAAAAGTGTGCACAGCCTTGACCCGGTTAATGCTTAATATCCGTGGACCAAAGCAAAATAGAAGACGACTATTAGCTGGTGTACTAAAGTCAGTCGCGCTGTTCGGCGTCCAGGTATGCGGAAAAGCCCGCGAAATAAAATCATATCGCCGCGGCCTTTTTTCGATACACATATGCCACTTGCCCGCTGAGAGTATGCTCTGCGTTTCGCACAGTATCGGAAGATACTGCCCTAGTAATTGCGGGCTTATACCGCTTAGACCTCTTGGTCGAAGAGTTTCAATACTTTGCGTATGACAGGTCACCGCACAAAATACTAAAAGGAATTGCAAGAGCAGAAACGGTGAATTACTGGCAAAAACGTTGGGAGGAAAACGTAAACGGGCGGTGGACATTCTGACTGATCCCCAACGTTGAACCATAACTAAATCGCACGGTGAGGTAGATTTCCAGCTGAATCAAATCCTCACAAGACATGGCTGCTTCAAATCACATTTGAAACGATTCGGACCCGAAAATAACGATACATGTGATTATTGCGAAGGAGAGGCCGTCGAAAAAACACACATTCTTCTATTGCCCGAAATATAACCATGAGAGGCAAAATTTTAAAAAATGCCTTCGGTGTAGATCCAACTCCCAATAACTTTGTAAACCAAATGGTCGAATGTACAAGGCGGGTTATCAGACCAACAGAGGTGGGGCCAAGTAAACCGCACTTGTAACTAAATGCATTTTGACCATCACATACGAAGGAGTGTCAGTCAACCATCCTCCCGACGTAATGCGTGACGGTGGTACCAGGGAGAACGGTACAGGACGGTAGGAGGTTTAGTTCAAGTTAAAGTTCCACACTGACTTGGCGTCCAGGCTTTCCTCCTGGTAAAAAAAATAAATAATAAAAAAACATACGATATAAAGTTGTTAGTTATATATTAAATGAAATTCTTGGAATTCTAATTATTTTAGAATAGTATAGTCTAGTTGTACATGAATAAATAACAATAAATGTTTGGGCGTGTTTTAGTGCCATTAAACATTCATATTTTTTATCGCTACGAATTTCACATAATATTTAAAGTATCCAATGTCGATAGTAAAACCATAATAATAAACTAATCATGGATGCTAAAGAAGCGAAACTATTTTAACAACCAGAAAATAATTTTAGGACAAAAGCGCCTCACAGTAATTTAATTAACAAAATTATAGAAAAAATATTTTGGCATTATCATTCTTTCATTAACCGATGTATGTACATTAGGGTGGATAAAAAAACGAATATTTTTTGAGCTTCGCACTCTGAAGTATTGTTTGGTAGACACCTCTCAGAAAGCCTCTGCAAGTATGAGCTCTTAATTTATACGGGAAGATATTCGGAATTACAGTTTTCTATTTTTTTTTTTTAATATCGGATAGAAAGATTCATATCTTGCTTCCCACTACTTAATAATTTTTTTTTTTAACATTTGTAGAAAATTGAATGCTCTACAAAAAAAGGTTGACAAATATTGTTGTTTAAATAATATTGATGGAAATTTGATTAATATCTTATTTTGTTATAAGAAAGAAAAGAAAACTGTAAAGGACCTTACCGTTACATTAAGAGCTGAAACTTGGCGAGACTTCCTTAGAGTACCAAGTGAACTAAAATGTGATTTTTTTTTTGGCCCACCCTAATGTAAATCTAAATAAGCAATTTAATGGACCATATAAAATTGTTATAAGCACACAAAGTAATTACACTAATAGCATATTTAGATACGTACATATATTTACACGCATATTCAGAGTTGCTCTGTACGGCAAAGCAGCTATGTGAAAGCGGTGGAAAAATGCTCGTACAATATTTATGCTAATTTCTCTATGAACATAAAATTTAATTACTCAATTACTAATATACTATACATATGTTAGGCTAGTCACATTTGCATGTCGGAATATGTATTGAACAATTAACAGTATTTGCTGCACGTGTGTGCAAATTGAAATATCCTGGCCGCAGCAATTAACGCTTGGCACAAACGTAGTTAGGGAAGCGGACGAGCTCAGTCATTGGACTGTTAGACACCAATATTCCACGAGTGAATCAGTTTATAATTAAAAAATATAGTGGTCTATACGGATAGTTTGCAAGCGCAACGCTAGAGTTATCGCTCAATTGTCGAAGTGAGAGTTGGAGCCGTAAGTCTTTTAAAAGCAGCCACTTCTGCCTGGAAAACACTACAGAAGACCGATAGTCTAAAACTAAACCCAATACCATATACCATTAACTTGCCGCATACTAAACAACCAATCATAGAGATTAAAGTCAGCCGAATTTTCCAAAAAATCTGACATTAGTTACATATATAGGGTAGCTAGGTAAAGTTTCGCTCAAATTTATCTATTTTAATCACATAGATACACTTATAATCAAAACACGCTCTCTCATTTTCATTAAGATAACTAATATATTGGCCGATTATTCGGTATAAAGTGACACGGAATCTTTGTATTAAGTATATGGCGGCTAAGAAATGAGTTGGCCCGATTCAACCAATTTTTTACATACAGACATACCATGGTCAGAGAAGAATTATCTCTGAATTTCAACCTGTTGTTACAGAGTATACAAGTTTTTTTCACCTAACGGTAGTACGTATCACTTAAAACTAATCGAGATAGATATAGGGTTATCTATATACCGGTGTATATTTATTGTATATAAATAATCAGGATGACGAAACGAGTGGAAATCCGGGTGACTGTCTGTCTGACCGTCCGTACAAATCGAGATATCTTGATGAAACTTGGTAAGCAGGTTTCTTAGTGCAAAAAAATAAGAGTTCATAAATGGGCGTAATCGGACCACGCCCCGCCCGCAAAACGACATTAATCGAAGACCTAATCACTAAATGAAGATATGTTGGAAAAAAAATTTAGGGAGGTATTCTACTCTAGAAACATGAATTTCAGGTAATTTTTAAAGTGTCGTAAAAAAAGGCAATTAATATTTTTACTATCCATTTTTTATGGTGTTTTTATTGATATCTTAAGAATACAGAAAAAAAAAATTTACAAAAAAATATTAAAAATTAAAATAATTAGAGGGGGGAGAGACAGGTGCAAAAAAAAAATGGCGCATCCTGGTGACATTGATCCTGACTCTCCTGGTGGTCTGAAAAAAAAAATCAAAAGAAATTCTTAATCAGTAAGGATGCTGTTATAGTCCCTATTTCAGGGAACACGAAAAAAAAAATTTGAAAAATGGCGACTGCCTGAATTTTTTTAAAACATTAAAAACAAAAATTTTGACACGATGCTTATAGGAACGATAAAGGATTATATAAAGAAGGTTCACACAAAATTTCAAGTAATAATAATAAGATAATGCCGGTACCGTGTGGAAAAAAGTAGTTTCGAGAAAAACGCGTTTAAAAAAATTCGATACGGCCGAATCGGGCTAAGTACTGCATCACTAAAGTAACTGTAGCTCATAAAATAATTTTAATTTTTAAAAATCCTTTGGAGGATATGTTCTTAAGGGTCTAAACTTTAAACATATGAAAAAAATCGAATTTTTCAAAATTCTAGAGTAGAATACCCCCTTAAAAAAGTGGGATTGGCCCACCCTCTAATAAATATAATGTACATATCTCCAAACCGCTAAAGCTACAACAACCAAATTTTCCTAACGTAAATATTATAAGAACACCTACCGATAGTGTGCAAATGGATGAAGTCGGAAGATAACCCCGCCCACTCCCCATATAACGGTACTTTTAAAAATTACTAAAAGCGCAACAACTCTTTAACTAAATACGGCAGAACATTAAATTTAACCTCCGATGTGGTATGAGGGGGCTTTATGGGAGCCGGTTTTAAAATTGGACGATAGACGTGGCATCGCGTTGAGAATTGTATTTGCGTAAACTCATTTTTGTATGTAATACAACATTTTTTTTAAACAAGTGTAAAACGGGGGTACCTATGGCTTTACCGCGTCATTAGGATCTGGCGCGGCAGACCTTTTCGTTCCCTATAACAGCGTAAACCCGACAGCTCACCGCCTAGAGCCGAGGTAAAGAAAAGGTGACCGCCCCAAACACTAACAAACCAAAAACCCAACCTAAGCAGCATATACGAGGAACAGTTAAGGACGACGACATTGACAACAACGTCAGCACAGCTGCGGGTAAAGAGTGTGTAGCTTCCTGGATCCCAGGATTGATCAACTGGCTAAATCGACTACGTTCTCTGCGACGGTAGCGAGCACCACCAAAGCTTCCCCCAGCAGGCTGCATCCAAATGGCTGTGTTGTTTCTTAATTACCCACGTCCTTCCTTGTGGTCCACTTCAAAGGAGGCATGCTTAAGGGATGAGAGGTTATCTATTTGGCTGCGGGAGATCGCTACCAAGCTGGCAGGCTGGGAAGGCCCCGTCCTCTGCGTCCCTTTTTTGTGAGGTGAGTCGCTCTTAGAGTATATTATTAGTAGTAACTTAACTATAGAAAATGTGGGTTGTAAAGCCATAAATAGTTTGGAGGTGTTCGGAATCACTTTTGAGCAACGAACCAATGAACGGAATGATCTCACAATGAAGGGTGTCATCAGAGTCGCACCTATGTGGCCACCTGGATGCAGTGAAACGCAGATGAGGAAACTTCAGACCTGTTAGAATACTGAGCTCCAGACTACGACAGGATGCCTCTTGATGTCTCCTATCAAACACCTGCATAGTGTGGCCCGTATGCTCCCAGTTAAGGAGAATAATGAACTCCACTCCAGGCAATTCCTGCTGGGATGCCTTCTTGGTGCAGAACCGCCTCAAGAGGTCATTCCTCAATTACGTGGACGACATTAGACAACACGCTGACCCGACTTCGGACGCAACAAACTTTCGACATGCACTAGCCGCCATTCACAATGGAGCCATCAACAATTTGACCGACTCCCTTCCAGTGAATGGCGTACTTGGAGTCAAACCACTACTCATTGCAGACGAAGACAACGAGTTGCTGCGAGAAATGAGAGTAACCCTTGCGCAGCTTCGTTCTGGATACTGTACCAGGTTAAACTCCTACCTATCTCACATCAGCAGCATTGCCGAAATATGAAATTATGTACGAGTATATTGAATAATCGTCAAAAAATTAAGAATAAAAAATAACACGATGCATATTACCAAAACCTGTCGATATGAGGCCAAAAACCCCAACCTACCTGATGAACATCATAGAAAACTATTTGTCTGAAAAACTGTTGCTGTATGACACGGATGAAGGTCCAAAAGAGTGTATCTACAGTATCTGGTGGTGTGCCACAAAGTTCCGTATTAGGTCCACATTTATGTAATGTTCTATGTGATGAAATACTACGTCGATGATATAGCGATAACCTAAGTAGGTAAAGAACTTCACCAAATTCAGAATATATGTATGTAGTGAAATGCCACAAAAAAAACAGAGGCTAACGAGTTTAAAACTTCAACTTGTGATACAAAAATACGTCCCTTAATGTTGATGAACATAGCCTTACTACACAATCAGCACTGAAGTACCTTGGTGTAATGATAGACGCGAGACTCAGCTATAAAGTCTATATTTAGAAAGTGTGCGAAAAAGCCGCGCGTGTAAATGCGACCCTGTCCAGAATCATGTCCAACATAGGAGGACCCAAACAAAGCAGCAGAGCACTTCTGGCCGACGCTAGCCAATCAATTTTAATGTATGCCGCTCCTGTATTGTGGACTTCAATACACCACTAAATGAGTAATCCAAATATTTGAGGATTTTATTGGAAAAGCCTAACTTTCAATCTGATTTACTCTAAAAATGAGGTTGGTTAGTTATATGTAAGTCTTATTAAAGTCACGCTAGCCAATAATCTACATTTGGAGAAATAAAATTTTTGGTTTTTGCAATTATATTATGCTCTTCGTTGGTAATTGGTTTGAAATATCAAGCCAGCACGTCGGGTTGCTGCAGAATGTATAAGTACCCATATTTGGGAGGAGTTGTCCCCATGTTAAAGGTGATCCATTTCGAGGTTCCTTATTTTTCTAAAAAAAAAACAAAACACAGAAACTTCAAATATAATTGACGATTTTTATTATAGTTCGAAAAAACATTTTTTAGGATTTAATTGTTTGAAGATTATCTCTTTCGCCGAGATCACGAACTTCAATTTCCGGCATCAAATAGTCGGTTATTATGGCGCGGTAACAATCGGTATTGACGGTTTGGCAGCTCTTGAGGTTGCACTTGGTCCCAAATGCGGCAATTCTCCATAAATTAAGCGGAGCGCGCGAAAAACATTCTTTGTAAACGTTGTTCAGGCCTAAGTTTTTTCACGATGAAATGCCAAGCAATACGACACGATTCATGTGTGATCTGTCAAAAAAAGACTATTGAAACAAGTCCATTTACTTGGATCATATTTGTACCTAAGAAAATTCATCTGTGTACTATATATTGTTATTATGTCTAACTAAGACTTTTTAAAAATTGGGAAAGTTTATTATTTTTTGCGATTTTAGTATAATATAATTAATTTATAATACCTAATTGATCTAACTACCCGTGACGATTCTAATAACTGCAAGGGAAAACATTACAATTTCCCATATAACCGCCTTTTTTAATGACTAATTCTTCGTTCCTTGAATTCTATGAGTGCTTAAGGCGCTTTTATGTGTTCCATTTTTTGCCACTGTCCCATTTTTCAAACGGACGGAGTTTTGTAGTCCTAAAGCATGTTTTGCATCGAAATTAATTATATATTTAGTTAACAAAGGAAACAATAGTCAAGTAAGAAAATCCAGAAGTTCAACTTCTTTATTGTCGCGTTTATTTTATAAGATTGCGGTTCTAGTTCCAGTAAGAATTGTGTGTTATCGTCATTTCGGTTTTCCACACCGTTTTAATGAACCAACCGGCTTCCCGTTAATTTTGTCATATTCCTCTTTGTGAAAATTTTGTTTTTAATTTGTTGTTAGTGAATACTTCATGGTGATTATTGAGCAAATAAGCATAACAAAATTTTTAAGAAAAATATTCTTACCTTATAGTGCCAAGGAGGCCACTGAACTCTCGACGAACAAAAACCAAACTCTATAAGTCACTCATTCATCCTGCTATAAGATGCAGAGGCACCTTACGAGTTTTCAAGAGAAAGGTTCTGCGAAAGATTTATGGTCCTTTGCGCATTAATAACGGCGAATATCTGTTTCGATGGAACGAAAGGCTATATGAGATATACGACGACATTGACATACTTAGTTCAGCGAAGTTAGTTTTGATTTAAGTATATTACTTGTTGAATGTTAAAACGAACGGGCATGTGCGCGGATGGTTGCGGTTTATAGAGCGTTTTTACACAATGACAGTGATTATTACGATCGAAAATTACAGGCGCCTTTGTTGTCTAGTGCAAAACAGTTGAAGTGCGAATATATAAAGGCAATTGTAGTGAGAGAAGAAGAGCGAAGTTCTTCGGAGAGAGTGAGGTCTCAGGACCTACAGTGGTTACTGTAGAGTCATCATAGGACGAGAGCGGAAACAGGAGAGGAGCGCAGGGTAAGAGTGCCGCGACGAAGGCTGTTGCCGTAAAGGACACCGACGCAATGGATGACGTCACCAAGATGGAGAAATGGATTGTTGGGGATGGCGCTATCAGCCACATTGCAGAGCTTGAAGCTGTAACAGCTGAATTCAATGCCATGGTGTTCGGAGAAAACCAGCTCGAGGTACCTGCCATGAAGGGATTCATGAAGCTTGTCCCGAGGTATTAATCACTGTTGACGACAGTGATCCATGAAAATGCCCACCTTCGCGGGCAGGTGGATGCCTTCCAAAAAAATAGGGTTCAATTGATCCATCGGTCAGAGCTATGGTGGCTCCTGCGGCTTCAGCGCCTGCCCGCCCTGGTTGGTGGTAGTCAAAAGCAAGGCTCCTGCCACCCCATCAAAGGTGGCAAAAAAAGTTGTTAAAAAGTGGGAATAAAACAAAATGGTAAAAGGTGGGTGGTCATCCTTACCCCAATAACACCTAGTTTGGTGAGGTCGGTCTGAAGGTGACCGTAAATCGCAAGTTGGGACCGAGGGTTGTTGTGCAGGGTGTGCACACCGAGATTCCGCACGAGGTGTTCATGGAGCAACTTTTCCGCCTGAATATACGGCAGCTCTGTATATCAGGATGGTGAGTCGTCCCTGGAAGGTGGCGGCTGATGGTAGGACAAACGTTGTCCTCGAAGGGAGGACAAATTGATGTCCACCCATTTGGAAGCGTGGCGGCTGTTAAATGATTTTCGTAGGACGAACGCTGTGGCCAATGTCTGCCGGAGATGTGGTCAGAAGGGACACGGAGCTGCCGGCTGCAACAATGCCCCCCATTGTCGTAATTGCGTCTTTAAGGGTAGGCCGACTGGACATCTCATGATGTCGGCTACTTGACCAGTTTATTGTGGCGTGGCTTTTTGGTTATTGTATTCTTCATCATAAATCTTCAAGTGCCTTAGTCACACACAGCACACATACATACTTATATAAACAAACAAATGGAAATGCAATAGATGCTAGCAAATGTATACAAATGCATTTACTAATAAAATAATACGTGTACTTTAGATAAGACCAACATAATTGTTATGCGTTGGTCTGATAATTAATTTAAAAGCATAGGTTAAGAATATCAGATTTGAATTGTATTTCAGCAGAAAACATTCTTTTTATTTACATATTTTACTTCCCCCCAACAGTGGTAAGGGGTAAAAGAAAACATAAAAAGAAATATTTCAAGTAAAATATCAGTGCCTATCACTATTACCCCAACCGAGATAAGGAATAAGTGACGCAGTGCTGATTAAAATTTTTAACACCGGAATTTTTTTATCCTACCAAGGGCTGTTATTTCGGGAGATCTAACCCCATTTTGATCAGTAAGTTTTAGTTTAAGATTGTCGTCACAGAAACAACGCCTAAACAGCAGAGTTGCTTCATATTCCCTGACTCGTACTGGCATTGAGTCCATCTCGAGCCCGGAGGAATTTTTCTGCTGCGTTTGCGCCAAAAGTCTCCATCCAAATTCCACCTCGTTCAGGTGCAATAAATGCAATGGATTGAGCCATGTTGTTGTTGTTGTTTTAACGGAAATTCAATCCCCGTTGGGATGGTAAATGTCATTTGTGTTGTCGTCGACGTCATCTAACGGTAGGCCCAAGAAACGTGCTGTTTCGATGGGGTCGGAACAAAGGGAGACGGTTGTTAGATGAGTGGGGATAGTAGGGCATGCAAAGAGGTGGTCAGTGTCATGCGGGGACTCGTTGCATGCAGGACATACGTCGGGTATGTCAGGGTCTATTCTGGATAAGTAGGAGTTTAACCTGCTACAGTATCCAGAACGAAGTTGCGTAAGGGTCACACGCGTTTCTCGCGGCAGCTGGAGCTCTTCGTCTGCGATGGGTGGTGGTTTGACTCCAAGAACGCCATTCACGGGAAGGGAGTCGGTGAAGGTGTTGATGGCTCCGCTGTGAATGGCGGTCAGTACCTGTCTAAAGTTAGTTGCGTCCGAAGTCCGGTCGGCGTACTGTACGACGTCGTCGACGTAGTCCAGGAATGACCTTTGATGCTCTAGGAGGCGGTTTCCGCTCCAAGCAGATGACTGCGGGGGGGATTTCGGCGAAAGCATCCCAGCAGGAACTGCCTGGAGAGGAATTCATTATGCTCCTTAACTGGGAGCATAAGCGTCTCACTGTGGAGGTGTTCAATGGGAGACATCAAAAGACATCCTGTAGTGGTCCGGAGTGCAGTGTTTTGACAGGTCGGTAATTTCCTCATCTGCGTACCACTGCATCCAGGTTGCGGCTCTGTACTTTGGCGATAATCGCGGTCGTATGAGAAGAGAAGGAGCATAGACTGTCGAATGTTACACCTAAAATCTTAGGATTATTGACAGTCGGAATTTTGACGCCGTCGACTGCAATGTTAAGCTCAAGTCTATACTCCTCCGTCCAGTTTGTGAATATGGTCGCTGTGGATTTGGTGGGGGAAAGTGTGAGATTTCGTGCAGTGAGGAAACGAGAAAGGTCGGAGAGGTAGCTGTTTACCTTCGAACACATGCCATCGATTCCATTGCCCGACGCCAATATCATGCAGTCATCAGCGTACGAGGTTATGGAAACTCTTTCTGGTGGTTGTGGGAGTTTCGAGATGTAGAAGTTAAACAGTAGTGGGGAGAGGACACCACCCTGCGGAACCAACTGTTTAATTCTTCTCAGTTTAAATGTTTTACCTCGAAATAGTACGGATGACTGGCGACCGCTTAGATAGTTCATGGTCCACCTCTTTAGCCCTGGAGGGAGCGTAGTTGTTTCGATGTCCTGCAGTAGCGTTACGATTGACCGTGTCAAGCTTTTGACAGGTCCAACGCTACGAGGATCGTTCTTTCGCAGGGTGGTTTCTGGTTGAGGCCACAAAAACTATCTGGGCGTTTTATGACGCTAAGTGCTGTGGTGGTGCTGTGCACTTTTCGGAATGGCATGCTGCTGGTGGCTAGCTAGGCTCAGGGTGGTGAGTGAAGGTCAGGGAGTAGCAAGGCCTCAAGTGTCTTCACTACTGGGGAGAGGAGAGTTATCGGTCGATAAGATTCCCATTCGTTGGCGGGTTTCCCAGGTTTCAGTAGTGGGACCACTCTTCCGACTTTTCACACATCGGGTATTTGGAGAATGGTCAGCGACAGATTGAGGACCTTGGTGAGGTAGCCTACTCCCGTCGAGCCTAGATGCTTTAGCATTAGCATGTTGATTCCATCAGGGCCATGTGTTTACATGATTTTGCTTTTGATGGCACCTGAACCTCCTCATCGGTGAAAGTAAGTGGCGCGCCTTCGTTTGGCATTTTGCGCAGCCGTCGGTTAACACATCGTTTAGCTTTGTCTACCGAAAGGTGCTGTGTGAATTGCCGGCTAAATAGCTCTCGCACTTCTTCGGGTCAGAAGGGGAGCTATGTTGCCTGATTGAGCTCTAGGGACCGTAAGAGGTCTCTGTTGGCCACTCGGATGGGTGGTGGCGCGGCGCGCAGAACTATGTGCGGATTGCACAGCCGTAGAGTGCTTGGAACCGCAGTATTGCACAGGCAACATGGGGCCACGTAACGCGTGGTCCACTCCCTATGAGTCTTAAGGCCTGAACAGGTCTTAATATGGCTCCATCCATTGCATGTGTTACACCTGACCGAGGTGGAGTTTGATGGAGCCGTTTTGCGCACTACGCAGCAGAAAATTCCTCCGGGCCCGGGTTGGACTCAATGCCAGCGCGGTCAGGAGGATACGGAGCAACCCTGCTGCAAGGCATTGCTCTAGTGACGACAAACACAAATTAACACTTACCGATCCAAACGGGGTTAGATCGCCGAAAAAACAGCCCTTGGTCGGATGAAATCCGAGTCAATTCCGGTGCGTAGAACCGGCTGTCGTGGGATTGAGCCGTCTTAAGACCTGCTCAGGCCTTAGGACACACAGGGAGTGAACCACAAGCCTGTATGGCTGTGTAACCTGCACCTAGTTCACTTATTGTTCATGAAAAGTTTGACTTTTGAACGATGTGACTTTGAATCGTAAAATTTACATAATGGGCGGTCACAAAGAGG